>NC_140177.1:21957845-22390345 GCF_963971535.1 Notolepis coatsorum | reverse complement strand
CACCATCATCATCAGCACACCATCTAGCACTGACCCACAGACCTATCATCATCATCATCATCAGCACACCATCTAGCACTGACCTACAGCCATCATCAAAGGTTTCATTCAAGCTCTTTTCCTTCATCCTTGGCAGGATTGTGTTCAGATCATTCAGAATTGTGTTCAGCTGTTTGTGCATTAAAGTGGAGCTACGCCCATTTTCAGAATTCAGACATGTTATTCCTCTGGTCCACGACCGTCCAGAAATGTCAGTAGACACAAGCAACTCTCTTCCGAATCAAAAAACCATCATCATCAGATAGAAAGTCTGGAGATGAGAACACTGAGAACACTACTAAAGAATAAAGCTCAATTGGGTATAATTGGGTCCAACATTCGCAATGGAGCAGCTCCAGACTTTGTACCTGATGACGTCACAAGTTTGAGTCCTGTGTCTCTGGTTTTGGTTTCTGGCTTTGGGAGAAAGTTGCTCATATTCACATTGACTGAACATTCCTAGACCATGGAAATAACATTGGAAGGGTGTTCCCATTTAAAGCCCCAATCCGTGATTTCTTTCAACATCAATGTAGATGTGTTTGAATAGTTTGATCTGGGAACTATTTGGATTTTTTTTTTTTTTTTTATTATTATTGCAAAACAAAAATTATTAAAAGTCAGTACTCAACACACAATGCATAATGAAACTAACAATTAAGGTGGCTAAAGTGACATGCAAGTACAGAAACAGAAAACAAAAAAAAGTCTATAATAATATTTTACCGTATACAGTGTATATCCAACGAAATTACCAATTATACCAATGCAGGATGCAATACAGGATATACCCCTAATACCTATTATCTAAAACCCTACACACATATGCTCCAGCTCGAACCCCCCCCTCCCGGACCCCTCCTTGGATAGTACTATTTGGAACTTTCTGAAGCCATTGTTTTTTTTCAGAATTGTTTTTTTCTTGATTATTCTAAGATTATTGTAAAATTGTGGATTTTATGGTGTTTTTTATTGTGGATCTATTGTGATGCTACTTGTTGATCTGTGAAGCCCGTCGAGGCAGCGTGTTGCTTTTTAACAGCGGAGGAGTGCAAGAATGTGACAATGTGACCATGTGACCGCGGCAGCGCGAGAGAGCGGCAGTGCGGAAATAGGCTGTCTATTGCCATTCTCTAAGACAAACTCTAACCTTAACCAGCTCCTTAACAGCGCCTAAACGTAACCCTTCTAACCTTAACCAACTTCGAAACAATGCCTAACCTTAACCTTAACCTTAACCTTAACCATGCCTAACCTTAACCTTAACCATAGAAAGAATATTGCCATTCTCTAAGACAAACTCTAACCTTAACCAGCTCCTTAACAGCGCCTAAACTTAACCCTTCTAACCTTAACCAACTCCGAAACAATGCCTAACCTTAACCTTAACCATGCCTAACCTTAACCGGCGAAAGAATACACGTTAAAAAAAAAAAATCATGGCGGATTACGGCTACATAATGCCGCAAGCTCTGCCGCTCCGCTCTGCGGCTGCCGCGCCTGCCGCGGGGCGTGTCGCAGCCAATCAGGGAAAACGCGGAAGCACTCGGCAGCACTCCTCCGCTGTTAATAAGCAATAGGCGTCGAGGCAACTTGTTGTGATTTTGGGCTATACAAATACATTTGACTTGACTTGACTTGAATTATATGTATTGTTCGAAATAAACGATTCATTCATTCAACTATTAATATAGCCAAAGGTGTAGACAGCGTAAACGCAATATTTATAACTGATATAAAGCCTCTTTCTTTTTTTGTATGGAAACAGTGTGGTACCCTTGACTGAGATTTCATAATCAAAATGTTAGATTAACCCTGAAAACTGAAAATATCTGTGGGAATAGTTCCTAACATGGACTCTCAGAGTGATGGAACAAACAGTAGCAGGTGGCAGTGTTGTGTGACATTCTGGAGAGCCTTCAGGAAAAAACCCCATGCTAAAACTACTTACTCAGCTGGATTTAGAAGAACAGTTGGAGACACAGGTCATAAAAGCCCCCTCATGCTAAAACTGTTTGTGACACATTCAAGGAGTCTTGAAGACAGTTGGGCAACTGTGAAACAAAACCACACACTGGAGATCATTTGACTGGGACCGCGTGCAAGAAGACACCAAAGAGGACTGCCTGTTTTTAAGAAACGTGTGATTGGTTGAACAAGTTTAAGAATAGAGGTCATTTGGGCCTATAAGTATTGGAACAGTAATGATGGTGAGCAGGCCAGCCAGACCCGCCACACCCAACCCAGGGGGTCTTTCTGGTCTCCACCTCTCCACAGACCATGGTCCGACTTTGCACTACGTGAGTAAAACTGTATATGGAATAATCCCTGTTTTGTGATAACTAGAGTATCGTAGACCCAGGTTTAGTCATGTGGTGACAGGGAGTACTATGGTCTTATTTCATAACATAACATGACTAAAATGTATGTGCAATACTGTCTTGATGTAGAGAGCCAACGTGTGAGGGCTATTGTGATTTACCTCATCAATCCTTTTGTACAAATCATGTATCATTTGAATGAAATACATTTCCTGTATGTAACTAATGCATTATCCACTCTTGGCCACGCTGCAATTAAATGAATATTGGACCATAGCTCCTGGTTGTCTGGCTATACAAGCTTATTCTCTACTGGCTATTTTTGGAAGTCAGACGAGGACCATGTTACTATCACTCTCTTTCCCTCCATCCAGTTAGCAACCTCACTGTGCTGTAATTAATAGTAGATTCATATAGGAATATACGACAAACAGCCCTTTAGATAATCTTTGGAAACGGCTATTAACGAGGGGCAGCACAGTCGTGGTATGTTTCTGGAGGGCCATTAGGACTGGCGCTCAGGTCCATGGATTGGGCAGCTTGGATTTGCCGTTGCCTGGTTAATCTCATTACCAGAATGAATTAAAAGGAAACTTGCTGACGACTGAGCCCTGAGGAGGTCATATCAGACCAGACAGTAGCATTGTCTAGCCCTGCTAATCCCAGATATGACATACAACAGATAACACTTTACACACACACTGTTTGAGGAGTGCAGAGTTCATACATGTTAAGATACTGTATGATAAGATAAGATATTCCTTTACTGATCCCCTTGGGGAAATTCAGGCATCATAGCAGCATGGGTGAGGGGGGTGGGGGGTACAGGTATGGGCAGGGTATAATAGTAGAAAGAGATAAATATAGGCAATAAGATTAGATCTGAATATAAAAATATGAGAAGAAATTAACATTGTAAACAAAGGTGCAGACGTAGGTCTGTATGCTGGTTATATTATATGTTACAATAAATCTAGGCAATAAAGAATTTGAATACTTATGAGTCAGTGTAAAAGCAAACAGTATACACAAGGTGCAGTATACATAGGGTACCCTAATTGGCGTGATATACATCGTTGTAGTCCGTGCAGGTTTTGGTGGTTAAGAGTCTAACACTCTTGTTACTCTTGTGGCCTGAGACAGTCACACAAATATTAGTGAACATGAGCGACTCTCTCCCAAATCCAAAAGCGACATAGCACTAAAACCTTTGTGATGTTAATCAAATATAAAGTCTGAAGCTGCTCCATAGACAATGGGAGCGATGGTAAAGATGACACTGAGAGGAATGTTCTGCCCAGGAGAATGTTCCGAGTATAAAAGGTACATTTTATGTTTCAGAACTGAGAAGGCTATAGAATAAAGACCATTTGGTATAACAAGCATTCCACAAAATCAGTCTCCCATTCATTGTCAACGGAGGACCTTGAGACTCAGTCCATACCTGATGACATTCACTGGTGTCTGGCTTTGAGAGTAGCTCAAGTTCACAAATATTGATGGAGCTTTCCTTGACCATGGAAACAACATATTGGAATTATTCATGTGGAGCGACGTTCCCCTCTAAGATTGGTTTAAAGTTCATAATGAATAGCATATGTTGACAAAACACACACTGTCGATTATTTCAAAGAGAGAGCACCCAGGGGAATGTTCTGAGTATACGGGTCCATTTTCTGTTCCAGAACTAAGAACACTACTAAAAAATAAAGCTCATTTGGGTATTATTGAATGAAAGAATTAATGCTAGCTGGTTGTTTTAAAAACACATGGTGTTGATTATTTCAAAGAGAGAGCACCCAGGGGAATGTTCTGAGTATACAGGTTTTAGATTACATTAGATTCAAATGTATTGTCCTCATGCAGCACAGTACAACGAAAATAAGTTTGGCATCCTACCAGAGTGCAAATGTAACAGTAAAGTGCAACAGTAATATACAATGTACAGGGGATTAAATTGGGTATAAAATATATAAACGAGTACTACTGAGTATAGTTGAGAGTAATGATTTGAGATGTTTAACTTCATCAATGCGATACTTGAAAAAGTACAAATTGATGAATGTGTTCTCTCGGTCCTCTGAAATGGGGTCTGCTTAGTTTACTGTTTTCTCTCTGCAAATACAGGTTTCTAGTAGCAACTTCCACCATTGCAATGCATGCTATTTTGAAAGTCTAGGCTACAGTTGTTGTGGTAGTTGCACAAGTTGCTCCGGTTCTTACACGGGTCTAAAGGTTAAGCAGAAAACATGTTGAGGAAACAGTAGACATTTCACACTGTTAACTCTTTACATTCTGATACAAACCTTTTACACAGTGTTCATCTAATAGACACAAACCTTAGTAAAAAAAACAAAAAAAAAAAAAGAAGAACAACTCCACCAATCACAAAACAGAGAGCAGAAGGAAGTGGGAGGAATGAGAGAGAACACAGAGGAGATAGAGAGATAGAGAGAGAGAGAGAGAGAGAGAGAGAGAGAGGGGGGGGAATGACTAGTTGACTCACCTTCAAGATCCTACCAAGGAGAAGGACTTGAAACTATGTTGTCCCAATTAGACTAATAAGAATAATAAAAATAAAAAAATGCAACAAAAAAAGCAAACCACTCTGCTATTTCACAGACTCTCACTCGCAGTTGAGCCTATACGACGCGGCCTCAGTCTGGTACCAGCCGCCTAACTGCCTCAACCAAAAAATACCTTTAAATATCGCTTCCTTTCATCTCCATTAGCTTGCCTTATCTCCTGTGGTAAGCCCTCCCTTTACTGACATCACCGTGATCTCCCATCCAACTGCTCGCCGGACCTCGCAACCGAGGAGTAATTACTGGAGCAGCGCGGGCCCTAAGCGCGGGGAGCTAAACCTCTTTCATCGTTTACCTCACTAATCCCTTGTTAGCACTTTAGGCCCTGGTTAAGACACCTAAACGCTTAGCTTCCTTTTACCGATGGCAAAATGGACGTCAGCCCGCCGACCACTCAGCGGTCGGCAGGGTGAGAAGCTGCAGGGGTCTGGTTGGTTGTTGAAGAAGGAAGAAAGAATGGAGACCAGTCTCTGTTTTTGTTTTGGATCAGATGCCTGGTTTGAGTGTCAGGGGGATACTGTTCTCTCCGGGGAGCCCAGTGGGCGACCAGAACATGCCTGCTGGTAATTTGGCAGAAATCCTTCTAAATGTGTTGATCATCCTCTCAGACGACTTAATCTGGCAGTTTGTGCTTCACCGACCACTTACACCATCATGGCCCCCGCCTGACTGCTTACACCATCATGGCCCTGCCCCGCCCGACTACTTACACCATCATGGCCCCCGCCTGACTGCTTACACCATCATGGCCCTGCCCCGCCCGACTACTTACACCATCATGGCCCCCGCCTGACTGCTTACACCATCATGGCCCCCGCCCGACTACTTACACCATCATGGCCCCCGCCTGACCGCTTACACCATCATGGCCCCCGCCCGACTACTTACACCATCATGGCCCCCGCCTGACTGCTTACACCATCATGGCCCCCGCCCGACTACTTACACCATCATGGCCCCCGCCCGACTACTTACACCATCATGGCCCCCGCCCGACTACTTACACCATCATGGCCCCCGCCCGACTACTTACACCATCATGGCCCCCGCCCGACTACTTACACCATCATGGCCCCCGCCTGACTGCTTACACCATCATGGCCCTGCCCCGCCCGACTACTTACACCATCATGGCCCCCGCCCGACCGCTTACACCATCATGGCCCCCGCCCGACTACTTACACCATCATGGCCCCCGCCCGACTACTTACACCATCATGGCCCCCGCCCGACTACTTACACCATCATGGCCCCCGCCCGACTACTTACACCATCATGGCACCCGCCTGACTGCTTACACCATCATGGCCCCCGCCCGACTACTTACACCATCATGGCCCCCGCCCGACTACTTACACCATCATGGCCCCCGCCCGACTACTTACACCATCATGGCACCCGCCTGACTGCTTACACCATCATGGCCCCCGCCCGACTAATTACACCATCATGGCCCCCGCCCGACTACTTACACCATCATGGCCCCCGCCCGACTACTTACACCATCATGGCCCCTGCCCGACTACTTACACCATCATGGCCCCCGCCTGACTGCTTACACCATCATGGCCCCCGCCCGACTACTTACACCATCATGGCCCCCGCCCGACTACTTACACCATCATGGCCCCCGCCCGACTACTTACACCATCATGGCCCTGCCCCGCCCGACTACTTACTGTCATAATCACAGCAAGAGCGTTCTTCACTCCTCCTCATTCCCCCCTCACATTCACCACACGCCCTCCTCACTCCTCTTCATCCTCCCTTCCATCCACCACGGAAGCCCCACGCCCATATATGGTCAGCACCCCTTCACCCCCTGTCACTCAACTCAGCTGCACCTCATCCCCTGATTCGCACGCTGCCAGGCACCTCACTCCTCACAGCTGTATCCCATCCCCTGTTGATGAAGACCCTACTTCTACCGGACGACGCTGACCAGAAGTCGTCGTGGTGTTAGTATCATTACCTAGGTACGACGCCTCAGTCCGAAGACCTGCTAGACACCCCAGTGTGATTATTCCCTGTTCTAACATTCCTTCTCTTGTGCCCAGGACCTCCGTGCCAGCGTGCCCCTGTCTGGACCCCCTGGAGCTTACCAAGGAGTTCCTGCTCACTCTCTCGACACGGACCCGTGTCTTCTGTCCGCAGTAGCACTGGAGTGCACCTGCTCCCATTACCCCAAGAACATTCCCAATTCATATCTGTTGTACATTTCTGGATGTAACTCTTGCCTATCTGGGAATACTATTAAATATCCTGAAAACGCTCCATTCTCTCTTCTCCTGTGTTCAGCAATTGGGCTCTGCTTAAAACCCATTCCCACAGAACACCACGACCAATGACGTCAGAACCAGCTGCACTCGAGATCGAAGATGAGGAGGACACACGTCCATCACGTAAAAAAAGGACGTTTCAGAGGCAGTCCGTGAGTATTATCAACAGCCAGACTGCTCGGGTAGACCAACTCGCTCACTCGTTGGATGAAATCATTGCTCAGCTTACCGCTCTCACACACGGCTCTGCGGAGCGAGACAGACTATATGGCCGTTTCGAGGCATACGTCACGGCTCAGCAAGCCTCACCAGACACCCCACCCATGGCTGCGATTCCCCTGCACAGAGAGCCCCACGTTCCCGCACCGGAGCGTTATGACGGGAGCGTCTCCAAATGTCGAGCCTTTATATTTCAGTGTTCGTTAGTATTCGGGCAACAGTCATACAAGTGAGAAGTCTAAAATCGCTTAACTGTCGGCTCTGCTCACGGGTCCTGCGCTAGAATGGGTGACCGCTCTCCACTTCAATAATTCTCTCCTCTGCGAGTCATATTCCGCATATATTGACGACATGCGCAAAGTCTTCGACCACCCTCCGGGGGGCTCGGATAGAGCCGCCGGTTTATTCACAATCCGCCAAGGAAGTCGCAGTGTGAGCGAATACGCAATCGAATTCCATATCCTGGCAGCCGGCTCCGACTGGGGTGACACGCCACTACGAGGGGCTTTCCGCCAAGGCCTGAGCGACGTTTTAAAAGATGAACTGGCGTCTAAAGAAAAGCCGGATTCCCTAGACAAGCTAATCCATTTAGCCAGGGAACTGGACATGCGCCTTCGTGAACGCCGCCGAGAGAGGGCTAGCGCCGCTCGCCCACCTGTGCCCAGCTCAACTCACTCTCCCCGCGCGTACACGCTGAAAGTAGTTCCCCTGAGCCCATGGACCTAGACCGCTCGCGCCTTCCTCCCGACGAACGCCGTCACAGGCTCGCTACGGGGGCATGTTTATATTGCGGTCAACTCGGTCATCCGTTGCTTCATGTTCGATTCGCCCCAAACGACGGAGCTCGGCAGTGACGCTGGGCGTCTGTTCGAGCCTTGATGTTGCTCCCAGCTCCGGTCCGAACATGCAATTCAGCGCCACGCTGTGTCTCAATGGTCAATCACTCCCGCTGTCCGCCCTGGCCGACTCAGGTGCCGACGAGAATCTCATCGACGCTGGAGTTGTTTCCCACTACCACATTGCTACCGTACCGACACCCTGCCAATACCCTGTGAGGCTCGCGGGTTAAACGGGAAGTTGCTCACGCGAATAACTCGCCACACCGTACCCCTCTGCCTCCTATTATCAGGAAACCATAGCGAGAGCATTCGCTTTCATGTCACCAACTCTCCCCACAATCCCATTGTTCTTGGCATTGCCGTGGCTCAAACTGGCCGTGGTTCCTCGGCTACATCATCGAGGGCGGCAAGATCCGGGCGGACCCCGAGAAGATTAAGGCGGTGTCCGACTGGACCCGTCCCGCCAATGTCAAGCAGCTCCAACGCTTCCTGGGGTTTGCTAACTTCTACCGGCGCTTCATCAGGGACTACAGCCGGGTCGCTGCACCCCTCACCCAACTCACCTCGACTTCCGTGCCCTTCGTCTGGTCTGACAGAGTGGACTCCACCTTTGCCGAGCTGCGCCGGCGCTTCACCACCGCACCCATCCTCGTCCAGCCGGACGCGTCCCGCCAGTTCGTGGTGGAGGTGGACGCCTCTTGTACCGGAGTAGGGGCGGCCCTTTCCCAACGCTCCATCCTCGACCAGAAACTGCACCCCTGCGCCTTTTCCTCGCGCCGCCTGACCCCAGCTGAGGTCAACTATGACATCGGAAACCTGGAGCTCCTGGCAGTCAAACTAGCCCTGGAGGAATGGAGGCACTGGCTGGAAGGCTCAGAGATCCCCTTCCTGGTTTGGACGGACCACAAGAACCTCGCCTACGTCCAGACGGCCAAGCGCCTGAACTCCCGCCAGGCCCGCTGGGCACTGTTCTTCGCCAGGTTTTACTTCACCCTTACCTACAGGCCTGGCTCCAAGAACACCAAGCCGGACGCTCTCTCCCGGCAGTTTGTCCCCGAAGAGGGTCCTGCACACCCCGACACCATCCTCTCCTCCTCCTGCTTGGTGGCCGCCGCCACCTGGGAGATCCAGTCCATCGTCAGGGAGGCTCAGCGTGCCCAGCCGGACCCAGGTAACGGTCCACCTAACCGGCTTTTTGTCCCCGACCTTGTCCGCTCCCAGGTGCTCCAGTGGGTTCACGCTTCCCGGTTCGCCTGTCACCCTGGGATCGACCGTACCCTGTCCCTGCTGAAGCGGCACTTCTGGTGGGTCTCCATGAGGGAGGACACCCGCGCCTTCGTCCTTGCATGCACCGTCTGTGCTCGTGGAAAGGCTTCACACCGACCACCCGCCGGGCTCCTCCGTCCGCTCCCTGTTCCCGGTCGGCCCTGGTCGCACGTCGCCCTGGACTTCGTTACCGGCCTTCCTCCCTCACACAGTAACACAGCTATCCTCACTATTGTTGACCGTTTCTCGAAGGCCGTGCACTTTGTTGCTCTCCCCAAACTCCCCTCCGCTTCAGAGACCGCAGACCTGATGGTGCTCCACGTCTTCCGCCTCCACGGGATCCCGGTGGACATTGTCTCCGACAGGGGCCCTCAATTTGTCTCCCAAGTCTGGAGGGCCTTCTGCCGGGCTCTGGGGGCCACGGTCAGTCTCTCCTCCGGGTACCACCCACAGACCAACGGCCAGTCGGAGCGGGCCAACCAGGACCTGGGATCCGCCCTCCGCTGCGTGACAGCCCGGGACCCCTCTGGCTGGAGTACGTTCCTGCCGTAGTATGCCCACAACTCTCTGTCTTCGGTGGCCACAGGTCAGTCCCCCTTTGAGTCCTCTCTGGGCTACCAACCCCCGCTGTTCCCTGCCCAGGAGATCGCTGTTCCATCGGTACAGGACCACCTTCGCCGCTGCAGGAGGATTTGGGAGGACACGAGGGCCGCGCTTCTCCGCTCCACGGACCAGAACCGTCGCTTCGCCGACCGCCACCGGACCCCGGCTCCCGACTATCAACCAGGTCAGATGGTATGGCTCTCGTCTCGGGACCTGCCGCTCAAATCTGTTTCCCGTAAACTAACCCCCCGTTTCGTTGGTCCCTACAAAATTCTGTCCCTCATCAACCATTCTGTCGTCAGACTCCAGCTCCCCTCCCATATGAGGATTCACCCCTCCTTCCATGTCTCCCAGCTGAAGCCGGTGGTCTCCAGTCCCCTGTCTCCCCCTGCTCCGGAGCCTCCCCCTCCACTGGTCATCGACGACCACCCGGCCTACATTGTCCGGGAGTTGTTGGACGTGCAGCGCCGCGGCCGCGGCTACCAGTACCTGGTCAACTGGGAGGGCTACGGCCCAGAGGAGCGCAGCTGGATCTCCCGCCAGATGATCCTGGACCCGGACCTCGTCCGGGATTTCCATCGGGCCAACCCTGACAAGCCTGGGCCGCCAGGAGGCGCCCGTAGAGGGGGGGGTCCTGTCATAATCACAGCAAGAGCGTTCTTCACTCCTCCTCATTCCTCCCTCACATTCACCACACGCCCTCCTCACTCCTCTTCATCCTCCCTTCCATCCACCACGGAAGCCTCACGCCCATATATGGTCAGCACCCCTTCACCCCCTGTCACTCAACTCAGCTGCACCTCATCCCCTGATTCGCACGCTGCCAGGCACCTCACTCCTCACAGCTGTATCCCATGAGAGAGAGAGAGGAGGTCATTAATCGGCATGCATGCGATGCATGTATGCGATTCGTCTCTGCGATTAACCCATCCCGTCGTCCTTCCCCCCCAAGGGCAGCCGGAAGCAGACAGGCGCAACGTGAGCCGCGCCAGGGGACCAATCCAAGTGCTCCTGTCCATCTTCGTCAAGGACGCCACAGCGTTAGCGATCTTGTTGTTGTGCATGTTTTTCCATTGGGTTTATCTTATCGGGGGGGGAAACCCTTGCAAGTGTAACGGGGAAGCCCGTGGGTATGTCCACAGTCACGGAAACAGGTGTGTTGACGAGTGACTGTGGCAGTGCGGGCTGGTAAATTAAACTCACTTCCCCATAACAGGGTTAACAGACGCATAGGTACGGTAGTTAGGAGTTTATTCACTTCTTAGTGCAGCGGCCTGTGTCGTCGCCCGCGGACGCGGGAGCCCCTGTTCGACTCCCCCTCGGGACATTAACATTTAACATCAAACACAACGCAGACCCAATATGATCCGTCACAGTGGTGCCCAGTGACCCGGATGTCCTGAGGGGCGTGAGTTTAGGGAGGTGAGTGTAACGGGGAAGCCCGTGGGTATGTCCACAGTCACGGAAACAGGTGTGTTGACGAGTGACTGTGGCAGTGCGGGCTGGTAAATTAAACTCACTTCCCCATAACAGGGTTAACAGACGCATAGGTACGGTAGTTAGGAGTGAATTCACTTCTTAGTGCAGCGGCCTGTGTCATCGCCCGCGGACGCGGGAGCCCCTGTTCGACTCCCCCTCGGGACATTAACATTTAACATCAAACACAACGCAGACCCAATATGATCCGTCACACAAGCACGGGGAGAACATGCAAACTCCACACAGAAAGGCCTGGGAGATACCCCACCTGGGTAACTGGCATCATGGAAACCTGGTCCCCAAGCGGGAATCGAACCCTGGACCTTCTTGCTGTGAGGCGACAGTGTTTAACCACTACACCACCGTGTCCCCTGTTGATGAAGACCCTACTTCTACCGGACGACGCTGACCAGAAGTCGTCGTGGTGTTAGTATCATTACCTAGGTACGACGCCTCAGTCCGAAGACCTGCTAGACACCCCTGTGTGATTATTCCCTGTTCTAACATTCCTTCTCTTGTGCCCAGGACCTCCGTGCCAGCGTGCCCCTGTCTGGACCCCCTGGAGCTTACCAAGGAGTTCCTGCTCACTCTCTCGACACGGACCCGTGTCTTCTGTCCGCAGTAGCACTGGAGTGCACCTGCTCCCATTACCCCAAGAACATTCCCAATTCATCTCTGTTGTACATTTCTGGATGTAACTCTTGCCTATCTGGGAATACTATTAAATATCCTGAAAACACTCCATTCTCTCTTCTCCTGTGTTCAGCGATTGGGCTCTGCTTAAAACCCATTCCCACACTTACACCATCATAACCCTGCACCGCCCGACTGCTTACACCATCATGCCCCCGCCGACTGCTTATGAAACCGGTCTTATTTGACATGCCCTGAGTGGGAGTCGAACACCGGTCTCCCGCGCCGCGGGCGACATCGCAGACCACTATACCAAGAGGTGAATTCACTTCTTGGTAATGGGTCTGTATGCCTTTTAAGGGGGAGTGAGTTTACTTGCAGTACCGCTACGTGCCACAGTCACTTCACACTTGAAGTCCATCGTGACTGTGGATATACTCGTGGTACCTCCGTTACACTTACACCATCATGGCCCCCGCCTGACTACTTACACCATCATGGCCCCCGCCTGACTACTTACACCATCATGGCCCCCGCCTGACTACTTACACCATCATGGCACCGCCCGACTGCTTACACCATCATGGCCCCCGCCCGACTGCTTACACCATCATGGCCCCCGCCTGACTGCTTACACCAGGGGTTCTCAAACACACACACACACACACACACACACACACACACACACACACACACACACACACACACACACACACACACACACACACACACACACACACACACACACACACACACACACACACACACACACACACACACACACACACACACACACAGACGCACAGTAAAATATTTACACTCGTGCACACTTACATTTCCCCAAAGACTTGCACAGAAACACACACTCAAAAACACACTAATGTGTATACATGTGTAACAAGTGCCTTGTTGCCTTGTATAGATAATTACACCCCATCACAAAATACACTTTAATACATTCCACTAATACTCCTAAACGTTTTATTTTATTGATTTAAGTTGATTTCATTCCTTTCGTTTTGTTTTATTGCACTTTTGGGAGTTAAGGCTTTTATTTTGAAATCGACACCCTTACTTTTCCGGTCCTCCGGGACACACATCCTGCCTGCTGTCTCGCGGTGAGCCAGCCCCACCTGGAACTCCGTGGGGTAAGCACTACTACTTATGTTCAGTGAAAGACTTCGGTCTAAAAGTTGTTAAATATTGTATGTTACATTCCTAAAACTGTGAAACGAGTTTGTAATGTAACTACTGTTGTTAATATGTACCTGTGCAGTTGTTTTGTGGGAGGTTTGACTGGGTAAAATGCACTTTAATAGCATGTAGGAAGTTTGCACACACGTGCACTGTTAACATGGAGTTAATGCAGTCACGTCTTTTCTCAACCATAGCTCGTGCTGCAGATGTCGTGTTCCTAATGCTGCTGCATATTGTTGCCTTTGTAACCTAACAGGTATGTGTGTACAGTAGCTCCCATGTGTCCGTTTTGTATTCAATTGTGTATATTTTTCCAATGTAATTGTATATATTAAAATGTGTCATTCTTATAAGAGAGCCCCACCTGGAACTCCGTGGGCTCGTGCTGCAGATGTCGTGTTCCTAATGCTGCTGCATATTGTTGCCTTTGTAACCTAACAGGAGGGAAATAAAGTCCGTCAACAGTCATCCATGTCTGTCGTCCTTAACACAACGCCGTCAGAGAGTACACCCTACTACACCGGTCACACGTGGTGCCGTTTGACCTCGGACAACGGACAACGCTCGCCTGTCCACCGGGGACGCTGTCTGCACGCCGCTTCTTCATTCAACTGGCTGTGCTGAGTACAACGTCGAACGTTAACGTGTGCGCATAGGATAAGCGCATATGTGATATTGGTTGTTTTTGTTTGATAATAATATGCTATTGATTGTAATTGTAAATAGTATTGTAATGATACAGTAATTGGAGACGACACTAGTTGTACAAGACCATTGTATTTTTTTTCTTTTTCTTTCATCTGTTATGTATTGTGAATAGATAGCCTATGGTCTACCGTCTAATGTTCAAAGTTTGAGCAGTAACAAGTGTTGCTATCTAACACATGCCCACTGTAAATATAATTGGGAACTAATTTGTTTATATGGTTGGCTGGTAATGAGATATATAATATAATATATATATTATTTCCCCCCCCCCCATCTGTTCTGGTAAATTGTGAATGGATAGCCATACAGTAGCCTACATGTATTCGTGTGTAGTCTAGTGTTTAAAGTCTGAGCAGTAACAAGCGGCCATTTAACACATTCACACATACTTTTCTTTTGTTTATAGCCCTCTAAAGCATTTTTATTTTTATTCTTGAACATGTCTGAAGAAGTACCACCAGATCTGGAGATGGTGGGTTTGATGCCTGTATATGGCAGGGGTCAGTCAGCTCTTATGTGTGGGAGGGGAAGACCTGTGGAACTGAGTCAGTCTACAGTTCGCCAGTCAGTGTTTGAAGCAGTGGGGCCAGTGGCCACATCTACTCCAATCACGCATGGCAATGATGCAGCCCCGCAACTCGCTAGGTCAGAGGATTTAGGCAGCCTCGTCACAGACCTTGCCATACAGATAGGAGAACAAATTGCATCTACTCTGCATGCCATGCACCAGACCAGTTATCAGCCCCAGGTCCCCGTCCCTGAGCCCCAGGTCCCCGCCCCTGAGCCCAAGGTCCCCGCACCCCAACCACAATGTTTTTCTGGGTGTGCAGACATGTCAAGGATGAAAGTGATAGTGCAGGCGGAGACTAAACCACCTCCGTTCTTCAGAGGTGATCGCACTGAGCCAGTCTCCATACATGAGTGGGAAGACATGATGCTAGTGTATCTGTCTAGAGCGAGTTGTAAAACCGACAGAGAATTGTGTGATCTAGTGATGGGCAGGTTGACTGGTAAAGCTAGAGACATAGTGAAGGTGTCACTGCATAGCCGGCCTGAGTTGTCTGCCAATATGACCCCTGCAGCCGTGTTTGACATTTTAAAGCGTAACTTCAGCGAGCTGACATACTCCAGTATGCCCATGGCCGACTTCTATGCCATGGTTCCCAGGCCTAGTGAGGGAGTGATGGATTACTGGGTCCGGCTGAATAAAGCAATCGATGTTGCAGATGAGTGTCTACGTCGCCGGGGTCGGTGTGTTGATGATGCGAGCGCCGAGGTCGTGATGATGTTGATCACGCACTGCCCAGATCCCAGTCTAGCTATGTCCTTCCAGCTGAAGCCTGTGGAGCAGTGGACTGCAGCTGAGGTCCAGGAGCGTCTAGATGGTTACCAGAGAGACCAAAGGAGATCCAGTTCACGGGCACAGCAGGTTAACATCTCGGCATGCAGTCAGAGCCCCATGGCTGGTGGCCCATCCCCTCCTGTCCTGTATGGTGGGGCCCAGCAGTCTTCTGTTGTTGTACAGTCACAGCAGCCTCCCTCTTTTGGCTCTTCTCATGAACAGCTTGGTGAGCCCCACAGGGTCTTAGCCGCAGCGCAGGCCCTCAGCCCTCCTACACCCATCTTAATGACTCCTGCCCCGGCGAGTCCCCCCTCTGTAGACCCTGGCCTTCATCAGGTGGTTGACTTGTTAGACCGTGTGCTCTCACTGTGTTCGGCCTCGCTGGCCCCAGCAGTACAGGCTCAGCCTGGTCAGCCGTCTCGCTCCCACATCCAGCCAAGTAATGGGCAGACGTACCACTCACGCAACCAGGCCAGACCGAGTCAGCAGAGTTACTCGCGCAACCAGGCCAGACCAAGTCAGCAGGGTTATTCGCGCAACCAGGCCAGACCGAATCAGCAGAGTTACCCGCACAACCAGCACGACCCATGCGAAGTGTGTCAAGACAGCAGGCATAACACTTATCAACACTGTATGCTCTATCGGCTGTGCCACCGCTGTTTCCGCCCTGGTCACTATGAGGACTCATGCCCTGGCATCTCCCAGCCATCAGCTGGATCAGCATCTCCCTCCAACAGACCCGCTCAGACCCATCCTGTCAATGCTGCCCCTTTAAACTAGCCAGCCCATGCAATGAGAGGGATAGTATGGGCAAAGTGAATGAAACCCTCGAGAGAGAACCAGACTTAGAAGCCATCTATGTAAACGGCTGCAGATTACTTCCAGAAAACGAAACAGCCATCTTTGTTGGGTCACAGAGAGTGAACGGAGCTAGTGAACTGTTTTATGCTCCAGTGTTAGTCAGTGACAAGTACACATTGAGGGGGATGTTGGATTCTGGTAGTATGTCATGCACGCTCAGTGAGGAAGGTGAACAAAAGTTACAAACCGCTGGTGTTCTCCCTCGTGTCCAGCCGGCACCTGTGAATGTGGTGCTGGTTGGTTGTGGTGGCTTGACTACTCGACCAAAGTGTGTCTATGATTTGGAGATTGAAGTTTGTGGGTCAAAATGTGTGGTTCCTACGTTGGTTGTGCCAGGTCAGAGAGACGAGTTTATAATTGGCACTAATGTAATCAAGTCCGTTCTCCAAAGGCTGAAGTCGACTGGAAAGTACTGGGAGCTTGTGTCCTGCAGAAACAGAGACCCTGAGTGTGAGAAGTTCCTTGAGCTCTTAAGCTGCACCTCCCGCTGGTCGGGCCCAGACCCGCCCGGGGTGATAGGCACAGTGAAGCTATGCCAGGCGGTTACCCTCCTCCCTCAGCAGGAGTATCTAGTGTGGGGGAAGCTACCAGCCAGTGCACATGTGTCTCCTGGGACTACAGTCATTGTGGAGCCCACCTCAGCGAGGTCGGCCCCTCGCAACATCATAGTGGGGAGAGTGGTGACTCCCATGTGGGGCGACCGCTGGGTCCCCATGAAGGTCTTGAACCCGACACAGAGCCCCATCACACTCCGTCGTAATGCCAAACTGGCTGATGTCTCACCTTGTCTTGCTGTTGAAGATCTGTCCATCACTCAGGGCCTGTGTCAGCAGCAGTCTGGTGTCTCCAGCTCCTCCGCCTCTCCTGGCTCCTCGTTAGATGCTGAGCAGATGTTGGCCGACTGTGGACTGGAGGACGTGAACATCAAGTCATGTGATGTGTCTCCTGATGGGAAGAAGAGGCTAGCTGACCTACTGGTGACGTATCAAGATGTCTTCTCCAAGGACAAGCTGGACTGTGGAAAGGTCAAAGACTTTGTGCACCGTATCCACCTCTCGGACGACCGTCCGTTCCGCCTGCCCTTTAGGCGTGTCCCCCCAGCTGACTATCACAAACTGAGAGAGGTGTTGACTGAGATGGAGGTGAAGGGGATAATCTCCAAGTCGATGAGCGAGTATGCCTCACCTCTGGTCATGGTGTGGAAGAAGAATGGAGACCTCAGGATCTGTACGGATTTCCGCTGGCTCAACGCAAAGACCGTCAAAGATGCTTATCCGTTGCCCCATCAGTCCGACTGCCTTGCTGCCCTTGGTGGGAACGCTTTCTTTAGCACCATGGATCTGACCTCAGGGTTCTACAACGTCCCTCTCCATGTGTCTGACCGGCGGTACACTGCCTTCACAACACCACTGGGCTTGTACGAGTACAACAGACTCCCGCAAGGCCTGTGCAACAGTCCGGCATCTTTCATGCGTATGATGCTCGGCATCTTTGGCGACCTCAACTACTCCAGCCTCTTGTGCTACTTGGACGACCTGCTGGTGTTTGCGCCGTCTGAGGAGGAGGCGTTGAAGCGATTGGAGGTGGTCTTCTGCAGACTCAGAGTGAACAACCTCAAGCTCGCACAGAAGAAATGTAACTTCTTACAGAGGTCGGTCAGGTTCCTGGGTCATGTGGTCGATGCCAGTGGAGTCTCTGTCGACCAAGAGAAGGTCTCTGTCATCTCTGGCTTCCAGAGAGAGGATCTGATGGAGTCGGATGGCCGCACTCCCGCTCAGAAGAGAGTGAGATCCTTCCTCGGCATGGTGTTGTATTACCAAAATTTCATACATGGCTGCTCCAGTATAGCCAAGCCCCTCTTTGCCTTGACAGCTGGCCAGAAGAGAAAAGGGAAGACCAGTGCTGGTCGTACGAGAGCCGATACGTTCCGGAAGCTGACTCCTGAGGACTGGACTCCCGCCTGTGAGACTGCGTTTGAGGAGCTCAAGAGGGCGCTCGTCGAATGTGTAGTGCTGGCTCACCCGGACTTTGAGAGGCCGTTCATCCTCTCCACTGACGCGTCGTTGGACGGTATTGGAGCAGTGCTCTCTCAAGTCCCTGTCGGGGAGGGGAATGCCAGACCAATCGCCTTTGCGAGCAAGTCGCTCAGCCGCAGTCAAGCGAACTATCCTGCCCACAGACTGGAGTTCCTGGCCCTCAAATGGTCAGTGTGTGACAAATTCAGTCACTGGCTCAAGGGTCACAAGTTCACTGTGTGGACTGATAATAATCCACTCACGTACATCATGACCAAGCCTAAACTTGACGCATGCGAGCAGCGCTGGGTGTCCAAGCTGGCCCCTTACTGCTTCGACATCAAGCATGTGCCTGGGAGGCTGAATACAGTGGCCGATGCGCTGAGCAGAGATCCCTTCGTGAGGCCGCTCAGCCGGCGTCTCTTGACCGAGCCTTACTCTGCTCTTCTGGAGCAAGTGTGTGATGTGGAGAACAGGGGGGTGCAGGATATCTTCCGTCTGACATGCCAGCCCCAAGCTCTAGTGACCCCTTCTGGGTGTGCGGTTGCTGATGTGTCCATGTCGGCGGATGAGACCTCCACGGTGCTTTCCTCCCAGGAAGACTGGGACTCTGCGCCAAGACACAGGGCAGTATCTATGGCGGGTCACCTGTCCACTGTTGTCACTGCCGACCACGACGCAGTCTCCTCCTTGTCGTTGGCCGATCTGCAGGCCCGCCAGCGAAAAGACGCCACCGTCTCCAGAGTCATCTTTTACGTTGAAAGGGGCCGCAGACCCTCCAGACGCGAGCGCTGCTATGAAGATCAGCCCGCCTTGAGGATGCTGAAGCAGTGGGAGAGGCTCGCTATGCAGAACGGCATATTGTACAGGGTTACGAAGGACCACATGACCAGGCACAAGAGGTTCCAGTATGTTCTGCCTGAGTCCTTGAAGTCGGAGGCGCTGTCTGGAGTGCATGACTTGGCTGGTCACCAAGGTCAACCTAGGACGCTGTCTCTCGTACGTCAGCGTTTCTACTGGTATGACATGGAGAAGGATGTGCGGGGCCATGTGAGGAACTGTCCCAGATGCGTACTCAGCAAGACTCCAGAGCCGGCGGCCAGAGCCCCTCTGGAGAGCATAATAACCTCTGCACCACTGGAGCTGGTGTGCATCGACTTCTGGTCAGCTGAAGATAAGAACAACAAGTCTGTGGATGTTCTGGTCATAACTGACCACTTTACAAAGCTGGCCCACGCCTTCCCCTGCAAAGACCAAACCGCGAAGAAGGTTGCTAAAAAGCTGTGGGACAACTATTTCTGTGTGTATGGCTTCCCACAGCGCCTGCATTCGGACCAAGGAGCAAACTTCCAGAGTGAGTTGATGGCGGAGCTGCTGGAGTTAGCAGGGGTCACGCAGTCCCGGACCACTCCGTATCACCCTATGGGGAATGGTGGCACTGAGAGATTCAATCGGACCCTGGGTGGAATGCTGCGCTCCCTGCCATCGGAGTCTAAGCACAGATGGCCCCAGATGGTCCAGAGCCTGACCTTCGCCTACAATTGTACACAGCATGAGACGACTGGCTTTGCCCCCTTTTACCTGATGTTCGGGAGGGTCCCGCGTCTGCCAGTTGATCTGCTGTTTAAGAATGTGCTCCAGGACGAGGTGGTCTGTGACTATGATGCCTATGTGAAGTCCCTGGCGGCCGATCTCCAGTCTGCTATGCTGTTGGCCCAGAGGCACACCTCAGTGGAACAGGGGCATCAGGCTGACCAGTACAACAAAAAGATGAAGGGCTTGCCCCTCTCGGTGGGTGATCGGGTCCTGGTGGCGAACAAGGGCGCCAGAGGGAAGCGGAAGCTGGCGGACAAATGGGAGCCGGACGTCTACACCGTCATCGCTTCCAGACCACAGTGCCACATATATCGGATCAGAGACCGGACTGGGCGGGAGAAGACAGTCCACAGGAACCTCCTGCTTCAGGTCAACTTCCTCCCCTTGGACGGGTCATTTGATGATGAGGGTCTAGCCGCGGACAGCGACACCTGTGCGCCTGGTGAAGCCTCCCTCTCAGTCATGCCTGAAGCTAGCGCCTCAGACGCGGACAGTGTGGCAGCAGAGCCTTCCATGGGAGATGGACCTTCCATGGGAGATGGGGATCGCACCGCATCATGGGTGCAAGAACAGTCTTCAGTGGAGAGTGAGGATGACGGGCTACGTCCGTATTCCCCCCAGGGGATGTCCCCTGCTCTGAGTGAGCTTCCAGTGGCAAGTGCCGCCAGTCCCCCACTGTTGCTTGCTCCACCGAGTTCCCCCCCTGCTGTAGTCCAGCATGATGACAGTGTTGTGTCCACACAACCAGGGCGTACTCCTGAGCTAATGAGTGTCAGTGTGCCTGGTCAGAGCCAGGGTCCACAGACCACTGAACACTACACGTCCAGGTTCGGTAGGGTCATCAAGCCAGTCTTTCGGCTGATAGAGACAATGGTCCAACTTGAGAGTTTGATGGGCTTCGAGCCGCAAGCCTCTATCAAACGTGTGTGAGGTTAGCTGCAGTGTTGTGTATGGCGCTTACGGCCTGATACAGTGTCCTTTGTGGTGATAAGGAGTAACAGTTTTATTTATGTGTATGTGCCCTCGTCATGGTATGGTCAAGTGTAGCTGGATGGTGTATAAGGCACCGTCGTTATCCCTGGAGGTATGGTGGGAGTTGGCCACTCCTAGTGCCCTCCTGGCCTTTTATTAGGTGACAGGTATCGTTGGATTGTTCCGCAGTGTGTGGTTCTCATAGTAAGCTTGTGACTAGTGTGACACGAGGTAGGCACAGTTTTTTTTATTCGATGTAGGTGTAATTCTGTGGGGTGAATGTAACAAGTGCCTTGTTGCCTTGTATAGATAATTACACCCCATCACAAAATACACTTTAATACATTCCACTAATACTCCTAAACGTTTTATTTTATTGATTTAAGTTGATTTCATTCCTTTCGTTTTGTTTTATTGCACTTTTGGGAGTTAAGGCTTTTATTTTGAAATCGACACCCTTACTTTTCCGGTCCTCCGGGACACACATCCTGCCTGCTGTCTCGCGGTGAGCCAGCCCCACCTGGAACTCCGTGGGGTAAGCACTACTACTTATGTTCAGTGAAAGACTTCGGTCTAAAAGTTGTTAAATATTGTATGTTACATTCCTAAAACTGTGAAACGAGTTTGTAATGTAACTACTGTTGTTAATATGTACCTGTGCAGTTGTTTTGTGGGAGGTTTGACTGGGTAAAATGCACTTTAATAGCATGTAGGAAGTTTGCACACACGTGCACTGTTAACATGGAGTTAATGCAGTCACGTCTTTTCTCAACCATAGCTCGTGCTGCAGATGTCGTGTTCCTAATGCTGCTGCATATTGTTGCCTTTGTAACCTAACAGGTATGTGTGTACAGTAGCTCCCATGTGTCCGTTTTGTATTCAATTGTGTATATTTTTCCAATGTAATTGTATATATTAAAATGTGTCATTCTTATAAGAGAGCCCCACCTGGAACTCCGTGGGCTCGTGCTGCAGATGTCGTGTTCCTAATGCTGCTGCATATTGTTGCCTTTGTAACCTAACAGGAGGGAAATAAAGTCTGTCAACAGTCATCCATGTCTGTCGTCCTTAACACAACGCCGTCAGAGAGTACACCCTACTACACCGGTCACACATGCAAATAATGCACACAGTGTACTGTATGTGTCAGCACACATAAACATGCGCACACACACACACACACACACACACACACACACACACACACACACACACACACACACACACACACACCTACACACACCTACACACACCTACACACACACACACACACACACACACACACACACACACACACACACACACACACACACACACACACGCGCACACACACACACACACACAAGATAGAATAATTCAGTAAGAATTACAGTAAATGTACTTTGCAGGCTCTGCAAACAAATCCCCCTTCTCCGATACTGCATAGTGCACCTTTAAATGTAATTCAACAATGGGAGTAGGCCGTAAGTTTAATTTATAAGTTAATATTTCATTATATTAGTGTATAGTACCCGCAAAAAGCTAAAACAAAAGGTCGGCTGTCACAAAACAGTCACATCTAGAGACCTCAAAACCTACTCTAGCGAGGCCTTCAAGTTCAACCTAGAACTGGAGAGCCTGGACTGGTCAGAAGAGCTCAGTGGTACACTAGTTGAAGAAACATGGCTTGGTTTCAAAACCAAATTCTCAACAATACTAAACGACATGGCTCCCCTAAGAACCACCAGGGTAAAAAATCGCGCTGAGCCGTGGATATACTCCGAAATATTGACCACTATAAAAACCAGAGATAAAAAATGCTCAGAGTTTCGTAAAAGTCAGTCAAAGCTTACCAAAAGCTCTAGCAGTGAACTCCAAGCCCACGTGACTGAACTCAAACTGCAAAGAAACAGACTAAGAAATGATGTAAACTCCATGATCAAAACTGCAAAAAAGAATTTCATCAATGACAAAACTGAGGAAAACAAAAATAAACCCTGTGAACTTTGGAAATTACTCAATAATCAACTAGGCTGCAGTAAAAAACTTAAAACCAGATTTTCAAACGTAAACATAAAGACGGACAACACGCTCAGCTCATCACAGACAAACTGGATGTGGCCAATTACTTAAACATTTTCTTCACAAACATAGCCACAACACTGGTAAATAAACTACCCTCCCACTCAGGGCCTTTTTTGTAGAACACATCATAGCCTACTACAATAACCTAGGGGTCCGCAAAGACGATTTCAAACTAGAAATGGTAACAACAGCTGAGGTACTCAAAAAACTGAGCGCCCTCCAACCTAACAAAGCCACTGGCCATGACAATATCCCCTCCAAATTCCTCAGAGACTCAGCAGCCGCCATCACCCCAGTCATCACACACATAATAAACCTCTCCATAAAACAGGGACACGTACCAAAGACTTCAAAATTGTGAGAGTAACCGCCCTGCGCAAAAAGAAAAAGAAAAAACTATATATGTAAAACATGAAAGAAATAAAATAAAAATGTAAACACCAGTGAATATCAAGTCCCTTCCTCATCCCTGTACCTCGTGAACATCATTTCCTTATACATCAGTTTGAATTGTCTCATGTTTGGACATTGCTTTAGCACCACATTTAGACTGTTCCACAGTTTCACTCCACATATTGAGATGCAGTGTCTTCTCATGGTAGTACGTACATTAAGCACTTTTAAATTGAGTTCTCCCCTCAGATTATAACCCCCCTCCCTATCAAAGAACAGTTCTTGAATGTTTCCTGGAAGTACATGGCCTTTTGCTTTATACATTAATTGTGCCGTTTTAAATTCCACAAGATCATTTAACTTTAATGTTTTTGACTTTAAAAATAATATGTTTGTGTGATCACGATAACCTGCAATGTGAACTATCCTTATGGCCCTTTTTTGTATAAAAAGTGGTTGTAGTGTAGACTTATAATTGTTCCCCCAGACTTCAGCACAGTAATTTAAATATTGTAAAACTAGTGAACAGTAGAGAATGTAGAGTGCATGATTTTCTATCCAGAATGTGCTTTACTTTACTCATGACTGAAATGCTTCTTGACAGTTTAGATTGGACATGTTTTATGTGAGGTTTCCAACAGATTTGATGGTCTATTATTACACCTAGGAATTTATTTAATACATTTAAATATATTGGATACTTTACATATCTCGTTAATGTACAAGATGAACAGTTTTGGACCCAACACTGACCCCTGGGGGACACCACAAGCAATGTCCAAACATTCAGATGTATAATCTCTCATTGTCACAAATTGTTGTCTTTTATTTAGATAGCTTCTCACCCAGTCCAATACTACCCCCCTGATCCCATATCTTTCCAATTTCCTGATTAATATATCATGATTAATAGTATCAAATGCTTTTTTTTTTAGATCAATGAATACTCCAGCTACATGTTTTTTTTTTATCTATGGAATTTGTGATTTTTTCAATGAGCAGATGGTGGAGGTAAATGGTACCCTACCCCCCCCCCTCCCAGTGAGCTGTGGTGTTCCACAAGGAAGCATACTAGGACCGCTACTGTTCCTAATTTATGCAAATGACATGTCGTCTGCTTGTGACTGCAGCTTGTTCCTGTTCGCGGACGACTCAGCCCTGCTGGTCTCTGACCAGAACAAGTTACAGGTTGAAAAAACCCTCAGCTCGGAACTAGGCAGAATCTGCACCTGGCTCGCTGATAACAAACTATCATTACACCTGGGTAAAACAGAGTCCATTCTCTTCAGTTCAAATAACAAACTCAGCAAGACCGACGGCTTCTCAGTTACAGTGGGTGACAATATTGTCACAAGGAAAGATGAAATTACATACCATACATAAACACGTTTAGCAATTATGCCACATCAATGGGGAACGCCCTACCCAAAGCTGTAAAGGAATGTGAATCACTACCCACTTTCAAAACCACTCTCAAGGAGCACCTACGGGAGACTGCAATTCGAAACTGGCCTCTGTAAATGTCTAAACCCAACCCCCTCCAATGTACAGTTCCCCCCCCGCCTACCTAACCCCCCCCCCACCCAACCTCCTCCAATGTACAGTTTCCCACCCCACCTACCCAACCCCCTCGCCGCCCCAACCCCACCTACCCAACCTCCTCCAATGTACAGTTTCCCACCCCACCTACCCAACCCCCTCGCCGCCCCAACCCCACCTACCCAACCTCCTCCAATGTACAGTTTCCCACCCCACCTACCCAACCCCCTCGCCGCCCCAACCCCACCTACCCAACCTCCTCCAATGTACAGTTTCCCATCCCACCTACCCAACCCCCTCGCCGCCCCAACCCCACCTACCCAACCTCCTCCAATGTACAGTTTCTTCCCCCTCAAATGTATACTCTCTTTCTAGACTCCTTGTGTACACATAAACAGTACTGTATATTTGTAGATCATGTCATAAATGTCTAGATGCAACAGTACTGTATACCTATATGTCATGTATGTCATTATGTCACCCTGATGTAAACAAGACGAAAGTCTTTCTCTGGTCTGCATCCCCTTAACAATTGTGTGTATTGAGCTGTACTGTATTGTACCCATTCTGCAATCTGTTAATACAATTTTCAATCAATCAATCAATCAATCAATCAATCAATCAATCAATCAATCAATCAATCAATCAATCAATAGTTATATTTGTTTTATTATATTAAGAGACAGAAATAGTAATATAATATATCATAATCTCATAGTCCCATGATACATACAGTTTATTTGGTGATGTCACGTCCTTCATACAACCCGTTCAATTGGTTTGGGGGGTAGGGTAAGGTTTGAGTTTTATTTAATTTCTTTTGTTTGTGTTTAGGTTTTAATTTTATTAGGTTTGTATATGGTAGTGAATGATGTCAGGGTTGGGTATTTTGTTTTGTTTGTTCTGGGTTTGTTGGTTTTTCTTTATTGTTTTCTTTTCTTTGCCGGGTTCTTGCTTTATCCGCTCCAGTTGCTGGGTTGTACAGTAGGTGGCGGTATGCACCTTTCTGTGGTTGCGACCCGCCATTAAGTCCAAAGAAGAAGAAGAAGAAGCAGAAGAAGAACCACCTGTGCGCAGCGTGCATGTTGATCATCGCTCATTGCTACGAAGTTGGACTTCAACAACCCTTCATTCATTCATATCGCCCCTTCACAGGTAACAATGAGGATGATATGGTTATGCACCTAATCTGATTTATATGCTAAAATGAACATGCAAAAGTAATTTTAGTGAGTGAATTTAGTTTGTTGGTTCGTGTCGTGTAGCATGCTTCCTAGCTTGATTTCTTTTCAAATGTAGCCAAGAGAGTAAATGCCCTAAGTTAACCCTATCAAAGCAGCAGTCAAAGTGTATATTTGCAGCACTACGTTTGTTTACCAATGGTTTTACGTGTTATTATCGAAATATGAGTGTATAAATATATTGATTATTGGCGCAATGACGCCACTGACTAGGGTAAAAAAATTAACTGATTGATTGAAAACTTTATTAACAGATACAATACAGGTACAATACAGTACAGCTCAATACATACAATTGTTAAGGGGATGCAGACCAGAGAAAGACTTTCGTCTTGTTTACATCAGGGTCCCCCATTTTCAATTCATCATGACATAATGTATATGACACACACGACATTGATTGATTGATTGATTGATTGATTGATTGATTGAAAAAGTTTATTAACAGATTGCAGAATGGGTACAGTACAGTACAGCTCAATACATACAATTGTTAAGGGGATGCAGACCAGAGAAAGACTTTCGTCTTGTTTACATCAGGGTCCCCCATTTTCAATTCATCATAGACATAGACATAGACATAGACATACAGATAGACAGTACTGCTACATCTATACATTTATGACATACCAGATTTGCAAATACAGTACTGTTTGTGATACAAAAAGAGTCCAGAAAAGAGAGTATATACATTTGACGTAGAAACTGTAATTGGAGGAGGTGGGAACTGTACATTGGAGGTGGTTGGGTGGGGTTGGGTAGGGGTGGGTGGGGGACACTGTACACTGTACAAGCAAAACTGTACATTGGAATATTGACAAAGCCATACTTGGTCATTTACTGTACATTGGAGGGGGTTGGGTTAGGACATTTGCAGGGGCCAGTTTCGAATTGCAGTCTCCCGTAGGTGTTCTTTGAGAGTGGTTTTGAAAGTGGGTAGTGATTCACATTCCTTTACAGCTGTGGGTAGGGCGTTCCACATTCCACATAATTGCGAAACGTGTTTAGTCCCTTGTTTGAGCCGAATCTGGGTTTAACATGATTTGTGGAGCTCCCTCTGGTGTTGTGGTCGTGGTATTCACTGACCTTTGGGAAGTATTTTGACATGTACATGGGTACCTTGGTCGTGTAGTGTATCTTGTAGACCAGGCCCATTGCAAGTTGCTGTACTCTGTCGTCTACTATAATCCATCCTAGGTTGTCAAAGTGGGCATCTTCACTGATCCGTCTCCACTTCTCTGCCTGGGAGCTGTTCCGAGGGCCATAGGAGATGACGCCGGGTGATCCGAGTGCGGAGCATCGGGAGAAGGAGACGGTGAAGCAGGGAACGACATCGGGTGGAGAGGCGACTTCGAGCGGATTGAGGAAGCTGGAGCCACCGTTAAATCGTTACCTGACGCGGGCAGTGAAGAAAGACGGGGCCGGGATAGTCGGGAGGATCCACATCAATCACGAACACCTCTCCGTGATGGTGAAATTACAGCGGGATCATCAATCTGTACCATTGAAAATGGAACTATAAAGGACGCAGGTAATCTGGATTCTGTCTTTGATTCCAGAGGATTACACCTGATACACGTAAACACTAGGAGTCTCCTCCCCAAACTCCACGAACTTCGACTGCTTGCTAGTAAGAATAATCTTTCAATAATCTGCTGTAGTGAAACGTGGCTGGATGATTCTGTACCAGATGCTGAAATTGAAATAGAGAATTTCACGGTGATAAGGAAAGATAGAAATAGAAATGGCGGTGGTGTCTGTATTTTTGTGAGGTCAGATATTGATTTTAATGTTAGAGATGATTTAAATAATGATCAAATAGAGGCAGTCTGGTTGGCTATTTCTCTCCCCAAAAGCAAACCAATCCTCGTTGGGGTGTGCTATCGTCCCCCAAATCAGAGTGATTTTTATGATTTATTGGGAGAGACCTGCTCTAATTGTGATGACTTTACCACAGCAGAGATTATTGTCCTTGGGGATTTAAACACTGACTTTCTCAAGAAGGACTCTACTATTTTCAAAGCTTGTGATACCTTTTGTAGATTGTTTGATCTTCATCAGATGATTAAGGAACCTACTCGTGTTACACACACCTCCCAAACCATTATTGATCTGGTTTTGGTATCGGATAGGACCAGGATAAGCAAAAGTGGAGTAGTAGAATCAGTGACTATTCCATGATCTTTGTGACTAGGAAGATACAGAGAAATATATTTAAGTGTCACAATACAGTGAAAATTAGGTCTCTGAAAAACTACAGCAAAGCTGCTCTCATCGAGTGTTTTAATAATGTAGATTGGGCAACTGTACTGAAATGTAATAATATTGATAAAGCCTGGATATGTTTTAAATCTATTTTTCTAAATGTAGTGGAGAAACTAGCACCAAGCAAAGTGGTAAGGATCAAGCGTAGAACAGAGCCCTGGGTTACTGATGATATTTTAAAACTGATACATTTAAGAAATCTAAGTTTTTCAAAATTTAAGAAATCAAGGGATAATTCAGACTACCAAGAGTTTAAGAAACTAAGAAGTGAAGCGAACAGGGAGATTATGACAGCCAAAAAAATCCCACTTTTCTGAAAAGATAGTCGAACACAGGAACAACCCCAGTAAATTGTGGAAATCATTAAAGGATCTAGGCTACAGCAAAAGGCTAAAAACCAAACCTAGCAGCCTTAGTTTGAACCACGAGGGTAAATTGACCTCAGACAAAAAAGAGGTGGCGGAGGGGCTGAACACGTACTTTACATCAGTGGCAAGTAATCTGGTAAAAGATCTCCCACAGCATTCAGGGCGTTTCGGAGAAGCACAGGTTAATGAGTATTACTCACAAGTTTCACAACTAGAGCTGCAAGAGGACTCCTTTTCTTTTAGTAAAGTGACAGAGAGCGCAGTCCTCAAGAGGCTAAATCAACTTAATTCCAGTAAAGTGACAGGATTAGATAAGATGCCTGCTAGGTTTCTTAACGACGCAGCAGAGAGCATCACACCTGCTATTACCCATAGAGCTGCCGCGGTATTGATTATTTCCTTACCGCACAAATTTGCAAAATATTTCCTACCGCCGCGGTTATTACCGCATGCACAAAAAAAATAAAAAAAAAAAGTTTGAATGCATTTTTTTTTTAGTAGTAGTCTACTCTTTATAGCATATAGCATGCCTCTAGTCTAAATGTCTATTTTTAGAGGATGACTTTGCAGCATGAATATTGTTTGGGATTCGGCAAGCACGCATTAGTTATTGAAAGTGAAACACGGATTCGAAGTTTACCCTCTGGTCGTGCGCCGTTCACTCGGTGTCGCGGGCAGGGGTGGTTACCCCCCCGACCCTTTCTTATTATTATTACTATATAGTTACTACTTTATAATAAAGGCATTCGTTTTGTGGCATTAACATTATATAGTTATACGTTCAATAACATCAGCGTATTTACCGGACAATAGCAAGGCAAGCAATACTCTATTCATATCTCAGTTCCTTTCTTTGCTCAGAGCGTGCTGAGTTGTCCCATTCTGCGGTCTGTTAATAAAGTTTTCAATCAGACAAGTGTATAGAACGAAGGGCTTTTATTATAACATTCGTTGCAGACAGTAAAATCATTATGTCTCGTTTAGTACTCCTTAGGAGCGATCGTAGTCCACTCCGGCGGAGAGTTAAAGCTAACGTTATTAGCCGTGTTGTGATGATCTGACATTCAGGAAGTAAAAACCTAATACGCGCTTGCCGATTGGTGGTAACACATAGGGGTGGGACGATACATCGATCCAGATCGATACATCGATGTAATTATCAACGATCGAATCGGATCGATGCGATGTAATAAGATCGATTCATATCGATACTCTTATTTTGAAAATCCTGTGGCGAGTCTCATAACTGATTGTGTTAAATGGGCATATGATATCATCGCATATCGATCGCAGGCACCTGAATCTAATCGTATCGTATTGTATCGTGAGAGACTTTGTGATATCGGCAAATATCGTATCGTTGTCCAAAGAATCGATATCGTATCGTATCATGATGAAACTGGTGATTCCCACCCCTAGTAACACACTGCATGACGCTACAACGTGTGACGCGTCTCTCTTCTGACCAATCAGCGGTCTGCAATGTTTCACGTGACTTTTCTGGTACCCAATAGGGTCGCTTGGAACCTCGATAGATGAGTAGGGTATATCTGCAGAGCCGCAAGCCCAACGAGAGGAGGATAATTTATTATTATTATTATAAAAAACAGCGGTGACGCGGTATTCAGCCTACTCTGCGGTGGCCGTGATGTAACAGCGATACCGCGGTAATGCGGTAATCGCGGCAGCTCTAATTACTAGGGGTGGGACGATACATCGATCCAGATCGATACATCGATGTAATTATCAACAATCGAATCGGATCGATGCGATGTAATAAGATCGATTCATATCGATACTCTTATTTTGAAAATCCTGTGGCGAGTCTCATATCCGCCCAAGAACAACAGCAGTAGCTCCGTGTGTGTAGACGTTACAGCATAGCATTCTCCCTTTCTGTGTGTGTGTGTGTGCGCGCGTCTTTGGAAAGACCAGATGAGGTCAGAGGAGTTTGATGTTTAAATGTTATTTAAACATAAACAATATAATACATAATAAATGTAGGCCTATACATGATCATGCAACATCAACAAATTGTTGTAGGAACGGTTTGGGAGAGGGAGGTTGTGAGTTTTGAGTTCCAAAAAATGTAGCTTAAAGTTTAAAGCTCAATATATAAAAACGTGGCACTTTACAGTGAACAGGAGGTCTATTTGTATTAAAAACAATAGATTGATTTTCCTTTTAAATGTCTGGAAGAGCTCAAAAATGCAAATGTCAAATGATATTTTCATTACCTTTTTTTTGTTGATCTAAATGTTACTGATTGTGTTAAATGGGCATATGATATCATCTCATATCGATCGCAGGCACCTGAATCTAATCGTATCATATTGTATCGTGAGAGACTTTGTGATATCGGCAAATATCGTATCGTTGTCCAAAGAATCGATATCGTATCGTATCATGATGAAACTGGTGATTCCCACCCCTACTAATTACCCACCTAATCAATCTCCATTGAGCATGGGAAGGTACCAGCAGATCTAAAGAGTGCTAGAGTAATCCCACTCTATAAGAAAGGTAATAAGTCAGACAAGGGTAACTATAGACCAATTAGCATTTTAAGTATACTATCAAAAGTCATGGAAAAAATCATTCATGAACAGATCAATACATATTTAGTGAGTAACAATATCCTATTTGAGCATCAGTCAGGCTTTAGACAATCTCATTCCACTGAGACTTGTCTGGTGTATTTGACTGACTGCATCAGAAAGGAGATTGATGCAAAGAAATTCTGTGGAATGATCATGTTGGACCTACAAAAGGCCTTTGATACGGTTGACCATAGTGTCCTTTTATTTAAATTGAAGGCGATTGGGTTTAGTGGGTCAGCGTTGAACTGGGTCACCTCATATCTATCAGGCAGGTCTCGGATGGTAGATGTAAACGGGACCTACTCCTCAGCCAAGGCGATCACCTGCGGGGTGCCTCAAGGGAGTGTCCTGGGGCCTCTCTTCTTTCTCATTTACATAAATGATATGAAGAATGCCTGTTCATCAGACCTTTTTCTTTATGCGGATGACTCAGCCATTCTGGTCTCCCATAAGGACTTGGCACTAGTGGAGAGGACCCTTAGTGAGGAGCTATCAAATGTGCAGACATGGCTGTCAGATAACAAACTATCTCTTCATCTAGGAAAAACAGAGGCCATCCTGTTCGGATCAAAGAAACGGCTTGGTAAAGAAATTGAAATGAAGGTAAGAGTAGGTGAGAAGCAAATAACAAACAAGGATTCTGTAGTATATCTAGGCTGCATACTGGACAAACATCTTACAGGAGAGGCCATGGCTAAAAAAGCCCACACTAAAATCTGCCAGAAAACGAAATTCCTAGCTAGACATGGGAAACTACTGGACCAGGCAACACTTAAAATGCTAGCGGGCGCATTAGTACAGAGTCACTTTGACTATGCTGCCACCTCCTGGTTCAGTGGCGCTCCACAGGTCCTGAAAAACAAACTTCAGACAGCTCAAAACAAATTAATGAGAGTAGTCCTTAAACTACCTCCACGCACTCACCTAGGGCCAACTTTCTTTAGGCAACTAAACTGGCTTCCGGTCAATAAAAGGGTAATTCGCATCAAATTAGGTCTCACACACAAGATAGTTCAAAATACAGGTCAGAAATATCTATCTAATTATTTTAATCGATTCCGTGACAATCATTCATACTCCACTAGAAGGAGCAGTACGGATTTTATTCTGCCAAAATTTAACTCCCTAATGGGCACAAATACTTTTTTATATTCTGCAGCACTGGAGTGGAACAAGCTTCCAGTGGCCCTGAAAAACATCGAAGAGGGGGGAAGTTTTAGACGTGCCACAAAGAAATGGCTAGCCAGTGAAGTATAGAATAGCCATAGGAAGGAGAGGGTAGGGAGTGTTTTTTTGTATGGGGTTGCTATTATGTTTTATTCTGTTTTTTATTATGATGATTTATGTTTTATTATGATGCTCTATGTTTTATTATGATGCTCTGTTTTAGTATGTTTTATTATGATGCTCTATGTTTTATGATGTCTGTCCATGTCCAAAATCAGGGACCATGATGGAAATAAGTGCTTGCACTTTCTCATGTTTTTATCCCTTGGATGCTGTCTTTTACTCCACAATAAAAATCAATCAATCAATCAAGGGTGAGGTGGGTTCTAGGAGTAAGGTCAAGCAGTAGTCTGACCAGTTTGTTTTGAGATGTTTGTAATTTTGTTTTAGCGCCTTTGAGGTGCTTTGGTACCATGAGGTGCAAGCATAGTCGTAGTACCCTTGAATGAGTGCTCCTGCCAGAGTCTTCAGGGTATTCTTGTTTACCAGAGAGGAGATCCGTTACAAGAATCGAGTTCGTTGGTTGACTTTTTTTATTACATTGGATGTCATTTTGTCACAGGAAAAATGTGCCTCTAGGATGGAACCCAGGTAGGTAATTTCATCTTTCCTTGTGACAATATTGTCACCCACTGTAACTGAGAAGAAGCCGTCGGTCTTGCTGAGTTTGTTATTTGAACTGAAGAGAATGGACTCTGTTTTGCCCATGTGTAATGATAGTTTGTTGCCCATGTGTAATTGTTGTGAAGGATCAGATTAAACCGAATATATATATTTATTTATGGATATATATTTAATAGTATTTGTATATCGTTTGATATCCCCTGTATATTCCTTGTACAATATGCACTGAATATCCCTTTAGTCTACTAAACAGCCAATAATAGTTTCATTCTACCATTGGACGAGAACCTGGCGCCAGCAGCCATGCCCCTTGGTTCAAGTTCAATCGTGCCGACCAACATGTCGTGGCAAGCCCGGTTCCGCGTAGGAATACGTCTGGCGAAATACGAATGGTACTATTTGTTCACAGCGCATATATATATGGCGCAAGTAAAGTAGAACTTTCTTTTAGTCCATTAGTTCTTTACCCTCCAACCTAGTAACAGACGCGAAGCCTCACCCACGACGCACGTGTGGTGTAGTAAGGCCTACTTGGCCTCAGAATAGGCATTGAGACATCGTGTGGATTGATAGTTGAATTGTCATAGTTTGGCACTATACCGTCGAGTTGGACGTATTTCTATTAAGCTAATAATAGTCTATTATGTATGGTGCATCGTTCGGTTAGAGTTATAAAGTGAGCAGTACCCCCATCGTTCCTGACGTTATCTGGAGTCTTAACCAGGCTGGGCAGACCACGTGTGGTGCTTGCATCCGAGGAGCTCCGGGCCAGGACGAGTGGACCTGTACATTGGATTACTTTACCCGGACGACGGCGAGCCTTCCACGGCTTGGATTATCTACATGCTTTGGGTGCTTTGATTATTCCATGGATAACGGCCAACACTGCTGAGTGTTGGAACTACCCCCCGGAGAGGAGTCCAGGTGAGATGGCGCTCTACCCCGAGTGAGGTCGCCTCACGTCTCTTCATCTGTGGACCGGCAGCTACCGTCCACCAGAGGGTCCAGCTGTATTCATCTGCGGACTGAGGTTCTGTGGGCATCGTGTTCAGGACTCTGAATTCTCCCAAGAAATCGTCTGCCAGATGGGATACCGCCAGCGGCTCTTCTAACCCCCCCCCTACTGTCTTACAACCAGCGGGACCCCCCCCCCCCCCCTTAGTGTATCCAGCTATAATCATTTAAGTACCATCGCTATAGTTCCCTAAAGAACCAGGTTGTATATTTGCTCCCTGCGTAACCAGAGATTGGACATTCAATGTTGATTTACCTACGAATACTCATTTGCCATACAAGTGCATTTCAAATCATAAATGTCATTAAGTGAACGTTGTATATACCCTTTGCTATATAAAATATTCGATTTATACATTTGTGTGGACTTCGTTTCATCAGGTGGGAAAGTGTTCATCATATCTATATCATGTACTGGATGGCCAGAAGTTAAAGTACAAGCGGTAGTGGTTTAATAATACCATACTTATCAATACAGTCAGGGAATTGTACCCCTCAGTTACAGTAATGAGTTTGTTATCAGCGAGCCATATGCAGATTTTGCCTAGTTCCGAGCTGAGGGTTTTTTCAACCTGTAACTTGTTCTTGTCAGAGACCAGCAGGGCTGAGTCGGACGCAAACAGGAACAAGTTGCAGTCACAAGCTGGCGACATGCCATTTGCATAAATTAGGAACAGTAGTGCTCCTAGTATGCTTCCTTGTGGAACACCACAGCTCACTGGGAGCGGGGGGGGGATAGGGTACCTCCACCATCTGTTCTCTCCCCTCCAGGTAGGATTGCATCCAGCTCACTGATTGACAAGCTAAAAGCAATTGGTTTTGATAAGTCTATCAGAATGGTGTGATTGACCATGTCGAAGGCCTTTTGTAGGTACAGCATGACCATGCCGCAGTATTTGCCCGCGTCCACCTCTTGTTTGATGTGGTCGTTCAAATAGAGAAGGCATGCGTCAGTGGAGTGGGATGTTCTGAAGTCAGATTGGAATTCCTAGATTAGATTTTTTTCCCGCTAGGTACTTTTCGACCTGTTCGTATACTTTTTTTTTTTTCCATGACTTTAGAGTTGAGGTAAGGATAGAAACAGGGCGGTAGTTGCCTGGGTCTAATTTGCTGCCCTTTTTGTGCAGGGGTGTTGTTACTCTCGCAATTTTGAAGTCCTTGGGGACGTGTCCCTGTTTTATGGAGAGGTTTATTATGCGTGTGATGACTGGGGTGATGGCGGCTGCTGAGTCTCTGAGGAATTTGGAGGGGATGTTGTCATGGCCAGTGGCCTTGTTCGGTTGGAGGGCACTCAGTTTTTTGAGTACCTCATCTGTTGTTACCATTTCCAGTTTGAAGTCATCTTTGTGGACCCCTAGGTTCTTGTAGTATGCTACTATGTGTTCTACCCCATAATGCCCTGAGTGGGAGGGTAGTTTGTTTACCAGTGTTGTGGCTATGTTTGTGAAGAAACCAAGTGTTTAAGTAATTGGCTACATCCAGCTTGTCTGTGATGAGCGTGTTGTCAGTCTTTATGTTTATGTTTGAGAATCTGGTTTTAAGTTTTTTACTGCAGCCTAGTTGATTATTGAGTAATTTCCAAAGTTCACATGGTTTGTTTTTGTTTTCCTCAGTTTTGTCATTGATGGATTTTTTTTGCAGTTCTGATCATTGATCATCAATAGATATCACTATGACACTTCCCCAGTTGATTACTTACCATAATTTTCGGACTATAAGCCGTGCCTTTCCCCCCCATTTTCCGACCCTGCGGCTTATATAACGGTGCGGCTTATATGCGACTTGACGTGACCAAACCCGAAAATGTAAAAATCGAAATATTCCTTTTTTTTTTTTTTTTTTTTTATTATTATATTTTTCCCCCTCCTTTTTACGATTTTTCTCCCAACCCACTGTTAGTCGTTATGCCAATTCCCAACCCCCTTCCTGGTTGTTGCGCACCCCCCCCCCCTACTGTTGGTCCGAGAGGCCGGAGACTGTCGCATGCTTTCCTCCGACGCATGTGCAGCCAGCCGGCAGCCAGCCTGGCAGCGCAGATTCTCACTGGGAGAGTGTAACGTGTGGAAGGTCGCACTACCTCTCTCCAGATCCTACCCTCGCTGTGCAGGCGCCCCGACCGAACTGTAGGGGTCGCTGTCCACAACGCCCAGGACCCACCCACGGCTTCCCTCCCCCTAACTCAGCCAAACGAGTTAGTATAGCGATCAGTCCAAGCCAAGGCAATGCTGACTCTCCGGGAGTCGGAAATATTGCTTTTTTGACTGTATTGAAATGTTATTTATCTGTTCCCTTATTTGCTAAACTTAATACAACTTGTAAATGAGTTAATTCTTGTTATTTGTCCGACAGTATTGTGTCTCAATGCTGGTGTGAAGACTGTAATTAAACATTAAAACACCTGCGGCTTATAGTCCAGTGCGGCTTATATATGTACACATCATTCAATTTAGCTGCTGCGGCTTATATTGAGGTGCGGCTTATAGTGCGAAAATTACGGTATATTAAGACGAGACTTTTTTGTATTACAAGTTTTCTGAAATTGTATGTTTAAATATGCAAATGATGCGCTAATTTGCATATAATTCCAGAACAGAAATCTGAACATTGGATAAAGCCATTTTCTAAATGTAGTTTCATTTTGTTGGTATATTAGAGCCAAAGGTTTTTACATAGGGTATTTTGGATATCTCTTTGTATCACTCCATAAATCTGAAAATTCTGTCAACAGGCTATGAATGAGATATGAACAAACCCTTCTGCAAATACCTTCAGAATATAGATATGAATAAAACTGGAAGGTTTGTATTGTAAAATTCCATATTCCACTGTTTTTAGGAATAACATGTGATATAAATTGGGCTATGAATGAGATATCAACAAACCCTTATCTTATGCAAATACCTTCAGAATATATGAATACAACTGGAAGGTTTGGTGTATGAGAGTGCTACTGAAGTGGAGATTTCTGGCTCAGAGTATGAGGGGAAAACTCATTTTGAGAAAACAGATTTGTATTGATTTGTATTGTAAAATTACATACATTTGTAAATGTTTTATTGGAAACCACTATTTACAGACACAATATCAATTCTAATCAATTACTTAGCAACAACAATAGAATATCATCATCTAAAACTAATACATCAACACATCAAAATTCATAACGCAACATGTATGGCCTTCAACTGAACAGAACCAGTCATTTCCTGGGTCCACACCAGTAACTACCACAGTAACACAGGTACTATTAGGGCTGTACCAACTGTGTTTCTTGTTTTTTTTTACATTAAAAACTTCTATTGAAGTTCTCGAATGAAGCTTTGAATATTTTATGACGTCATCATAAAAAAAATGCTCATTAATTAAATGTCCTTAATTTGTCTGTAAAATATATAGATTACAAAGTTAAAGCTATGTTTAAACTGCACAGTGCACATAAAGGCTAGGGATTTTAAACATGGCTTTAACTTTAAACTTTAAACAACTACATTACAGCTGTTCTTGAACGCATCCCTCTCAGCTATAGCTCTCCAACTCTCAATCACAGTACTCTAGATTCAAGAGCAGGGCTGTACGCTAAGCTTTTTCACTAGGGGCACACTTGCCCCTAAATGAGAAATTTAGGGGCAAAAAATATTTTTTAGGGGCACATTTTTAAATAACAATTTTACCATTATTAAAAAAATATGTTCCTCCTGCCTCATTACTGTGGTCCTTTTATTTAACATTTAAGTTCGTTTGTTTTCAGGTTTATCTTTTATAATGAACCAACTGAGAAAGTGTGTAAATCACTAATAGAACAAAAACAACAAACTGTGTGTGTGTGTGCGCGCGCTTGTGTAGTGCTCCTTGAATGAGATCACCACAACACACACACACCATTGCATTAATCAGGAGGACAAGAAACTCTGCATACATTTGTTTCACAATGAAAAGTGCTTTAGAAATCAAATGAATTATTATTGTAAATAACCCCATGAAAGGTTTATTTGTATGGGTAATTACCTGCTTCATATTTGTGATGTTACTGGTTTCAGTGTGTGCCTAAAGTGATCAATGTGTTGGGCCGTTTATAGAGATCTATGCCAATTAATGTTTATGTATATCCGGGACTTTTTTTAATAAGAATTGAGAGGTATTTGTATATGTGACCTTTATTTTGAAAACCGTGTTGCGACGCAACCTTATTTACATTTGCGCTTTTGACCGTGAAATGTTCAGTCCAACTTAGCTGGAAGGAAAGACTAATCAAAAAGGTTTAATTGACCCGTATGAGGCTCTTACGGTAGGACTACTCACCTAATGCATAGCTGAACCTGAACGTTAGAAGTGTCCGTGTCCCCGTCAATCAATCATCACATCATCACGTCAATCATCATCATCTTATCATCTCTCCACATCGGACGTGGTTGTCATAAGATGGACTGATATCCACTCCGTTGTTCTTTTTTGCGTCTTAAATGTATTGAAATGAGGTGCTTCTTTGGCGATGCAATAGCCCATATTGAAAGGAAGAGAGCCCACATTCAGTTTCGTTTTGCTAGGAATTATGGGATTTGGTGTTGGATGTATAGACTACGCCAGGGGTCAGCAACCTTTTTGACATGGAGTGCCTGTTTGAAATATAGTTGTAACTAGTGTGCCTCAACAATATTCCATGCATCGTAATTTTTTTTTTTCATAATCCGGTCTTTTTAATGATAATTTTTACATTATTACATCATTATTGTTATTGTTATTATTAACAATATTATTATGATGGTTGTATCAACCCTAAATCTGAGTTGGGGGGGGGGGGGGGGAATGCAATGCAGACAAACAGCTGCATACAGTGCGACCATTTCACTCACATTTGCCCATTCATTTTTGGACACATCACACACCATCGGTGTGTGTACTGTACGTGTGCTGTCATAGCTCCACCTACAAGCCTAATGGAGAACACCAGGAGAACACCAGGATGTGAATGGAGGGTGAATGTGAAGTATATCGTGTAAATAAGTTTTGATTGATCGCAAGACTACACTGTAAAAAAAAATTATTAGTTACCAGAACTTAAAAATATTGAGTTCAGTTACTGTGCATTAAGGTTTTCAGTTTTCAATCCATAATACGTTAACAGAAAAATAAGTACACAACCACATTATTTCAACCTAATAAAACTACCTATGTTTATTGTCATTGTTTTAAGAACACAAGTTGACTTGGTAATACTCACATTTTGAGTAAAAAAATGGCTTTTAACATGTGCAATGTTCAATGAAATAGAAAAATAAATAATACAATTTGTTGATTAATCCCACTGGTCACAATGGTGACCGTAATAATGTTTTTGTTATAAGGCTCTGCAAATGTTACTGAATGATGTAGCAATGTATTTCCAGCTAAATTGAAATAATAAACAAATAAAGGGTCTCAATTAAATATGTGGAAGTAAAAAGAACCTGTGGGAGGATTTCAACAAGATAAATGCGACAACAGTGCAAAATAGTTCACTATAATATTTCAAAGCAAAAAAAAAATTAAATAATTTTTTTTTTTTTTAATGCTGCCCCCTGTGCCTATGCAAATGCCCCCGCGTGCCTATGCAGGCACGCGTGCCTAGGGTTGCCGACATGGTCTTTAATCGCACGATAGACTACAAGTACCAGGTACTATAGCGTGACCCAGATTCACTCCACACGCAAATCTTTTTTTTCACTCAGGCTATCGGTGATCGCAGTAAGTTCATTCATTGCCGACAGATTCTTTCATAGCACCACGACATTGTGTTGCACTGTACAGCCCTGGTTGTAGGCTAATGTTTTTTTTTTAAATTTATCCAATTTGTATGGATTAATTTAGGAGTGAAATGCGAATGAAGGGTTGAAATCACAACTCGCAACGTTGCTCCCAAATAATATTTCCAACTCGCAACGGCCAAATTAAGGGTCAATTTGCGACGAGATCATCGCACTGTACAGCCCTGAAGAGGTTTATTTGTCACATACATACCAGGGCATACAGTGAAATGCGGGTGGCCGTGCCGCATTGTTTTCGGGGCCCATCTATTCAGTGCCAGGCTATAAACGATAGGAGTCCGTCACCTTGTTTGTAGAGATATAACTATATTCTATATTCTAGCTATGGATACAATACTATGGTCATTTGACACTGAGTTTCTTCCGGTCAAGATGCAAAAAATAAATAGTTTTTCTAGGGATGCACCGAATGGGAAATTCTTGGCCGAAACCGATACCGAAAATAGGAAACAGTTGGCCGAAAACCGAATGCCGAAAGGCCGGAAATGATTCATATGAATATAAATGTATATATATATATTTTTAGCTACCTGATTATGGCAAAAGACATGATTATGGCAAAACCTAACTTAAATAATATTAATAATCACAATTATGGGCCCATAAAACATTTATTCAGCACTTTTGAATGCATACATTAATTCCAGAGTGACTGCTGAAAGATTGTACAATTTAAACATTTTCTCTTTGCATACAACAAAATGTGCATTAAAGTCAAGTGCATTTTCATTTCTCTGTAGGATAACTACAACAAAGTGCATTCAGAACAAAGCCAAGGTGCTTTAAAACTGCATAAAGATCTGCATAAAGACACACACACACACGCACACACACAAGAGGTTGACTTGATGTTTGTTTGTTGTGTTGCATATTTGAAATAAACTTCAATCAAATCAAACCCCCCTCTTAAAAACAAAAACCTGTGTTTAACCTAGCCATCTATAAAACATCATGCTAAAACTGAAACAAATGTCCTACTCCCCTAAAGAAAGAAATGCATAGCAAACATGACTCAGTTATGCAATAGTGCTGCTGCTTTTTACTTTGTTAAAATCGTTTAGTTAATAAGACTAAAAGACTACAATATGACTACAACGATTTGATGACGGCTTCCTGTCCTCGCGTTTCCATTTCCGGTTTAACGTAAAATTTTCAACAACAGATTGCTGCTAATTAAACACTTCATGGAAACGGAGTAACACTAACGTTATGTCGAGTTCATACGCGTAGTATGAACTTGACATACCGTTAACGTTACTCCGTTTCAAGTGTTGCTGCCACCGTTGCATCGCAGATGGATGGTACACTGTTAGCTCCGTAGCTAATCCGCTCCTAGACTACCGATGGCAGTACCGTTAACGTCGGAGCTTATCAATACTCCGGTTTTTTCTAATTTAGTTTAGAACCGGGTTTCGGGGGGCATCCCTACTCCCAAGAGGAGTTAGTTATCACAGGCTGTAGAATGCAGGAAGAGCTGCCAAGCTGCTCACGTTACACATTGCACATGCTATGTGTCTGTAGTCGCGTTTTGATTACGTCATCACAACAACACGTTTTTTGACATTCGGTCATATATTTTCGGTGCTAAAACCCTTTCGGCCGAAAGGGCCTTTTTAACCATTTTCGGCCGATAATTTTCGGTGGCCGAATTTTCGGTGCATCCCTATTTTTTCATCCATACGTTCCCGTTTTATACCATGGTGAATATGAGTTATATGTATGTTATATATGTTATTTCGGAATGATCCGGGCTAATTCCTGGGAGGCTGGTTATAAGCCGCAACATGTATTATACAAAATCCATTGGCGTTTTGTCCCTACACACGCTACAATAAAAAAATCAAATGCATATGATGGGTATTATGTTACGTTTTTGATGCTTTGATCGCCATCAACGGAATACGTTATGGACTACGGTACCGTTGCACACATATGCTCGGATCGCAATGAAAACATGCTTGGATCAACGCAAGATTGATATCGTATAGCCCAATGTGTGGCTCCTCCCTCCATTAAAAAAATTATAATTATAATATATATTTTTTCATTCATTCCAGAATAAACATTTACAGACTTTTTTTTTTAAATGGTTCATTTGCATGTTCTTGGTATCTGACTCTATGGACATCTATGGATCTCAGGGAATGTATTCCCAGTGTCAGAAATATTGTGTATGTTACTAGGCTTGAGTAAATTGTAATGAACCAAAGAAGAATATCAATCAAATTATATATATATTTTTTTATCTTTGACTGTGAATAACACCATGCTGAAATTGACCAGACCTGAAAAATCTAAGCAAATGAATAAAGGGAAGATGATTAAACGCAAGGTTTTGTAGAACGGTACTGAATTCTGCCATCCGGACACATGCAATTTGAAATGATTATAGTAGGGATGCCCCGATCACGTTTTTTGCCACTGATACCGATCACCGATCGTCTATGAGCCATATCGGCCGATACCGATACCGTTTTTGGTTTTATAAAAAAAAAAATTTATATATAATTTCTTTTTTATATATATATTATATAATTATACTTGTAGTTGTATTTCTGCGAGACATCACCACCACGCAACAAGTCAAAATGCTCGCTATCTGCAAACAGCTCCACTGTCTGTGTATACTCTGCTTTGGTCAATTCAGCATGCCCTCAGCGTCCCCAGTCCGAGCGATAGTTCAACTTACTAACCGGGTGAAGCATTAGGCTATATCAGTTTCCTTTTTTCCCTCCCTCAATAATATTGTTATTTATGTCGTTATCATTATGTAAACAAATGCACATATGGATTGTTTGCTGCAACGTTTCTGAATGAATTGAAGCATTAATAAATACGCAGAGAATTAAATTAGATGTCCATAACATTTGTTTTTAACACTTTGATTGCCTAAGGCTAAATTCATGATATACCATCCCTTGCCAGCTCTATTTGTCTATGGAGAAGTTCCCCTTCTTTGCAGGGCTATAACTTTTTAAATTCTATTGCTAGATTGCCATTATTAGGGCCCATTCAAGGTCCTATATGTATTGTTCATTGTGTAGCAACGTTAAACTTTTTCATTCACATATTCATAGTAAAATATGGTCTAAAGTATAAGTATGTTTTCATCTCTTTCTGCAGCTTTCTCCAGAATGTGATTTATAGCCCCAAATGCATTATATTGATGATGAAATACAGTTTGGTAGGAATCTGTGCAAGATCAAACATTTCAATTGGACGTACTTCTAGAAGTTTCTACGTATCATCTGATGATGACCGGATGGGCGGGGGATCATTTATAATTCCGTGGGCAGCGTTATATCATTCATCTAGTGTGGGTGATATGATCATCAGAGCAGTTTATATCGAACACGTTCAAAAATAACGCTGAATCTTACCGTATCTTCCTCGCGCCGTTGGACGATGAGCCTGGAACTGAAATATTCCTATTATGGGATGTAGAAATACGCGATCTATTTCCAGGTTGTATAATAGTATATACGTCCAAATCATGTTGTTTATCGAGTTATTGGCAACGGATCGCTATGTATTGTGTCGATCGAGTCCCGGGACCTATAGAGAGTGCCCGGAAGTAATATGGACGATCAGCACTTCATCCACATGACTTCCTGTTTGGCGCTTCTGCCGATCGGCCACCAGATGGCGCTCTTGAACCGCTAGAGGGTTGAGAGGAGGCCAGCACTGTGTCTCAGGGCTGCGGAGGAAAAATATGATTTCGATCACAGATTTTTGAAATATTGATATTGAAGACGAGTTACGGCGTCCTCGGCAACTTGAGCATGGCGGGGAAGGACGCCTAAACACGTTTTCGGCACTTAAAGTGTTAATTAGCATAGCCTAAATAATATTTATTAACAGGCTGAAAGTTATGTTAACAGAATAACAGGCTGAAAAAACGATTCTCCTATAGGCTAATCAGTGTGTAAAATATAGGCAACATTGGCTATAGATAGCCCTTCTAAAACAATTGAATATTATAGGCAAAACTTCGTTTTAACTTCAGTTCTTCTTGAATTCACATTTCTTTAGTTTGCAATAATGCAACTGCAACAATTCCAAATATATAAATAATAATATAACGGGCTGCAAAAACAATTAGGGATGCACGATAATTATCGGGCCGATAATTATCGGGCCGATATCGGCAATTATGACGTCATCCCGATAAACCCGATAACGTTATTAATAGCTCCGATAATATAATATATTCTTTGGTTAAAAGAAATCCGGTGTTGGTGGATTTGGATGAAGGGCGCTTGTTTTTATTATAGCCTCCTCCCGTTTTGCCAGTACTGTGGTAAAACTGATAGCGTGTGGTTTAGGAACAGGGAGTTTTTCACAAATCCAGCGCTCCCTTTCTTGGCTGTGACGTAGTCACGTTACATTCTGAGGCAGACAGTCGATCTGCCAATTACGTCCCACCGCTTGCACCCGCCTCTTCTTCTTACCACCAATCAGAAGCTCTCGTTCGTTTATTTACCTCTGGATTGTCAGCCATTACTCTACTCGGAGCTAACGTTATCTCCCCGCCAGCCACATTGACAAGTACCAGCGCTTATACATTACTGGCAAATGTCTTGTTGCACTTGTGGCAACGAGCGTTGTCAGCATCGACTTTAGTAAAATAGACCCAGACTTTTGAACGTTTCGTTCTGTCCGCCATTATGAGAGCAGAGCAGAGCTGTCTGTACTCGGCAGCGCAGCACCCGTGGGTGTGTGTGTGTGTGTGTGTGTGTGAGAGTGAGTGAGTGTGTGTGTGGGAGGGGAAGAGAGGAGAGGGCACAGCACAGCCCGCTCCCCGTGCAGGCAGAGACACAGAGGCAGGAGAGATATAGACAACGGCCAACAAGATTAGTTTGCGACGTTTAAATTCCTCAAAAAAAATCTCCATAATTTCTCGAGTACCGATAGCAGTACCGATGACGTTGGAGCTTATAAATACTTAAAAAAAAAAAGAAAAAATTGATAAAAAAAAAAAAATATATATATATATATACATTAAAAAAAAAATATAATAAACAATAAATATCGGCTTGAGGAGCATAAAGTTATCGATATCGGTGTCAAAAAATCAATATCGTGCATCCCTAAAAACAATTAGCCTATTTAATAGGCTAAACAGTGCAAAAGGCAATATGCCTGGGGGCTATAGGCTTCTAAAACAAGGTCCGAAAGACCTTAGCCTAAAGATGCTGCAACAATTACAAATATATAAATAATAATATAACGGGCTGCAAAAACAATTAGCCTATTTAGGCTAAACAGTGCAAAAGGCAATATGCCTGGCCTGAGGGCTATAGACTTCTAAAACAAGGTCCGAAAGACCTTAGCCTAAAGACTAAATGCCTATCGCGTGTTATTAAGCATCGTTGGCAGATTATTTTTAATAAAGAGGAGCATCTCTGCCTTTTCGGATGTAATTCTGTTCCTGTGTTCATCCACGATGTTGGATGCAGCACTGAACAAGCACTCACTATCGGATCCACACTTGTGCAGGGCGCAGAGAGGTACGCTCTTGCCACAGTGGCGAGGGCAGGGAAGCGATCCCTGTTTGCTTCCCAGTACGCCAGTGGCTGTGCACTCCGAGAGATGGGTGGCTCTGAGAGGTAGAGATTCATCTGTGACGCCGCCGCGCTATCGTCGTTGGCCTGCTGCTGCGGGGTTTCTTCATCCATAATTTTGCCAAACATTGACGACAAGGAACCTGGTCGTGGCACCTTCTCAGCTGGCTCGCCCGTGTCGCTGGCTCCAGGTCCTGGGTCGGGGCCCCGTCTGTAAGGCCAGCAGACGCAAAAGCAGTCCCCGTGTCTGTGCCTTGAGCGCGTCAGAATAAAATCGGTCCTTGTATCTTTTATTTAAAACAAAGAAAACATCACATTAATTTAGCACAGCGTTCGTTCTTTTATACGATGCAGCATAAGACTGGTCATAGTTAGCCCCTTTCGTGACTGAATACCAAGGGTTGCATCACGGTCACGAAAGGGGCTATGTCATAGACTAGTCATCCTAAATAGGCCTATACATAAGCCCGAATAAAACAGCGGATTTTATCCAGCTAAAACAGAAAATAATATGTTTGTTAGGCTAATCTAAAATAGATTAATACAATTTTGTTAATTATATTTTTGCTAAATGTATTCTGGCTAAATGTTGTTAACCCTTTCTTTGCCAAGAAAGTGTTCCCACGTCATTCTCCGCCATGCGTAATCTGCCAATGACGCCGTAAGTAGGGGTGCACCGATGTATCGGTCGGGTATCAGTATCGGCCGGTAAGTGCCTTGTTGACTGCAATCGGCCTATCGGCCGATAAGCTCGAATGTGCCGATGGCAGTAGCCGATAAATATCCATCAATTTGTGTAGCGTCAAGACAAAAAAAAGTTCACTCGCGACCTCCACAACGCCGTCCCCAGTCCGGGCAGTCCCCCCCACACACAAGCTACTGCATCAAAGTTACTACTTATGATTAACAAGGCATTCGTTTTGTGGCATTAACATTATATAGTTAGTGTTACACGTTCATAACATCAGCATATTATTTACCCGAACGTAGCAAGCGTTCATACTAGCTCAGTTCCTTCCGTTGCTCACAGAGCCCTGAGTTTTACCCATTCTGCAATCTGTTAATAACGTTTTCAATCAGACACATGTATAGAAAGGCTTTGTTTTATTATAACATTAGTTGCAGTAAAATCATTATGCCTCATTTAAGTCATCCTGCGGAGCTAAAAGCTAAACGTCGGCCGCGCCGTGTTGTTGTTCTAGAAAACCTCTGTCGTCAAAATCAATGGCGGACAAAAGCAAAAGTAAAAAATGCAACACGCTTGCCGATTGGTGGTAACAGCAGAGGCGGGTGCAAGCGGTGTGTGATGTAATTGGCAGAATCGACTGTCAATCAAAATGTCATTGGTTGAGACAATAGTATCTCGCTGCAGCCCAGCAGGGTAGACCATGCTGGGAGAACTAGTATCTAGCTGCAGCCCTGCAGAACATACTGGGAGAGAGATAGTGCTATTTCTTGATGTTTCCTTTTTTTAAGTAAGTAAAGAGGCCTATGTTCATATCGGTGAGCACAATTTGTAAGACAAATATACAGTAGTTTCATAAAAAAAAAAAAAATTACAAAAAAAAAAAAAATTACAAAAAAATGTATATTTAAAAAATATTTAAAAAAAAATATTTTGCCACAAATATCGGTATCGGCCGATTGTGTTAGTTGAACAATCGGTATCGGTGGCAAATTTTCATATCGGTGCATCCCTAGCCGTAAGGCGTCTTTGAGATCAATATTTCAAAAATCTGTGATGGCAATCATATTTTACCCACGGAGACTTGGGATCTCCTGTTGATCTCCTCTCAACTCTCCAACGGTTCAAGAGCGCCATCTGGTGGCCGATCGGCGGATCGCCCAAACAGGAAGTGACGCGCCGGAAGTGGTGCTCATCCATATTCGGTCCGGGCACTCGCTATCGTTAGCGGGACTCTAGCTAGACACACTGGACAGAGATCAGTTGCCAATAACTCGATAAACAACATGATTAGGATGTATATACTATTATACAACCTGGGCCCTATTCCCCGTACCTGGTTCAACTAAGTCGATCAAGGGTCCCATTATCCAGCTTCAGTTAACCCGATGTTTGAAGCCGGGATTTTCATGTTCCTCGAAGGTGGATTCAGTCTCGTTAACTAGAACCAGACTTGAGACCCAGGATAAGTGCGCGCGGCCGCTTCAGTTGAAAAGCCATCACGTATCGATAGCAGAGATCCTGATTTTTTAACGGCATTGATTGATTAATTGATTTAAAACTTTATTAACAGATTGCATTACGGCTCAATCGCCTCGCCGACAAGTTAAATGCGTTATCTATAGGCTAATTTTAAGTCCCTCATTACCCCAATCAATCAGATTATATTTCTTTAAACTTGCCTGCTGGCAGTTAGCCTAGTGACAATGCCCCCAAAATGTTGAGATACCCCTACCGGAGGTAGAACAAAACACAACATTGTTTTTCCTCATCTCTAAGGTCTCCCATATATGAAATGGATTCTTGTATAAAAAAAATTACTGCAAAAATAGGTCAATTGATAGATATTGTTATACACCCCCAAAGGAAAAAATAACCAAAATATAGCCTGGCCGTATGGGAGTTGAGACATATAAACTCATGTAGATTAATAATACAAGCTCCAAGAGCTTTCAAAATTGGCATGCTAGCAGTCAGACAGTTGCTTAACCTAATAGAAAAACCTGGATGTGAATATCTTTATGCATGTAGGAAATATATACCTATGTACACATACTTAAAATAAGCGGAAATGTAAAAAATGAAATTATATGCAGAATGTTCTCATTTACTTTGTAGTACCTATGCCATGGATTGTCATAGAAACACAGATGAGGGCTTTTCGGAAAGGTGTGGTTGTGCTGAATCCAGCAATAACATATGTGTAAATATAGCATGCATGGTCAGGGAGTTACATCAGTAAAAGTATGAGGTGTCCTAAATTAAAGAAAAATGAAACATTGACATAATGAAGTCTTCGGTCCAAAGCCCATTATCAGTGGTGAGAAGCATGTTGACAAGTTCAATGTTACTGCAAAGTAAAGTCACTTGAGGTAATGTTCTGGTCTATGTTAATATATTTATAATACATTTAATAAATTATACATTTCATATGATACATTTTATGATACTTCATATGGAAACAAAGATCCAATTAAATCAGGTTGAAATTGAAATAGAACACCTTTATTTCAATCTACAGCAACACATCACTGCCACTCATCCACATTATCATCAGTGACTAAATGGATCATATTTGGGCAGTCAGGGAAAGAGCAAGAGCAAAACTCAGTGCAAGTCAAGCCCACTGAACGACATTGGCATTTGCTGGCATCATTGCAGTTTCCATCTTTACAGTACAGGTGGGTGATGTCTCGAACTTCCTTAGGTGCCGGTGCTTTCTGGAACATCACAGGTTCAATGGACCCATCTTCTCTGAGCCTTCACCCTCTACCAACTGGGTTCCAGAGAAGAGGCTTGGCCAGATGGCTGACGCCACACTGCTGTTTGGTATAAGGCTCTCAACACATGTTGCTGGAAGGCATCTTCTGTTGGGGGTAGATTTGCAGCTGATGAATCTGTGGTAGATGCTAGTGTGTACCTCTGCTCATCCAGGTTGGTGCAAGGACATCCATTCTCCATTTTCTTTTGGCCATACAAGAGGAGGGCATACTTTCTTGCCACAGGAAAAGCTTCCTCTAGGCTTTCAGACAGTCCAAAATTGGCAATTTCTATAAATAGCTAGGTCTGCAGTCACAAGAATATGGTGTTGTCCCAGGTCTGCAGCACGCTGTACAAGTCGTATCATAGATTTGTAGATTTATGTGGGTGATTCTCTTATGAAGGGCATGTAGAGTACACGGGCTACTGGACAAGCAGTGTCTGACGTGAAGGCATTGAATGCAGACCATACAGGGACATGCTGCTGATTCTCACTTATGTTTCGGGCCAGCTTCCAAACCAGATCTCTATCTTCAGCTATAAACAGCTTTATAGACTGCTGTGTTTGTGTGCAGTATCTCAAGTTTGGGAAGTTCAGGTGGTTCTGGCCGCTTTGGAGATTTGGAGATCAAAATTGAAATGAGAAGATAAGCTTGTGATCATATGCATTAAATATCAAATCAGAATACTCTAAATACATTTATACTGACCCCCCCCCCCTTTTTTTTGTATTTCATGTGACTGAGCAAATACATAACATAAACAGATTTCAGATAAAAAAAGAAATACACAAAATGTACCTGTGAAGTTTATCTCCATTCAAGTCAAATGTGTTTAAGGTGGTGAGAGACCTCTCTGGGACCCGTGCCAGGCATTTATCTGCTGTGGAGACATGGCCTCTTCGGTACACAACAGAAGCCATATGTATATGTTGTATGCTTCCCATCCAGAGTGTCCTCATTTTGATCAAAGTTGTCGATGGCTGCATCAACAATTCCGTGTTCAGAGACTCCAGTGAGGCCAGTTGGGATGTAGACACCACTCTCTGTCCTTGATATCTGGTCTGCTGCCACAGATGTGAGGAAGTGCCTAACCTCTGTATAGGAAACACAGTGCCCCATTGCACTGAGCTCATCGATGAGTGTCTTACTACCAAACTCATGATGAATCAAAATGGCAAGTCCCAGTGTGATTGGCGTCTTGATGTGACAGCACTGTGCAATGAGATCATGGCAGATTGCAATCACACACAGATTGTCCTTCAAAGCTAGTTCCTCATGACATGTTTGGTAATGTCTGTGGGTGTGTGAATCAACACACCAGTTCACAAAGTCATACAGGATGTTGGGTACACACTTGCTGCATTGGAGACGCGATAGCCGATCACTGCTGACATATGATTTACAGTCATGTTCAACCTGCTCCATGCTTTTCCTCAATATGTCTGCAGCCCTGTGTAATATTTGGGTTTCAGAGAGACTCTGACTTGTCTGTGGAAGTGTTGTCTCACAGTCTTCTGTCTTTTCTGTGAGTTGGGCAGCTTCCCTCATTGCATAACCAACGGGCATACTCTCAGAGCACACCAGATCTGACTTTCCGGCACGTGTGACAAATACCAGCCTATCCTTGTAATGCTGTATGAGCCTTTCCTTCAGTTTCCAGGATCTATATTTCTTGTGTTGGACCGTGGTCTCATCTTCTTCCTCAGAAAGGGTCTTCAGTATGTCATCATAACTATCAGTCAAAGAGATTAGAGTCATCACTTTCATATCTTCAGACAATACTGTTTTATCAATGGCTTCAGTGAGCTTAATAAAGGCGTTGTCATAGATAATGGTCTGCTTTTTTTTATTCTTGTCTTCGCCTGGCAGCTGCTATATTTAGTTCAGATATGTAGTGTGCACGGCAGCTTCTATGATATTTGGCATCATACGCAAAGAGATCTGGGTATGAGAGTAGCCGAAGATGTACATCTTCATCAAGCCTTTCAGATGCTGCATGAAGGACCTCGTCTCTGGTACTCTTGCCCAGCGGTTCTCAACAGGTGTGCCTAGGCACACTAGGGTGCCTCAGAGAGCTGCCAGGGGTGCCTTGAGATTTCTCAAAAAAAAAATTAATATGATTAAAGAAAATTGTCACTAAAGTGCTATCTGTTGCAGCTGCACGAAAATACTACATTTTGATAAGTTTGACCATTTCTCAAAAACTGAAAATCATAATTCTTTTTAATATGTTTTGGTAGCGTTTTCATTTGTTTATTGGACAAGTCCGGCAGAGAGGAAGGATGGGAGAGAGATATGGGGGAAGACATTCGGCAAAGGTCGCCGGGTCCGGGAGTCGAACCCGGGACGGCCGTGCACCACCCTGGCACCCTGAAAATCATTATTTAATAAAACACAGAAAAGGATCACCAAGTTACTCTGGATGAAGAACCCCTTTACAGACAACATTGAGACAAAGCTTCCTGACACATCTCCATCCAAACTCTTGGAAGAACTCATTGAAATCTCATCTGATACCACCTAAAGAGCTCGTTTCAGTAAAGTGCCCCTGGAAACATGTTGGTCTGAGTGTGGTGCTGAGTACCAAGTATCTCATGATACCATTCAGCACCACATATCTGTGTGAAGCTGGCTTTTCATCCATGACAGCTCTGAAAACAAAATATAGGGCCAAGTTGAGCCTTGAGGATGACATGCGTGTTGCCTTGTCAAAGATCTCCCCACGTATTGACAGTATTATTAGCCAGCAGCAGCAGCAGACCTCGCATTGAGCTAGAAATGTCCACTGAGTGAACGAGTGCTTATTAGTGTGGGTGAACCCTAATTTCTGCTGGCTAATAATACTGTCAATACGTGGGGAGATCTTTGACAAGGCAACACGCATGTCATCCCATTTCTGCCTTGCACTATATAGTATTGTATTAGTACACTGCACAGTATTGTATATTATATGGTAACTCAGTTACGTCTATTCTGCATCGAACATTGTACATATGTCTATACTGAACACTGTGACTTAATTTTTTTTACTTCTAATTTACATGCTATACTATGTTGTTTTATTTCATACTTGTCTTGCACAGTCTCTGGAGCGTAACAGTAAGAAGCATTTTGTATAAAAGTATTCTGTACTTCTGTATGACAACTATTAAAGAAACTTGAAACTATTGTAATCTATTTATTTATTATTTATTCCGCCGATTTTTGTCCGCTAACTCCTCCCAGAGCTTTCGCACCACATACACGTGTAAGGTATAAAAACAACCGGCTTGGTCCAACTTGAGTTGCTATTAGTTTTTGGAAGGTTTCACCGCACCGTTTGGCTACAAATCGACTTTAAGCGGGACATTTTGGTCCATAAGGAATGAATGGCAGAACATTCTAGAACATTTGTGATGTCACAGTATGATGTCATAATAGACATTCTAGAACATTTGTGATGGCACAGTATGATGTCATAATAGAACATTCTAGAACATTTGTGATGTCACAGTATGATGTCATAATAGAACATTCTAGAACATTTGTGTTCAACAATTCTCTCAGATCTTTAACAGATCTTTCTCATTGTGCATCTTGGAACAGGACCGCTTGGCTACAAAGCGACTTTAAACGGGAAATTTTGGTCCATTTCTCATACAAGATTTGGCCGACTGTCTAGAAAGGTGAGTGTCCACAACGGCTAGCTAGCTGTCCTCCGGAGGAATATAGACCCTCTCCCGTTGGCCGGCGGTGCACAGGCATCACCCACACTTTCACAATTTCCCCGCGCGTAATTGTCTAGTCTTATGTATTTATTTATATTTTTTGAGAAATGGTAACTTGGTGATCCTTTTCTGTATTTAAAAGAAATACATGATTTTCTGTTTTTGAGAAATGGTCACACTTATCCAAATATGCAATTTTTATGGAAAACAGTGCAGCTGTAACAGATAGCACTTTAGTGATAATTTTCTGAAATTTTATTTAAAAATATATGCTATTTGATTTACTACTAAAAGCAGTGTAATGTCAACCGTACTAAGCCATTTAGACCTGAAACGCCGTTTAGACCTTATTTTGAAAGCAAGCACTTTTGTCATCATTGTAGCAAAAAAGACAGGACCGGAAAAGTCTTTATCGTATATAGGGGTGCCCTGGAATATTTTATTTGACACGGGTGCCTTGGCAGCAGAAAGGTTGAGAACCCCTGCTCTTGCCTGTACCAGTTGTAATGGCTGTCAGAGGTTCTGGTCGAGTACTGGCCTTCCCACAAATGAAACAATCTCTTTGTATGTTAAATGATGTTGTATCAACCCTACTCAGTCTTCTTGATGACACTGGTGCAGGTAGGCTCTCACTCTCAACATTTACAACGTGATGCTCACTGATGTTGGTCTTACTGGAGTATTTTGCTCTACATGATACATGATATGATACATTTATTTTGGATGAAAGTATATCATCTGTATAGGGAGCCAGGGTTCTATGAACATCATCATCTCTCTGCTGAGCAACAGTAAGTATGCATTGGAGGCCTTCTACTGTGGGCCTTTGGATGTAGGGATCTTTTTTCTTGCCTTTTTCCAAATGTTTCCCACAGATGATACACAGATTTGGATGCAATGTCTGTAAGACATTCTCCATTGTTTCAAGAGACTAGTAAAAAGGGAAAATATACATTTCAGAATTAGTATTTTCACACACATGTAATAAAATGTTGAATTAAACATGTAACCTAACGTTATGGTATTATTAGCCGTAAGAATTGTGCTAATCATAGCCTACTCAACTTAACTACTACTACTTAACTACTTTGTAGTTGAGCTAGGCTATTTAGCTACTTAGATTAGGAAAGTTAGTCTCAGCATTTTCACATCACATAATATTTGCAATGATTTACCTGTCAAGTTATGAAGTATCCATGAAGACAATGATGCAGCTAGCTACAGCAGGATCCAACTGGTAGCCTAACAGTAGCCAATTGTTGACCACACCACAACTGTAATAAACTGTAAGCAGTGCAGGCTATACTGCCCTCTGCTGGTCTGGACATAGCAGTAACATTGAATTTGTCAACGTGCTTCTCACCACTGATAATGGGCTTTGGACTGAAGACTTCATTATGTCAATGTTTAATTTTCTTTAATTTAGGACACCTCATACATTTACTGATGTAACTCCCTGACCATGCATGCTATATTTACACATGGGGTATTGCTGGATTCAGCACAACCACACCTTTCCGAAAAGCCCTCATCTGTGTTTCTATGACAATCCATGGCAGAGGTACTACAAAGTAAATGAGAACATTCTGCATAGATATAATTTTTTTACATTTCCGCTTATTTTAAGTATGTGTACATAGGTATATATTTCCTACATGCATAAAGATATTCACATCCAGGTTTTTCTATTAGGTTAAGCAACTGTCTGACTGCTAGCATGCCAATTCTGAAAGCTCTTGGAGCTTGTATTATTAATCTACATGAGCTTATATGTCTCAACTCTCATACGGCCAGGCTATATTTTGGTTCTTTTTTCCATTGGGGGTGTATAACAATATCTATCAATTTACCTATTTTTGCAGTAAAATATTTTTATACAAGAATCCATTTCATATATGGGAGACCTTGGAGATGAGGAAAAACAATGTTGTGTTTTGTTCTACCTCCGGTAGGGGTATCTCAAAAACTAAAGCCCTTTTTGACAGTTTGTCACAGCACTAAGTAGGTTTATGGAATGGATAATCAAATGAGATCTTGCTAGCGAAAATAATTAGTTAAACTGTTATACGGAATAAGGACACGGCTCTCTTACCCATTGATTGATGTATGGTGGATCTTTTACTTATCTACACTGTGGTGTAACGGTGTCTGCTTTTGACTTTCACACAGGCGGCCCGGGTTCGAATCCCACTTCTCCTAGTCTTTTCCTTCTTTTTGCAATGTAGGAATAATTCAATTTGGTGCACGTTGAGAGCTATATAAAGAATGACATCCTCAATGCATGTAGATTTATAATATTTTAACTTAAAACTAGGCTACTTCTGCGTATAATCATTAATATTATATTCCAAAAAATTATATTGGAAACACGGGGTTTCGACACCAGTCACCCGGTTGCCAGGATTGTGCACTACCGCTGCGCCACTGTGCCAGATGGGATAAATTAATTGTTTATACATTAATGAACGAGAGACCCGTGTTTAGAATATTCTTTATTTTGAATGAAGTTTTATCTCTTTATTCTCATTCATTAATGTGACGTCAACGGCTCATTCAATTTCTCAAATCCGTCAAACAGCGCATCTCATCAGACATTTTAATCCCAGTTACAATATCACACAAAATCCACAATCCACGCATAGACACTTCAATTTAATGCTTGAATGAAACAAAATCCAGGCGCTCCTCTCCTTCCTCGCTCCTCATCCACAGCGGAGAATATGAAAGGAATCAGAGCCAAACGAGCGATAGGTTTCAATCATTAAGGATATCCCAGCGGGATTCACATTTGCAATGCTGCGCGTTGTTAAAATAACCACATAATGTGTACATCGCACCGAGCGAGCGCCACGGTATAATATAACGTGCATTATTTAGGACAAAGTGAATTTAGTATCAGCATTTTGGGTCTATTTTACATTTCAAAAGCCCCCTCTGGAAGAATGGAGCACAAAAACGTAATTCAGAATGGTATAATGCAGATCGTAGACTGTGGGAATAATTTCAGGAAACGGGCTGTCACTTCTTTGCGGGGGCGTGGCTATGGTTCATCCGGCTAACTTGAACTTAAACCCTGCTCTCGACCAGGCTCAAACTTTTTGATCTGTTGTCATGGTGATTTAGACAATCCAGCTTCGGGGAATGGGAAAGTCCGGCTTAAGTCAGACTTGACCGAAAGTTATCCGGCTAACTCAGTTATCCAGGTACGGGGAACGGGGCCCTGGAAATGGATCGCATATATCAACATCCCATAATCGAGAACTTTCTGCTCCACGCTCATCACCCAACGGTCAGAGGAAGATACGGTAAGTTTCAGCGTGTTTGAATAATATGATCCATATAAACTGCTGTGATCTATGTATCGCCCATACTAAATAAATTATTTAACGTCGGCCACGGACTTATAAACCCCCCCCCCCCCCCCCCTCCGGTCACCAGCAGATGATGAGGCAGGACGTTTAGGACCTTGTACAATTGAAAGTTTTAATGACGTCAATCGGTATCAAAACTACATTTGATGATGTAATATATGTATTTATAGCTATAACTCGCGTTCTGCAGAAACATATTTATACTTTAGGCCGTATTTTAGTATGAATATGTGAATGAAAAAGTAGAACGTTGCTACATCCTAAACGATAGATACTTGACGTTGAATGGGCCATAGTAATGTCAATTTAGCAATACAATTTAAAACGTTATAGCCCTGCAAAGAAGGGGAACATCTCCATAGACAAATAGAGCTGGCAGACTGGCTACAAGGATGGATATAAGCATGGCAGAGAAAGGGTTCATTTCACCTTGGGTCTATGATGGTTGCCAAACTGTAGAGGGGCTCTTTTTCTATGTCGGCGAATCTGAGGGTTACAGCTTCCAGCAGTGTGGATTTTGTCGTCTTCACGCCATGATCTGATGCGACATCTTTGCCCAGGAAACGTTTTAAATAGGGATGCCCCGATCGATCGGCCACCAATTGTTATCGGCCGATAATCAGTATAAATATGCGATCGGTGATCGGTGATAATGCTTTATTTTCGCCGATCGTCAAAACCGATCGAAAAACAGCGGAGATCTCACTCGCTGAGTTCTGTCTCAGACACAGGGAGCTGCATACAGAGCTGCGGCGTCTGCTCCTTCTCCTCCTCCTCCTCCAGCCCCTCCCGCACCCATGTAAACACGGGTCTAGTCTAGTGGGACGGGACCTCCGTGAGCTAACGTTAGCTACCGTTACAAAATGACCCAGTCAACTATTCACTTTTAGTTTAATACATGATGAGGCATTGTCTAACGGTATCTAGCCGGCTAGCTACTGATGGCTCCTGATATCAACAAATGCTCCAGCAATAGTCTAGTACTAATGTATGATACCTCCGTTAGCTCACGTTAGCTCACGTTAGCTCACGTTAGCTCACTGTTCAAAACGAAATGTCCCATTCAACTAAATAGTTCACTGAGGCGGTGTCTTAACGTTATCTAGCCGGCTAGCAGTAGCTACAGATAGCTCCTGATATCAATGTCTTATAACAATGATTCGATGCGTATTCGAGCCCCGGCTTGCATCGCAGTCACAAACTGGGCTAGCTGAGGGAGTAGGGTATATCTGCAGAGCCGCAGATATACCCTGCTGAGGGCATGCTGAATGTGATTTGATCAAAGCAGAGTATACACACAGACAGTGGAGATAGCGAGCATTTTGACTTGTTGCGTGGTGGCGATGTCTCACAGATAATACAACTACAAGTATAATTATATAATATATATATTTTATAAAAAAAAATATATATAAATTATATAAAATACTTACGAAGAAAATAGATTCCTTACCTCAGATCAGATGTTCTCCAAAAAGATTATTCCAATTCCTGATCACCATTCCAAATATCGATCGCGTTTATTGATCCAGCGCTGGGTACTGGAAATATGTATTCCACGCTGTTTTGCGGCTCGGCAATGACTTGGATCCCCTCGGGTGGCTTGCCCGAGAAGTAAAATGAGGAAGCTGGATTTCCCCCCCCCCATGTGTTTCATTCAGTCTAATCCAATGGGGTGCAGTACAACAGGAAGAGACGGTAGGGGGCGGTATTTTCCAAATGGAGCTCAGAGAGTTTGCAGCACTAACGTGAGACTAGATTGATGAAATATTAATTCAAATCGCTAATAAAAAAAAGGCTAGATTTATCGTCGCTGGCACTCAACGTGTTGATGGCTGGTCGTCGAGCCCTATGAATTCCATGACTTTGCGTGTGATTGCCTTTAGGGATGCACAATATTGATTTTTTGACACCGATATCGATAACTTTATGCTCAAGCCGATAACCGATACCGATAACCGATATTTATTGTATTATAATATTTTTTTTAAATGTATATATATATATATATATATATTTTTTTTTTATCAATTTTTTTTTCTTTTTTTTTCTTATTTATAAGCTCCGACGTCATCGGTACTGCTATCGGTACTCGAGAAATTATGTTTTTTTTTTTAGGAATTTAAACGTCGCAAACTAATCTTGTTGGCCGTTGTCTATCTCTCCTGCCTCTGTGTCTCTGCCTGCGCGGGGAGCCGGCTGTGCTGTGCTCTCTCCTCTCTTCCCCTCCCACACACACACACACACACACACACGGGTGCTGCGCTGCCGAGTACAGACAGCTCTGCTCTCATAATGGCGGACAGAACGAAACGTTCAAAAGTCTGGGTCTATTTTACTAAAGTCGATGATGACAACGCTCGTTGCCACAAGTGCAACAAGACATTTGCCAGTAATGTATAAGCGCTGGTACTTGTCAATGTGGCTGGCGGGGAGATAACGTTAGCTCCGAGTAGAGTAATGGCTGACAATCCGGAGGTAAATAAACTAGGGATGCCCCGATCGGCCACCGATCGTTATCGGCCGATACTCAGTATAAATATGCATCTGTGAATTCCGATAATGAGTCATATTCGCCGATTGCGGAAACCGATCAAGCGAAGGTCTCACTCGCTGTCTGTCTCAGACACACACGACCTGCAAACTGCCGCTGCTCCTCCTCCCTAGCCCCGCCCGCCCCCGTGTAGAGTTTGTAAACACTGAGGACTGAGAGGAGGCTCCCCTGCTCGAGTCTGTAGTGCATTCGACCTGAGCTAACGTTAGCTACCTAGCTATCGTTACTGTTTAAACAAAATTACCCAGTCAACTATTCACGTTTAGTAGGCATTGTCTAACGGTATTTAGCCGGCTAGCTACTGATAGCTCCTGATATCAACAAATGATCCAGAAAGTCTAGTAGTCCATGTTCATACCTCCGTTAGCTTGCGTTAGCTTGCGTTAGCTGACGTTAGTTCTCTGTTCAAAACGAAATGTCCCATTGAACTAAAGTTCTGTCTTAACGTCATCTAGCCGGCTAGCAGTAGCTACAGATAGCTCTTGATATCAATGTCTTATAACATTGATTCAATGCGTATTGGAGCTGAGGGCTTGCTGAATGTGAAATGACCAAAGAACCGTAACGTTACCAATAGGGTCCAGCTGCAGCGCCGGAGAATCCTTTTTGGCGCTGGAGGCTACTAGAGTACACAGACAGTGGAGCTGTTTGCAGATAGCGAGCATTTTGACTTGTTGCGTGGTGGCGATGTCTCACAGATAATACAAGTACAAGTCTAATTATATAATATATATATTTTATAATAAAAAAAAATTATATAAAATAATCTTTAATTTCTTTTTAATCAAAAACAATCGGTATCGGATCGGTATCGGCCGATATGGCTCGCGACGATCGGTGATCGGTATCGGTGGCAAAAAACGTGATCGGGGCATCCCTAAAATAAACAAACGAGAGCTTCTGATTGGTGGTAAGAAGAAGAGGTGGGTGCAAGCGGTGGGACGTAATTGGCAGATCGACTGTCTGTCTCCGAATGTAACGTGACTACGTCACAGCCAAGAAAGGGAGCGCTGGATTTGTGAAAAACTCCCTGTTCCTAAACCACACGCTATCAGTTTTACCACAGTACTGGCAAAACGGGAGGAGGCTATAATAAAAACAAGCGCCCTTCATCCAAATCCACCCACACCGGATTTCTTTTAACCAAAAAATGTATTATATGTTATCGGAGCTATCAATAACGTTATCGGGTTTATCGGGATGACGTCATAATTGCTGATATCGGCCCGATAATTATCGTGCATTCCTAATTGCCTTAGCCTTCTGACTACCACCGCCATACGCACATGTGCTCTCTAAGGTGGTTTGCGTTAGCGGCCGCTTTGTTTCCTCTGACTTAATTTTTTTTTTTACTCGCCTCGGCTAGCTTAATGAACTCTCCATGCTCCGCTGCGTGATGAGACTTCAAATGTCGTATTAAATTCGTTGTGTTGAAACTCTTGACATTGTTTCCCCCACAAGGTATTTTATGCTGGCATATGTTGCAGATGGCATTTATTACATCTGTCTCAGACACCTTGAAATAGTTCCACACCACCGACATGTTATAGGTTAGTTAGAATGCGACAATGAACAACTCAGCTGGGAATTGCCTGGTGTTTTTCGCGCAGCAATGAACAACTCAGCAGAGAATTGGCTCATGTTTTTCGCGTCATCGATCGGTTTCCGCGATCGGCGAGTAGGACACATTATCGGAATACACCGATCTCATATTTATACCGACTATCGGCCGATACCGATCCCTGGCCGATCGATCGGGGCATCCCTAGATTATAGAATATCAGGCCTATAAATTACCTTATTATGGCCAAGTCGCACATCTATGGATCTGGCCAAATCTCCCCTTTCCAATGGCAGAATTCAATCTGGATACTTTCTTATAATGTAAATTTCTCCAACATGAAATTCGAAAGTCCATCAAAAGCCCTGTGTCTCTTCCTTCAAAAGACTACACAAAATGTTTGCTGCGCCACTGCCTCCGGTCAATATGCACCGGTTTCCGACTCAATGCCCTGAGATTTCTATAATATTTCACTAACAGTTACAATCATTGGTAAACAAACGTAATGCTGAAAATATACACTTTCACTGCTGTTTTGACAGGGTTAGGGTCTTTACTGTTGGCTACATTTGAAAAGAAAACGCAACATTAATTCATACATTCTGTAGAGATGGATTTATGGCCTGATGTCATTTGCGGTCCAGTACCGGACCGCTCGGGCTTAAGAGGTTAATCCTGTGAGGCCCAAATAAAAAAGACATTAGCAACATCAGAGGCCAGAGGGTGGGACCTATAAACACATGAAGGGTGCCATGACTGAAAAAAAGTTGAGAAACGCTGGTATATATGGTGTGGCTCTTTGTGGTACCACAGTCATTTTTGTGGCGTTTAGTCTCTGACTGGTTGGCCACCCCTGATATAGCCCTTACCTTGACTAGGATGTACCCCAAAAAGAATATTCCAATTATCTGATTGCCATTCAAAGTATTGATGTCTATCGTGTCGCCAACATAATCCACCACACAACACGGATCGGGATTGTTTGATTCTCCTCAATCCGAGCGTTATAACCGCTCGTCCTGCCTGCAGAAAAATAGCCGAGCCGGACCTATATAATCGACACACAGCCCAAGACACTAGGTTTCAAATGGTGCTCGATATCGCTGCCTGGTAGGATGCAGCCGGTACTGCACCTTCGGAGTCCCAGTATGCCTTTTCCAGGCAACATACAGCTCCCTGACATTGAATAGGGTATTCAAATAGAAAAAAAGGAAAACCGACCCAGAAACATGTTAACACGTGATTGGCACTCAACGGTCGGGGCCCAGAAACGTGTTAACATGTGGTATTGCACTCTCGGAATCTCAGAATGATTTCCTATGGTAACACCAAGGTTATGTAATGAATCAAATAATCAAAAAAACAATTAAAACCTGACTACTCTGGTATGGCGCTCAACCGCTGGCGAGATAACCCGACTATCATCGGGTCTGGCGCTGAAAGTGTTAATGATTTTAGAATATCATTAAGTCAACTATCCAGTTCGTTTTTATAGTGTAACGTTTGGCTATTTGAAGGAGAGAGAGACTGAGACTTGTTAACACATTCGGCGCCAGACCCGAGATATCCCGGGTTAACTCGCCATGCGTTGGGCGCCAAGACCCGAAATTTCTCGGGTTTTGGTCGTTTATTTCTTTATTCGATATTTTTATTCATTATTCATCCACCGACCTCTGTTACCATAGGGAATGAGTCTGAGGTCGCCAAAGTGCAATACCGGCTGCATCCCGCTAGACGGCGGTATCGAGCACCCTTTGTAACCTTGTATCTTCGCCTGTGTAATGGCCAAACCTCTCCGGTTTCATGTTTCCTTGTCGGGCGAGGGCAGCCGTTCTGCTGGTTCCATTGAAGCGCATCAAATATCCCCGATCCATATGTAGTGGTTGATTATGCCATATGCCAAATGGACATTGGATGTACCAGATGGCGATCAAACAATTGGAATATTATTTTTGGAATACTCCCGATCACGGGTAAGAACGATCTGTCAATTTTAGCTTGATCCTGCAATGCTTTTATACCGATCGGGCTGATAAGCGTTTTTTAGTGTTCAATACGAATGCCGTTACTGACGATCAAATAACCAAAAACAACCCCCCCCCCCCCTTTCATGCATTTATGATGGAACATAATACCTATGATATGTTTGATTTCGGAATAATTGTGTGTACAGGCAAGAAATGGCAACGTCTATAGTGGGCTATAACTCAGCATTTCATGAATTATCCTAGACTGCTCTAAAACCATACTTATATTCACCACGGTATAACACGGGAACGTATGGATGGAAAAATTCATTCTTTTTCACATATTGAATGATAGATAGGTGATGTCAAATGGGCCATAGTATATAGCAGGGGTGGCCAACCAGTCAGACTAAGGTCGCTTTCACACAGGGGCTGTTTGGTCCGGACTTTCGGACCAGAATTCGATTCGGTTTTTCGGGTTTGTGTGAATGCGTGTCGAACTCGGTTCGCGGACCAAACAGGCAAACTCTGGTCCGCCTGAAAACGTCTGTCTCGGTTCGGCTTCATCGAACCAAACGCGAACCAAATATAGGAAGTGATTATTATTACCACTTAGGGGTGGACGGTATAAACGGTATACGGTATAAACGGTATGAATTTGCTTTACGGTATGGATTTTGACTATACCGTGTAACCGGTAGAGCAGCTCTAAAATAGCAATGACGTCGTCGTCATGTAACCACAGCGCGACTATTTCAATCGCATTTGCCCCTAATAGATAGAATTAGTCATAGATAATAGATATGTGCAAACTGGAAAAAGTTATTTAGGAGGCTTCGCGCAGTGGCCGCACTGGGCGTGTCAACACGCAATTGTCATTTCATAATAAACACATATCACCGCGGCGCACAGCAAGTTTCAATTTCAGTTCCTGGTATTTTTAACCAGTGGAGAAAGGTAAGAGATCTTACCTATCGTTTTTCTTATATGAATTATTCTACGTTAATAAAACATACCTGGTGATCAACTACAGTTTGCTGTAAACATTATGATATGTGTGTAGTGTTATGATAACGACGGGAGGACGGCTGCAGCAGTGGATTTGCGAAATAGCATGCAGCTGCAGAGCCGCAGAGCCAGGGGCTCTTTCAGGTCTGGTCACAGGCCGCTCAACAGCGCCCCCCCACCCAACGGCTGAATTGCCCTGAATTGACCTGAAAGAGCCCCTGGCTCTGTGGCTCTGCAGCTACATATGCTTCTAGCAAAATCCAGCCCCGCTGTTTGCAATGGGAGCAGCACGGAGTCTCGACTCTGGACTTATTTTATTTGGAATATAATGACTTTATACGCAAAAGTAGCCTAGTTTTAAGTTAAAATATTATAAATCTACATGCCTTGAGGATGTCATTCTTTATATAGCCTGCCTATCAGGCAAAACAAATTATTCTAACGGAAACACTGATACCGTGATATATACCGTTACCATCTATGCTTCAAATTATACCGTGATATAAATTTTAGACCATACCGTCCACCCCTATTACCACTGCTCGCAGCACTCACTGCAAAACAAGCACACTGCATCTAATCTCTCTATCTATCCATCTATCCATCTATCCATCTATCTATATATCTGCATCTTGGGAAGAAGGAAGAAAAAACGCGGCTTATTATATTATTAATAAAACAGCTACTTGTGGGCACTCATAAAAAATACTGTGGTCTACAAGTTGTTTAGCGAGAGGATGGTGGTAATGTGCTTCAATAGAACAATGGATCAATGCCATGTCAAAACTCGCCTCCGCTCCGCCGATCTGGAGGACTCTCAGTCCACACACACACACACGGGCTCGCAGCCACACACACATTTCCACTGTCTAATAGACAAGCACCCTTTTCGACCGCGTGACATTGTTCAGAAGGTTCGGTCCGCATCACAGATTTCTATGTGAACGCAGGCGAACCAAATGAAGAATGCAACAATGTTGCAACTTCACCCCCAGAACCGCACCGAGTCCACCAAAACTATATGTGAAAGCGACCTAAGAGCCACAAAAATGACTGTGGTACCACAAAGAGCCACACCATTTCTCAACCTTTTTTTTCAGTCACGGCACCCTTCATGTGTTTATAGGTCTCACCCTCTGGCCTCTGAAGTTGCTAATGTCTTTTTTATTTGGGCCTCACAGGGTTAAAAGTACCCTGTGAGACCCACGGTTGCAAAATTACAAAATCACTTTTAGCCATTTAAAAAAAATAATGTTTATTTAAAAAATGTTAAGCACATGTATAGTCAATTGGTCCTGTTGTTCAGCCTCACAATGCTATTTGATAGTAAATGTGTTTATGTCCCACCCTCTGAAGTCGCTAATGTCTTTTTAATTTGGGCCTCACAGGGTTAACCTCTTAACACTATCAGTGCTGACCTTGTTTACCTTTTTACCCCGTTGAATGCCATCATCCACTTCAATGTTAGCGTTAAAAACTAGGGATGCACCAAAAATTGGGCCACCGAACGTTTTCGGCCGAAAATGGCCAAAAATGGCCTTTCGGCTTTCGGCCGAAAGAGTTTTTTCACCGAAAATATATCACCGAAACGGAAGCAACCTGTAACCTAACGCGTGTTGTTGTGATGATGTCATCAAAACGCGGATTCATTAAATGCGCGCTGTGAGCTCTTCAGTCCTGCGTCCTCCTCTTGAGACTCGGGAGCAATGCATCTCCTCGGGAGTCGCGCTGTTTCTATGTAAACTCCGCGCGCAACGAGTCCAATAAATGCGTCTTTAACATACTTTATCCTTATTTACTATATGCCCATTGCGGTTAATCATTGAGTGATCTAATATGCATATTATTCAGAGCGAGAGGGGGAGGGATTGTGTTTCTCACATTGACGCTGTCTGTCGCGCGTCTACTGTGCCAAAGTCATCTGGGGACTAGAAAGGTGCGCTCAGTAGAGCACAGATGTCAGTCTCTCTCCTCTCTCTCTCTTTCTCTTTTTCTTTCTCTCTCTTTCTCTCTTTCTCTGTCTGTCTCTCTCTCTCTCTCTCTCTCTCTCTCTCTCTCTCTCTTGATTGATAACTTTATTAACAGATTGCAGAATGGGTACAGTACAGCTCAATACACACAATTGTTAAGGGGATGCAGACCAGAGAAAGACTTTCGTCTTGTTTACATCAGGGTCCCCCATTTTCAATTCATCAGGACATATATGACATACAGATAGACAGTACTGCTACATCTATACATTTATGACATACCAGATTTGAAAATACAGTACTGTTTGTGATACAAAAAGACCCATAATAGTGATTATTTATTATTTAAGTTAAGTTTAGCCATAATCATATATTTTTCCATAATCAGGTAGCTGAACAACATTGGTAAAAAAAAATCTATTCTATGAATCATTTTCGGTTTTCGGCCAACTGTTTCCTATTTTCGGTATCGGTTTCGGCCAAGAATTTCCCATTCGGTGCATCCCTATTAAAAACGCATAATCTATGTTAGTCTAAATTATGGCTGTGTCTAATCTGCCCGTCGCTTATCAATGACTTGTTTGCAGTCAACATTGTCAAAACGGATTGTTTTTTAATCGGTTCATATCCCCTTTTTTTTTTATCCACTTTTTCTCCCATTTTCTATATATTTTCTCCCATCCCAATTTCGTATCATCCAATTCAACCCTCCCCTGTCACGAACGCTGTTTCTTGCCTCCCACAAGCCGGCTGCAATGTGGACTAAGTCATACATAGCACAAGTCCCCTCCGGTACTTGAGGTAACAGCAGTCGCATCTTTTCACCTGCGCAGCTCGATCTCTCAGTGGCGAGGAGTAACGCGTGGGAGGCTCACGCTGCCCCCGACACTTCCTGATTCTACTGCGCAGGCGCACCAACCGACCTGTAGGAGTCGCTGTCCACAACGCCCGATCCCCACCCATCAGTTCCCCACCCCCTAATACGGCCAATGTGTATTAGTACGGACGGCCAGCTAAACTGAAAGCAATGTGGAGCGCTGGGCTCGAACAGGCAAGCCCAGCGCCTCTGTCATTCGTGGTGAGCGCCTTGCCCACTACGCCACGTAGCCGCCCGGTTCATATCCTTTTTATAGCATTTCGAAAAGCTATCGTTCTCTCGAAATTTTTTGGAAAATTGAAATATTCCCCCATAAACGGCATTTACTGGAATATTCTAGAATACACAAAAACGTTGTAATTTTTCGGTCTATTTATGAATCGTTTTCAAATAAACGCTAGATCAGTGGTCACCAACCTTTTTAAGCCCAAGATCACTTTTTCTTTTTGTGAAGGCAAGATCTACCTATTGAAGCGTTGAGAGAAAAAGACAGCCAAGATTGTACTTTAAACTAAATTACTTTTATTTGCCTGTATTCTAATTACATGCAATGCTTTTGTCCAACATTAAAACGTCAAAGTAGAACTGTAATATGTACTTTCTCAGTCAGTGCTAAGTGCAGTCATCTTATGCAGCATCACTTTTCACATCAAAACAAAAGTAGAACTAATGTGGACTCATATTATTAACATTATAAAATGCTAATTGTAAATATGTTTGTCAAAGTAGAACTGTAATATGTACTTTCTCAGTCAGTGCTAAGTGCAGTCATCTTATGTAGCATCACTTTTCACATCAAAACAAAAGTAGAACTGTAATGTGGACTCATATTATTAACATTATAAAATGCTAATTGTAAATATGTTTGTCAAATTAGAACTGTAATATGTACTTTCTCAGTCAGTGCTAAGTGCAGTAATCGTATGCAGCATCACGTTTCACATCAAAACAAAAGTAGAACTGTAATGTGGACTCTCAGGGAAAGATCTTAAAAAAAAAAAACTATTATATATATATTTTTTTTACCATATTTTTTTTAGGGAAAGATCTACAGGGAAAGTCTCAAAGATCGACGGGTTGGTGACCACTGCGCTAGATTATCGATAGTATATGTGTACTTATGCACGCTATAGAGGTGGGCTGAAAAATCGATTCTCTTATTTCCTAATCAGCGATCACAGCCACACACAGCATAGGGCAAACGCTTATATCTCTGTGAAAACGGGTCTGATTATCCTAACACCCCGTCCTGACATAGAGCGACGCAAGCGAGAAAAAGTGATTAAAATGTATTCGTTTCAATCAGACTATCTTGACCTGCCGCAAGCGACGGCGAACTTGAGCGACTCGTTCACCCCTCAAATATTAGCTCGCTGTGTCTCTAGTTGAGCGATTACGCGGCAGAGTCCCGCCCCTAAACACTTTTTATTGGTCGAGAATCGCAGGCTGCTTTGCCCCTGTGCTTCCAGGTAACACAGACACACTCGGACACGCGCCGCATCATATCAGGACAGTGTCACGTGCGATTTCGTCTCCAGTTTGCTCGCTCGCTGCCTGTCAGGAACCAGTGTAAGACTGGTAAAATAGATTCCTTACCTGAGATCAGATGTTATCCAAAAAGATTATTCCAATTCCTGATCGCCATTCCAAATATCGATCACGCTTATTGATTACAGTGTTGGTACTGTAAATACATAATCGTCGCTGTTCTGAGGGCCGGCGATCACTTGGTCTCTTCAGATGCCTTGACAGAAAAATAAAATTAGCAAACTAACCACTCCTGTTACGATGGCACCAGGTAAGAGTGTAGAGTTCCAATAGTGGTTGGCAATAAGGAGACAGAGTAGGTTCGTTCTTCACAATTCGGGTATCTTTATTAGGAACAACCGTAGAGCAGTTAGGTAAATAGGAGTACTGATCAACAGAGAACAAAAGGATAGAATGCTAGTTACTGCAGCACTTGTCTCTTGGTACCGCCGCGTACTGGTTCTGGAGAAAGTGTGAAGAGCCGACGAGGAACAGATGAGACGAGTTATTTCAAGGGCAACATACCAGACATTCCACACGTTCCACAGAGTGACAGCCAATACCAGGTGACAACCAATAATACAATCAAGGGAGAGGAAAGTGACAGGTGACAGGATGGTAGCCGGGATCTCAGGTCAACCAGACCCTAGAACCCAGAACGTTACAGTACCTCCCCCCGACGAACGGCACCCAACGTTCACCTAAGGGCCTCGGGATGCAGCCGCCGGAAATCAACGATCAGGCTGGGATCCAAAATATCCCTTTGAGGCACCCAAGAACGCTCTTCTACCCCGTACCCCTCCCAATCCACCAAAAACTGAAACCCCCTACCCCTCCGTCTACAACCCAGGATCCTCCGCACCGTGTAGGCCGGCTGACCCCCGATCAACCGAGGCGGAGGAACCGCGGGCAGAGGCGGGGACAAGGGCGATGAGAGGAACGGCTTCAACAGGGACACATGAAACGTCGGATGAACCCTCATCGAACTCGAAAGCCGTAACCTGTAAGCCACAGAGTTCACCCGACGAACCACTCTAAAGGGTCCTATGAAGCGACGAGCCAGCTTCCTGGACTCCACCTGGAGAGGGAGATCACGGGTGGAGAGCCAAACTCGCTGCCCAGGACGGAAAACCAGAGCCGGACGGCGCTTGCGGTTAGCCTGATGCTGGGCCTTAACCGCTTAACCGAAGCCTTCTGCAGTGCCGTTCGAACCCGATTCCACGTCCGGCGACAGCGAGCCACATGTGCCTGGACCGAAGGCACCTCCGCCTCCTGCTCCTGCTCGGGAAACAGAGGAGGTTGAAAACCATATTGACACTGAAATGGAGACATACCGGTAGAGGAGGAGAGGAGGGTATTATGCGCGTACTCAGCCCAGGCCAACCTCCTACTCCACGTTGCCGGACACCCGGCGACGTAACACCTCAAGATCCCCTCCAGATCCTGGTTGATGCGCTCCGTCTGCTTGTTCGACTGCGGGTGAAACCCAGACGAGGCGCCGAACCTGGAGGCCAACTGAGGACCCCGGTCCGACACGATATCCACTGGGAGCCCGTGGACCCGAAAGACATGCTGTACCACCAGATCAGCCGTCTCTCGGGCCGAGGGAAGTTTGGGAAGGGGAATGAAGTGAGCCGCCTTGGAGAAACGGTCCACCACCACCAAAATGGCAGTGAACCCATCTGACAAGGGTAGGCCTGAAATAAAATCCAGGGATATGTGCGACCAGGGAAGTTTGGGAATAGGAAGCGGCTGGAGGAGACCTGCTGGTGCACGGCGAGAGGTCTTACTGCGCGCACACACCGGGCAGGCCGCCACAAAGGAACGCGTATCCCCCTCCACTGTCGACCACCAGAACCTCCTACGGACAAACTCAGGGTTCTAGTGGCCCCAGGGTGGCCGGTGAGTGAAGAAGTATGTGCCCACTGCAGCAGGCGTGAGCGTGCAGCCTTGGGCACATACTGCCGTCCCGGAGGACCCCCACCAGGATCAGGCTCCCGTGCCAGAGCCGATCTTACCACCTTATCTATGCCCCAAGACACGGGTGCCAAAATCAAGGCCTGTGGAATAATGGGATGGGGGCTCTTCTCTCGACCCGGAGGATCAAATTGGCGTGACAACGCGTCAGCCTTAATGTTTTTGGAACCGGGTCGATAGGAGATGGTAAATCGAAATCGAGTGAAGAATAACGCCCACCTGGCCTGGCGAGAGTTAAGGCGTTTAGCCCCTTGGATGTAAGCCAAGTTCTTATGATCAGTCCAAACAATGAAGGGATGTGCCGCACCCTCCAACCAATGTCTCCACTCCTGTAGTGCCAATTTGATTGCCAATAACTCCCGATTACCCACGTCGTAGTTACGCTCGGCCGAAGACAGCCGGCGAGAAAAAAAAGCGCAAGGATGCACTTTACCGTCCTTTAAACATCTCTGAGAGATCACCCCCCCCCACCGCGATGTCAGAGGCATCCACCTCCACAATAGACTGAGCCTCTGCATCGTGGCGGATCAGTACAGGGGCGGAGGTAAATCTATGTTTGAGGTCGCAGAAGGCCGACTCTGCCCTAGGCGACCATTCAAAGCCAGGGAGAGAGGACTTAGTTAGAGCTGTTAACGGATTAGCTAAGGCGCTAAAATTGCGAATAAAACGCCTGTAAAAATGTGCAAAGCCCAAAAAACGTTACAGCTCCTTGAGCGACGAAGGCCGTGGCCAATCCAAGACTGCACTCACCTTGGCTGGATCCATGCGAAGATCACCCTTCGTCAACACAAAGCCCAGGAAGGAAACGGTGTCAGCGTGAAACACACACTTCTCTGCCTTAACAAATAGCTGATGCTCAAGGAGACGGCGAAGCACCTCACGAACATGCAGTTGGTGTTGCACCATCTCGCGAGAAAAAATCAGGATGTCATCTAGGTAAACAAAAACTGACACCCCAATTAAGTCCCGCAGCACGTCGTTAACCAGGGCTTGGAAGACTGCTGGAGCATTAGCCAAACCAAAGGGCATGACTAAATACTCATAATGCCCATTAGGAGTATTAAACGCAGTCTTCCACTCGTCCCCTTCTCTAATCCTGACCAGATTGTATGCATTACGTAAGTCAAGTTTAGAGAAGACCTGTACCCCCTGTAAGCATTCAAAGGCGGTGTCCATGAGAGGTAGGGGATAACTGTTTTTAACGGAAACGTTGTTCAATCCCCTATAATCAATGCACCCATTAAATCAGGATTAGGAGGTATGACAGAATCTGCAACGCTCACCACCATCCTGGAGAGAGAAGAGGGAGACAAAAAAGAGGAAGGGGTGGGTAAACCCTCGCCGGGGGACGACTCGACGCCGCTCCCCACCGAAAGTTCACCCGTTGCCCAATTAATGACGGGATTACATTCGGCTAACCACGGATGACCCAAAACAACAACACACTGGGGAGATCTGATGACATAAAACTGTACCCATTCCCACCCCCCACTGGCCACTTGGATGTGTAATCGCGCCGTCCTCTGGGTAATGATCCCATCACCCAGTGGCTGTCCATCCAACGCCTGGACCGGAATAGGTACCTGCAATGTCTCTAAGGCTAAACCCCACTGTTCAGCCAACCCCACATGAATCAAATTCCCCGCTGCCCCCGAATCCACCAATGCCTTGGTTCTTTTGAAAGTCTCCCCACAACCCACAGTAACCTCAAAAAATTTGCGCAAATCCCGGGTGAAAGGAGAAAGGAGCCCACCTGCTAAAGCCTCTCCGGAGCCTAGCGAGCCCTCCCGTTTCCCGACTCAGCCCGACAACTGCCGAAGCGGTGACCGGTCCGCCCACACCGGAAGCAACACTTCTGCTCCACGTACCTCCTTCTCTCGGCGTCGGAGAGCGACAGCGCTCCCAACTGCATTGGTTCATCACCCAGTGGTTCGCCTGTGTATCGCGGAATGGGATCAGCACCGGAAGAGAAAGGGAATCGTACCTGAGGCTGAGACGCTGTTGATCCTCTCTCCCGTCCTCTCTCCCGATGCCGATTGTCCATCTTAATGGCTAGGTTTATGATGCCATCCAGGTGCTCCGGCAACTCGCGAACTGACAGCTCATCCTTCATGCGAACAGAGAGCCCCTGGACAAACAGAACACAGCAGGGTATTTCGGGCCAGGCTGCTTCCCGGGCCAGAATGCGGAAATCAATGGCATAATCTGCCACGGTGCGGAGGCCTTGCCGGCAAGCGATAAGCCGCCCACCGGCTTCATAAATGGAAATTACACGGGAAGTGTCGAACACACGTCTTAACTCCCCGGTAAAGGCGTCCGCATCGTGGCAGATCATCGACCCGCTTTCCCATTCTGCCGTAGCCCAGGAGAGGGCCCGGCCGGTGAGAAGGGTGATGATGTAGGCCACCCGGGACATGGCGGAAAGGAATGACCGTGGCTGGAGCTGGAATATAAGCGAACACTGGGTGACAAACTCTCGACACCCCTCCGGGGCTCCCGAACCTCCTCTGGGAACGATCGCCCTCCTTCACTGTTGGAAGCTGCATCCTCCGACGAAAGACTTCCTGTAGCCCCCGTCCCGGCAGCCGCCTGTCGAGCGATGTTGGCCGATGCCAGGGCCGAATCTGCCGTCCACTGGGCAGTACCGGATATACTGCCCAGGCGTCCCAGCTCGCTGCCCACCTCTTTCTGACGCTCTGGTCGGTTCTTCTGTTACGATGGCACCAGGTAAGAGTGTAGAGTTCCAATAGTGGTTGGCAATAAGGAGACTGAGAGTAGGTTCGTTCTTCACAATACGGGTATCCTCTTTATTAGGAACAACGTAGAGCAGTTAGGTAAATAGGAGTACTGATCAACAGAGAACAAAAGGATAGAATGCTAGTTACTGCAGCACTTGTCTCTTGGTACCGCCGCATACTGGTTCTGGAGAAAGTGTGAAGAGCCGACGAGGAACAGAAGACGGGAGTTATTTCAAGGGCAACATACCAGACATTCCACACGTTCCACAGAGTGACAGCCAATACCAGGTGACAACCAATAATACAATCAAGGGAGAGGAAAGTGACAGGTGACAGGATGGTAGCCGGGATCTCAGGTCAACCAGACCCAAGAACCCAGAACGTTACACACTCCCCCTGCATCAATCTGAGCTGATGGGGTGCAGTTACACAGGGAGAGACGATAGGGGGCGGTATCTTCCCAATTGAGCTCAGAGAGACTCTGCAGCACTAACCCGAGGCTCGATTGATGAAATATGAATTCAAATCGCCAATAAAAAAAAAGTACGGCAAACAAACGACATTTCGTGTCATCGGCACTCAATGGGGGGGTCTGATAAGGCGACAATTGTCGTGGCTGGCACTCAAAGTGTTAAGCCCGAGATATACAGTAAAAGTGTATATTTTCAGCATTATGTTTGTTTACCAATTATTTTAACTGTTATTAGTGAAATATAAGATTATAGAAATCTCAGGGCATTGAGTCGGAAACCGCCGCATATTGACAGGAGGAAGTGGCACAGCCAAAAGTGAGTAGTCTTTTGAAGGAAGAGGCGCAGGGCTTTCGAATTTCGAAAAACTACCCTACCCAGCTCACACCAGCCCGTGTCAATCATCTGACTTCTGGATTAACTTTTTTATTTCTCTTATTTTTTGGGATTATCTCCCACAAACATGAACGTTATTGCCATAAAACAGAACACAGTTAGTTTCTCTACCTTTCTGTGAACGTCTTGCAAAAAACGGTGTTGCAATATGATGAAAAATGGTGGAGAAATTTACATTATAAAAAAGATGGCAGAATTCAGTACTGTATCTACAAAACCTTCTGTTTAATCTTCCCTTTATTCATTTGCTTAGATTTTTCAGGTCTGGTCAATTTTAGCATGGTGTTATTCACAGTCAAAGATACATTTTTTTTAAATAGAATTGATATTCTCCTTTGGTTCATTACAATTTACTCAAGCCTAGTAACAGACACACTATTTCTGACACTGATCCATTATGTCCCTAGATTCAAATACCAAGAACATGCAAATGGACCATTAAAAAAAATTGTAAATGTTTATTCTACGTCCTTATGGAATGAGTGACATAAAGAAAAGAAAAAAAGTAAAAAAATAAAATTGTACTTTTTAATTTTAATTTTATGGATGGAAGAGCCGCACATTGACGGGCAAAGAGCCGCATGCGGCTCGCGAGCCGCGGGTTGGCCACCCCTGGTATATAGTATAATAGTTATAGCTCTACAAACAAGGTGACTCAGTTCTATCGCTTAAAGCGTGGCCTAGCTACAGCGGGCCCCAACTAATAGCTGGCACCGAATGAGTTAAAGGGGAACTATCTTATAAATGGCCTTTTTGAGTGTTTAGCATTGTTTCCTAGCTATGTGAACTTATATTAATATGATCTATGTCTCAAAATTCTCATATTGGCGCATTCTTCCAATTCTCCTCTCACAATATTCACCCTCGCTGAACTGAGTCATTTGAAAATGTGATTATTTGTGATGTCAGAAAGACACCGCTGCATGTTAATGTTGAGATACAAGATGAGCTGCACACAGTTCTGCTGCCCAGGCTCAAAACGGCTCGAGATCTTGAGGTAGAAAAATGCTGTTTTTGAGGACTTGATTAGAAATACAAAACAATGAATAAAAAAAATATATATATTACAGAGGTGTTCCATAGACTCACAGGAATTGTGTAAAAGTGCCCAAATAGTGAAAGAAATAGTCAAATAGTTCCCTTTTAAGTGGTATGAAATACTTGCTAGTAGTATAGTTGATGCTATGCCATTTAGCTTAACTCAAAGAGTACCGTGGTCATGAGTTCTGGCCTGGTTCTGAGTGAACCGGGAAGCTTCAGACAGGCAGCAAACGAGGTCATGAGACAAAAAAAGTGTTATTCCACCACACAATAACCTGCAGGCAAAAGTTGTAATCATCCACAGCAGAAAACATTTCCTATGCTTCAGAGTGACATGATGTGTTGGAACTAGTCTCAGTGTGACGTAGTCACGAAATGCTTCAGAGTGACATGATAGGGATGCTCCGATATCGGTATCGGCCGCCGATATCAGTAAAATAGCTGGATCGGGTATCGGTAAAAAAATATATATATATCTGATGATTCTTTTTTTTTTATATATAATAAATAAAATAAGAAATAACCTTTCAGTACATTTATATCTGTGTTAATTTGTTACATTTAGTTTCACTAAGTTAGGAAAGTAATGTTTTAAGTCAAGCCTGATGTTGCCTTGCACAAAAGAATGATCCCAGTCTCTTCCACACAGTGACTGGGATCATTCTTTTGTGGCATACAGTTTATTAATTGAATGAATGAAGTTTATTTTCTGTCTTTGTTTACAACAAATCAAAAACACACTTGTGATCCTTTACAATTCTTAAAAACTAAATATATTTTAATTAGTGCTATTAGGCGATTAGATTTTATCTAAATTATTACAGGATTTGTAATTAATTAATCTAATTAATCGCATTTTAATCTCATTACCATTTTATGCCTGATATTCTATAATCATATTTCAAATTGCATGTGTCCGGATGGCAGAATTCAGTACTGTATCTACAAAACCTTCTGTTTAATCATCTTCCATCTATTAATTTGCTTAGATTTTTCAGGTCTGGTCAATTTGAGCATGGTGTTATTCACAGTCAAAGATAATTTTTTTTATTGATATTCTCATTTGGTTCATTACAATTTACTCAAAATAAAATTTTCATTCAATCAATCACCGCGCAGATTGATTGATTGAATGAAAATGTTTAACAGATTGCAGAATGGGTACAATACAGTACGGCTCAATACACACAATTGTTAACACAATCGCGGCCACTGCTATGAGTAATTATTCTCAAGAGGACCGGGAAATGTAAACAGATGTGGGGCTGTTTGTACAGCTAAATCTATACTTTATAGCAGTGGTTCTCAACTGGTCTAGCCTCGGGACCCAACATTTTCCTTAGTCATTAAGTCGCGACCCAACATTTTTAACCACTATGATTTATGTAAAAAAAAGAATATTTGCAGTAATACGCAATCTTTCAAAACATGAAATAAACACAAAAAAGTGCAACTATTGCTAAAAACCCAATGAAATAAAATAATAATAAATAATATATGCTTCTTAGCAGATTTCTTAGCTTAACATAACAGACCTAAGTTTGGGGGAACTAATGGGACAACTGGGGTTGCAACAAAAGTGCAACTAGGGCTAAAAACCCAATGAAATTAAATAATAATAATAAATAATTATGCTTCTTAGCAGACTTCTTAGCTTAACATAACAGACCTAAGTTTGGGGGAACTAATGGGATAACTGGGATTAATTACCTCCTGCACCTCCAACTGAGACAGAAGTGGACCAAGGATCATAGGAACGCAAGGGTCGACGACATTGTACTCCTACAGCATGAGTCCACACCACGTAACCAGTGGAGGATGGCGAAGGTTATCGAGGTGTACCCAGGGAGAGACGGGAGAGTGCGACACCTTAAGTTGCTTATCAGCGACCCCAATCTTGATAAGAAAGGCAAGCGCATCTCCACACCAGTCGTCCTGGAGAGGCCCATCCATAAGACGGTGACGTTGGTGGAAGCAGAATGAAGCCTCTTGCGCCCTCTAGCTTTCTCTATATCTCTATCATTCTATCTTTCTATCTTTTTCTCTCCCTCAGGCTGAGGTGATTCGTCCGGTGGCGGCCAAGGACCATAGTTATTGTAGTTATTTGTAGTTATTGCGTTACGTTTAGGCATTATGTGGGCAGTTATCGTAAGAATCATATACAATGCTTATATATGCTTGGTGGGAGTGTAACTGCAGGAGTGTCATAGTGCAATTCTAGTTAGCTGCAGTGTGATGTCATAGTAGAACCGGTTAGAACAGGCTAGAACGTTCTGGAACATTGTGATGTCATAGCGGTGATGTCATAGTAGACCCGGCTATAGGGTATAAATAGAGAGACACTATAAGGTTCGTTCCTTCACTTCTCCACCAGCCTCAGACAAGCCACATCGACACCAGAGCTCTTAACTGTCCTCTCATATTGCATGCAGTCAACAAGGTACGTTTGTGGCCGTAATGTGCTTGTAGTTAAGTTCAGTGGGTTAACAACCAACCTTGCAACGATCGATAAATTGTATGTATGTTGTTATGGTTTGATCCGTGATTTATTGTATTTCATGTATGTTTTCATAGTTTTACGGTTCGGAATAAAGATGTTCTCTTCGAACGGAAATAAAGCCAATCAGTAAAGATCAAAGACGAGTTGCGTCATCATTGCAAGAGATGCAGTTACAGCAAGAAAAGTGCAACTAGGGCTAAAAACCCAATGAAATAAAATAATAATAAATAATATGCTTCTTAGCAGATTTCTTAGCTTAACATAACAGACCTACGTTTGGGGGAACTAATGGGATAACTGGAGTTGCAACAAAAGTGCAACTAAGGGCTAAAAACACAATGAAATAAAATAATAATAAATAATATATCCTTCTTAGCAGACTTCTTAGCTTAACATCCCAGGGAACTAATGGGATAACTGGGGATGTTGTTTGCTCCTGACAAGTGTCTCAACGTCTGGGGTGATGGTAGACAAAGCAACTCTGAGGTCATGCTCAATGTCCAATCTGTTCCTCCGCTTTGTCTTCAGCTGGACCAGAGCTGAGAAGCCACTTTCATAAAGTTAGGTAGTGATTTTTTTTTTTTTTTTAAGTATGCGATACCAGTGCATGCATTAAACAAATTAAAATTAAAAGAAATTATATAAATTATTATTTTTATTTTAATTTTTTAGCTACTGTTTTATATATACTGTTTTTTTTAGTAATAACTAGAAAGTAATGGTATTTATTCAACAGGTGATTGTATAGATTTGTATTAGTATCATTAATCAATGAGTAGTATGGGGCTGCAGCACTGCAGATATACCCTACTCCAATGATCCACACAGACATTATTTGTTGCTGCACTTGCTTCCAGAAGGCTCTGTTGAAGTGCAGAGGATCTGTTGTGATTTTTGCACAATAAATATTCAACATTCTCTTTTGAGACTCCGCCTCAGACTCTCATTTGGCACTAAAAGCTAAACATTGTCACCGATATGGCTGTCCGCAACATGTCATTAATTGTGTACGCGAGGTGGTTCAGTGACGACGCTAACGTGAGCTAGGTTATCTAGCATGAGCTACTGGGAGATGGAAAGACTGTAACGTTACTGGTGAAAATGTGATTTACGTTGGAATACTCCTTTGCCAACTTGCTGTACTTTGCTTGCAGGTCTGCAGCCATTATTGCTGGATTATGAATAGCCCCAACTTTAGCCAAGGTAACGTTATGGCTAAACCTTTAACGTTAGTTAACGCTAGCTTTCGGTTAGCTGTTCAATGCTAATAACACCACCAAGCGAACCCATCAGAGTTCCCCGTCAACACCGCTCTGTCGGGACAATGTGGCATTTAAGAAAGTATCTGCTGTTAAAATGACAAACAGCATTGACACTTTAATTCACGGTCGGTTAAACACACGTTTGTTTTATAATGCTCACAGCAGACTGCAGTGTTGTTGATAAATTACGTGGGGCCGGGGGGATTTAAGTTCCGCAAAAAAACGTTCCATACCGTTGCAATCGCTCGGTGCATAGCGCGTACTGTACCGGAGGACCACATTGAGGCGGTACAGTACGTATCCGCATACCGTTATACCCCTATCGATTACCAATAACCGCGTTAGCCTCATTAGCATCATAGGCCGAACGCCTGGATGGCTATCAAAGCAAGGCCCAATCGGGATGTACTTTACGTGAAAAAGATCTTACCGTGGTCCGGTGGGATGTCCCCGAGCATTTCCCCATTACCGATCGCCATCTGGTAGATCGATATGTCTGATGATAAATCCCCTTATTGCATGGTGAAATCTGCGATGCAAAACGTAATCCAAGCTACAGGCTACACATCTAGAATCCTGCTAACTGAAATCTCCATTGAAAGTAAAAAAAAAAGACTGATCCGTTCTGCCACAGGGCACACTGCATTATCGCGATAGCGCCCCTAAGAGGATCTGGCCGGTATTGCACTTTGTCGAATTCATAGAGTAGGGCAAATCTGCAGTGCCGCTCGGCGACCTTGAATAGGTTATTAAAATGGAATAAAGCCAAAACAACCTTCCCACAGAGATATCCGTGCCTCTGTCCACAACGCATGGATTCGAAACACGGATTTATACGCGGCCCGTCCCGAATGTGTTAAGGGGATGCAGACCAGAGAAAGACTTTTGTCTTGTTTACATCAGGGTCCCCCATTTTCAATTCATAATTAATTGTAAGTACGGGTGCAACTTGCACCGTGCAATCCATTCTTTGTCGATCTAGCCCACAGTATTTCTGACACTGGGAATACATTCCTTGAGATTCATAGATGTCCCTAGAATCAGATACCAAGAACATGCAAATGGGACATTTGGGACAAAAAAAAAGTCTGTAAATGTGTATTCTACATTCTTATGGAATCTTTTAACAAACATTTTAAATATTTTTTTAACTTTTTTGGAAAAAATATTTGGACAATGGGTATCGGATCGGTATCGGCCGATACCCAAACCCAAGTATCGGTATCGGGACTGAAAAAGTCTGATCGGTGCATCCCTAGACATGATGTGTTGAACTAGTCTCAGTGTGACGTAGTCACTAAATGCTGGGTCTTGAGGCACGCTGTTTTCTGCTGTGGGTGATTAAAACTTCTGCCAGGTCAGAACTCCGACCACGAGACTTGGTGTGTAAACTAAGGGCACTGCATCAACTATACTAGTACTAGTATTTCATACCACTTGATGTTAAACTCTGAACTATCCCTTTAAGGTGACACTCATGATCAACTGATCAAGTACCAGTGACAAGACATGTCTAACATTAAAAAGAAAACTCAGCCAAACCTGTCAATCTACAATTACTCTGGGGAGAGTGAACGTTGTACTTTGCAAGACTCTTATTGTTACTGTTTTTTATCTGGTATTTTTAGGCTAAATGGACATAGGACTAAAGGAACTATCTGTGGACTTGGTGGACTGCATTAAAACACCAGGGCTTAAAGGAACTGTGAATGAAGGAGGAGGTAAGGCTCTAAATTCTCTCTTATTTAAAAAATTATTCACATTGAGATCTTTCTTTTTTTACAAGAGCACCCTAGCCAATACAGGCAACAGCACAATTAACAGGGTTGCAGATATTTAATTTCAACCTTTATTAAAAAATCTTAAAGGAAAACTCCAACATTTTGGGAAATTAGCGTATTTAACATCTTCCCTGGAGTTAGACAAGAAGATGCATACCTTTTTTGTCTATCTGCATGCATTAGGCTTAGGGAACGCCCGCACCGTTAGCGTAGCTTAGCTTCATCACTGGAAGTGGGTCAGACTTTTACCCTGAAGTTCCCTACAGTCCCCCACAGTCACGAAATACACTCCAAATACAACTCCAAAACGTTCCTGTAAACATGTTGTGACCTGTGTATTTACCACGTGGAGAAATAAAAAATTATTGAATTCGACATTTACGTTTTCTAAGCAAATATTTATCTAAGCCATTTATAAGATAGTTCCCCTTTAAAACTTACCACAGTCATGGTATCCATAAACTTCAATCTGTTCGGATCCTTTGAATGAAATGAAAATGTAAACAAACACTGGCGTTAGCGTTAGAAAGTAGCACTGCGTTGCGTGAAATCACTGCGCCCCGAGAGGAGTGGTTAGGCAAAAAATTGTTCAGAGTATATTTGCTTAGAAAACGTAAATGTCTAATTCAATTATTTTTTATTTCTCCATGTGGTAAATACACAGGTCACAACATGTTTACAGGAACGTTTGAGTTGTATTTGGAGTGTATTTCATGACTGTAGGGAACTTCAGGGTAAAAGTCTGACCCACTTCCAGTGATGAAGCTAAGCTACGCTAACGGTGCAGGCATTCCCTAAGCCTAATGCATGCAGATTAGTGTTGTCACGATACTGGAATTTCGAATTTCGATACGATTTATAATACACTTTTATTTTATTAAGTTTTTTACAAATGTTGCTTTTGTTGTTGGTTGATTCTCCTCAGCTCGCTCTAGTACTATAAGAGAAGATAAATATAACACTTTTAAAACCCTTTGTTTCTCTTTAGATCAGACATTTAAAAATTACTAAATTATCTAATCTAAATCGAATCAAACCCCCCCCCCCTCTTAAAAACAAAAACCTGTGTTTAACCTAGCCATCTATAAAACTGTGAAACAAATGTCCTACTCCCCTAAAGAAAGAAATACATAGCAAACATGACTCAGTTATGCAATAGTGCTGCTGCTTTTTATTTGGTTAAAATCTTTTAGTTAATAAGACTAAAAGACTACAATATGACTACAACAATTTCATGACAGTTTCCGGTTTGCGGAGCTATGCTCGGAGAATTAACGTTACATTTTCAACAAGATTGCTGCTAATTAAACACTTCATGGAAACGGGGTAACGTTAACGTTATGTCGAGTTCATACGTGTAGTGTAATATGAACTCGACATAACGTTAACGTTACTCCGTTTCCATGAAGTAATTATATTGTGAATTATAAGGTGGCCAGCTATCTAGCATAAGCTAACGGAAGAACGATTAGCTAACGTTAGCTAATAGCTGTAACGTTACTAAGAACGAATCAGCTGTTGATATTATGAGCCATCAGTAGACAACATCTCATGTATTAAACTAAAGTTAATGGTTTAATGTTTAATGCTTTGTTGACAAGAAGACACTGAAGACGGGTCTCTGAGGGGGAGGAGGAGGAGGGGCAAGCGTGCTCTGCAGCAGCGTGTGTCTGTCTGTCAACAACTTGCGGTAGAAGACTGCGAGCAAGCCAGCTGGTATCGATACTGCAGAAAGTATCAATATTGCGGGAAATGAGTATCGAAACCGTTTTAAATATTCAGAATCGATTTTTCGATATTTTTTACAACACTAATGCAGATAGACAAAAAAGGTATGTATCTTGTCCAACTCCAGGGAAGATGTTAAATAAGCTAATTTTTTATGTTTGGCGAGTGATTCATGAAGACCACTCGCCACACTGGTGAGTAAAGAAAACAAAACAAAAAAATCATGAACTTCGGAAAATGCCTTGTCAGAAATGTCAACTGTAATGCTGGAATAGCTGGGAGTTACCATGGCTAGCTAGTTAGCTGTAATGGATCATACATGACGTGGTGTGCTGTTAGTTATCTGAAAATAATGCTCTATACACAGGGGGTAATTAACGTGAGCTAATGTTTAGGGATGGGAATTGATACGATTTTATGGATACGATTCCATTATCGATTCTGCTTATCGATCCGATTCTTTGTCGATTCCCTTATCGATCCCTGACAAATTTATAATTTAAATAAATAAATTGGAAATGCAACCGAACTAAGCTGGTTAGATTGAATAACAACATGCAACTTGACATTTCTGATTGTCATTTATTGTTGAGCCCCCATGTCAGAAAAATACAAACTGTAAAATTTTTTTTTAACTAGCCTTAAATAAAATAATGTATTTGAGATTCTCTTAAAAAAATAATCTTTTTTGAAAATGTTTATTCTTAAACTAATTTAATCTATTGAATAACGACCTGTTGGATGTAACTACAGTTCAATATCTTAATAAAGCATTACATCACGCATAGGACTGGGTTATGAGAATTAGACCATGCCTAGGGGTGGTCATTAGACCCACCTAGGCATGGTCTAATTCTCATAACCCATGACTGCACGTGGTGTAATGGCTTTTATACAATGGCCGATGTCATCCAACCTTATTGCTATACAATAAACACACATTAATTGAAGATTTATTGACAACCATCCGCAGAAAAAGTAGTTCCCAAAAAGAAAAAAAAAGAAGCAGCTAGGAGGTGCGCTGTTTTATACAGAGGCATGCACATTTCTCGATTCTGATTGGCTGAAACAGTCAAGTTACACGTGGGTATTTGTAATAACCCCACGCTCTTGGTCCCAGGACCCGCCCACAACCGCATTAATATCACTCCGCAATGCAAGTTTTTAGAATTGAAAGCAAGATGGCGGACACGCCGAACAGTAAACGTTACGAAAGGATATGGTGATGGGGTCATAAAGACTAAATGAAAAACTATTGTCACAGCGAATGTGTTAGCTTCTTAAACAATGTTGGATGATGTAATTGATGGGTCATGAGTCATTGTGGAACAAAATAAAAATCGTGCGAATTGATTGATTTAATTGCAAAATCTTTTCTTTTTTTTACCTACTTTCTATAGAAGCAGCTGGGAGGTGCGCTGTTTTAAGTGAGTGTGGATTATTGAATTGATTGATTGATTGATTGATTGCTAATTTTATTACTGTACGCCTTGTTTCCAACTGGTTAAGTTTAGGCACTCTTTCGAAGTCGCTCTCTTTCGAAGTTGGTTATGGTTAGAGCAGGGCGATAGACCACCAGCCCTGATGCCAAACTCTAACCTTAACCAACTTCGAAAGAGTGCCTAAACTTAACCAGTTGGAAACAAGGCGGACAGTAATAAAATTAGCAATCAATCAATTCAATAATCCACGCTCACTTAAAACAGTGCACCTCCCAGCTGCTTCTATAGAAAGTAGGTTAAAAAAAATCCCCTCTTATAGGGCAAAGAGAACTTTTTTTTAATTTGTTTTACCTACTTTCTTTGGAGCATCTAAGAATGAAGTTCTATAGAAAGTAGGTTCAAAACAAAAGAAAAGTTGGATGTGTTAGTTTGTTGGATGTCTAGTTGAAAGACAGTTGGATGTGTTAGTTTGTTGGATGTATTAGTTGAAAGACAGTTGGATGTGTTAGTTTGTTGGATGTCTTAGTTGAGAGACAGTTGGATGTGTTAGTTTGTTGGATGTCTTAGTTGAGAGACAGTGAGAACAGTTGGATGCACTTCCGAGCTGCTTCCACATGGAGGCAACTTCTCCTTTTTTTGTTTGGGAACTACTTTATCTGCGGATGGTTTTTTCAATAAATCTTCAATTAATGTGTGTTTATTGTATAGCAATAAGGTTGGATGAATGCGCCAGTTGTATAAAAGCCATTATTACATGGCGTTTTCACATTCGCCGAAATGCTTGCTTGTGATTGGTCAATAGCCCCCCGACTGCAGTCTTTATTTTTCAATAATGACCGCTGTTTTTTCAATAATGACCGATGTGCGCAGCTGTTCGCAATCAAGCCCACTGACACACTGTTTCAGTGCAATTAGACACTGCCGTGCCGGCGTTCTGCTGCCGGCGATGACAGGGGGCGGAGCGACGAGCGGAGCCAGAACACAGGCTGCCCGCGATAATAATAATCACTTTATTTGGGCTGACGGAGCCACAGAACAACTGCGATTTGTCAAATGAATTAGGTATATTGTTAGTAAGTTAGCCATGTAATAAGCGGGATAATGTATAGCTTTACTCGGTCATTGTCGCAAAATAATTGACCTTCACTGACGTTTAAAACACCTCGCCGAAGCGGCTCGGTATTTTAAACTACGTGTCGGTCAATTATTTTGCGACAATGACCTCGTAGCTATACATTATCCCTTACTTACACCACGTGCAGTCGTGGGTTGTGAGAATTAGACCATGCCTAGGGGGGGTCTAACGACCACCCCTAGGCAGGGCTGGGCGATATAATGATAACGATAATTATCGTGATATATTTTAATAATCTATATAGAGAAAAAAAAGATATAAAAAAAAAAAAAAAAAAAAAATTCTGACCTGCAACAGGGCAGTTTTAAAAGAGACAGTGGACAGACTTGTCTTTCTTGCCTGCAACTTAAAGTAATGGCTTTGCTTGTCCAAATGACAATACTGAGCAAATTGAGATTTATTTTTCTCTTTTATTTTGTTTGCTTTCTAATTGAAAATACAGTTTGAAACCATCTGTACACAGTAGGCTATGTGTGCTAGCAGAGCTAGTCTCCAGTCATGAGTCACGGTGCACATTTTGTCCACCAAAAAAACGCCAAAAGATGGAAAAGAAACTAGCAGAGCCAGTCCAGAACTGTTCAACTCCCCTGGAGCCACAGCCAGCAGAGAAGCCGGTTTACTTTAGCTTTCAAACCAGCTGCAGCCTGAGAACTGGGAGTGTGAGGGGATGTAACACTAATAATTGCTGCAAAATAAACATACATCTGTTGTAAAAAAAAAAAAAAAAAAAAATGTATTTATATATTCGATAATTTTTGTATCGATTTTGTTATCGTGATATCATTTTTGGCCATATCGCCCTAGCATGGTCTAATTCTCACAACCCACTCCTGCGCGTGATGTAATGCTTCATTAAGTGAGCGTGGATTATTGAATTGATTGATTGCTAATTTTATTACTGTCCGCCTTGTTTCCAACTGGTTAAGCTCTTTCGAAGTTGCTCTCTTTCGAAGTTGGTTAAGCTTAGAGTTTGGAATCAGCGCTGGTGGTCTATCGCCCTGCTCTAAAGACAAACTCTAAGCTTAACCAACTTCGAAAGAGAGCGACTTCGAAAGAGTCGCCAAGCTTAACCAGTTGGAAACAAGGCGGACAGTAATAAAATGTGCAATTAATCAATCAATCAATTCGCCCGATTTTTATTTTGTTCCACAATGACTCATGACCCACCAATTACATAATCCAACATTGTTTAAGAAACTAACACATTCGCCGTGACAGAATCGTTTTTCATTTAGTCTTTATGACCCTATCAACATATCCTTTCGTAACGTTTACTGTCCGCCATCTTGCTTTCACTTCTAAAAACTCGCACAGCGGATTGATAGTAATTCGGTTGTGGGCGGGTCCTGGGACCAAGAGCGTTGGTTATAACAAATACCCATGTGTAACTTCACTGTTTCAGCCAATCAGAATCGAGAAATTTGCATGCCATTGTATAAACTAATTTAATCTATTAAACCGTAGTTGCATTCAACAGGTCGTTATTCCTCTGACTTCTCTGTCTCTGGTCTTTCAGAAGACCAGCGCACACACACACACACACACAGAGCTCCCTCCCCGGTCCCCGCTTGCCCCTGTCCTGTAAGGTATTGGCTCGTGTTTGTGAGGGTTTGCCTGTCCCTGGGCCCTTCTCCCCTTTCCATCCTCCTCAACAGCCCCCACCCTTGCACAGACTTTCCTCTACTCCTCAACCTTACACAGACTTTCCTCTACTCCTCAACAGCCCCCACCTTTGCACAGACTTTTATTCTTGGCTTTAGTGTTGTCTCCAATGTGTTTTAGTCTTGTGTTATCTTTAGTCTTGTTCCCTTGTTAATTGTTATTTATTAGTTCCTTGTTTGGTGGTTGTTTACTCTGTCTAGTGTTCAGTCTTTTCTTGTGTGGTTAGTTTTGTATGCTTCCCTGTTTATTTCCCCTGTGTGTTTTGGCCATGGTGTTTTCCTATACCCATGTGTGTTAGTTCTATTTTCCCTCTCAGGTGTGTCTTGTTACCAATTACCCCCTTGTGTTAATCAGCCTGTGTATTTATGCCTGTGTACCCCTTGTCTCCCCGTGGTGTCATTGTGTTTCCTGCCTTGTTCCCCTTGGTCTGTTACTGCCGTTTTCGGATTAGTCTAGTCTCCCTGTGTATCCTGGCTCTCGCACCTGGTAATGTTTTGCACCGTCTTGTGACGTAGGGCTGGGCGATATAACGATAACCATAAATATTGCGATATATTTTAATCGATATCGAATAAAAAAAAACTGTTTTTTTTTTTTTTTTTTTTTTGTGACCTGAAACAGGGCAGTTTTAAAACCAGAGACAGTGGACAGACTTGTCTTTCTTGCCTGCAACTTAAAGTAATGGCTTTGCTTGTCCAAATGACAATACTGACCAAATTGAGATTTATTTTTCTCTTGTCCATTTATTTTGTTTGCTTTCTAATTTAAAATACAGTTTGAAACCGTCTGTACACAGTAGGCTATGTGTGCTAGCAGAACTAGACTCCAGTCACGAGTCACGGTGCACATGTGCGGTGGTTTGTCCACCAAAAAAGCGTCAAAAGATCGAAAATAAACGAGCAGAGCCAGAACTGTTCAACTCCCCTGGAGCCACAGCCAGCAGAGAAGCCGGTTTACTTTCGCTTTTAAACCAGCTGCAGCCTGAGAACTGGAGTGTGGGGGGATGTAACACTAAAGATGGCGGCAATGGCAAAGAATTGCTGCAAAATAAACGTACATCTGTTGTTTAAAAAAAAATTACATTATCGCGATATGATTTTTTTCCATATCGCCCAGCCCTATTGTGACGTATCTTTTTGTTTTGTACATTTTTGGACTTGCTCTCTCTTTATGAGATTATTCTTTGTTTTGTATTTTCAGCACCTTTTTGTGACGTGTCTTTTTGTTTTGTACATTTTTGGACTTGCTCTCTATGAGATTATTCTTTGTTTTGTATTTTCAGCACCTTCTTGTGACGTGTCTTTTTGTTTTGTACATTTTTGGACTTGCTCTCTTTATGAGATTATTCTTTGTTTTGTATTTTTGCACTCTGCCAGTCTTAGCTGAGCTTTACCTTGTTTTGTTTTACTGCTGCCGTTGAAGTATTTTGGTTACACTTCACCCCTGGCTCGAAGTGTTCAAATTAAAGGAGCAGTGCTCACTTTTCACATCTACCTCTCCCTTGTCTCTGTTTGCGCCTGGGTCCTCTGCCAACACAATCCTTAACAGTGTTGCTACACGGACATGTTTGTATGTTGCACGGTACTTCCTGACTTACCTACTAGTAAACAGTCAACGTGATCACACGCTCTCCATCTCTTATTATATGTGAACTAAAGAGTACAAGGTTTACACAACAGCCCCCACCCTTTTTTTTGTACCTGTACTACCTGCTGTTATCTCTCTCTGTGTGTCTGTATGAGCTTGGTTAGCTAGCGTTAGCTCCGCGGCTGTTAGGTTGCCCCGAATTAAATGAATGACTCGGTTCTAAAGCATTCGAGTAGTTTTCAATCACTGCACTTAGAAACAGTCAAACAGCGGGAGCATTTCGGGAGCATATGACTAAAGCCAGGCACGTTGGAACTTTAAATCGGTAGGGGGTGCAGCCTTTGAGATTTCTTTTTTTGCGCAGTGGAGAAAAACAGAGTCGGGACACATTTCCTTTAGTCTAGCCTGTGTTGCTGGCCCCGTCAAAACAGTATCCTATCAGCCTCCATGGGCAGGTCGAGGTGTAAAAGAATGTCTTTTATACACAAAAACAGCGTCTCGGCTGTTGTGTCTGGGCCGGGCATTGTAAAAAACCCCAAAAGAAGTTCTGAGCTGGGCGAGCTCCCGTAGCTCACCGCGTACCTCGGCGCTATTTCTGCGTCGGGGACAACCGTGCTCGTCACGGATCTAGGGTACACGAGTTCGATTCCCGGACCCGCCGTATTTTCTCAGTGTCTTCCCCTACTCTACATCCCATTCAACCTGTTTCTGTCGGTCATGCTTGACCAGAAAAGCGATAAACGCTAAAAAAGAAAGTAAAAAAGAAAAAAAAAAAAAGTTCCCAGCTTCCAAGTTGTCATCGGCGAACTGTATATTACACGAGAATTGTTCTTTTCCAGTGACATCAGTGGTTCCGTCAGCGCTCAAGCCAAAGAATGGGCTTTTGGATGCTTTGACTCTAATTTGTCGCTGAATATCATGGGCAAACAGCTGTAAGATTTCGTTTTGGATGTTGTTGGACAGCCAGTTGTCTCTTTTGGAGCCAATTCTTCAACTCGGGATCAGACTCGGTGCGCACTCTTTCCATCATCAGCTGCCATAACACCCCATCCCTATTTGCATCACCCCTCAGTGGAAGCCCCTGGCGCCCGAGGGGGGGTATAGGGGAACAGACTCAGTTAACTCTTCAATACCTGATGCTGAGGCTGAACCTGTCGTCTCTGTCTCTCTCTGACGTTTATCAGATTTAGTGGGACTGTCACTGGGACCGGCGGGACGTTTCGAAAATAGATCTGATATTTTTCTTTTCTGCAAGTGAAACATTCTGTGCTAGCAAAGTCTGACTACTAGCTAAAATCGACTGACTGCGCAAGCACTGTATCACAGTAGCTCAGTGGTTCGTGGCGTGTGGAAAGGGCGGGAGACGGGAGGTGAATACAATTAGTTGTTTCACCTGTCATTCAATCAGTCTGTGACAGTCTGTCATCACTCGAAAATCTACTCTGCTGCAATCTTGTCGGTTTTACACGTATGATTGTGGACGTACAGTAGTGTAATGAATGAATGAAAACTTTATTTAACAGATTAGAGAATGGCTACAATACAGTACGGCTCAATACACACAATATTAAAATGGTGAAGTGCTTTGAGCAGGATAAACTTATAATATAGAGTGTTACAGTTATACAGTTACAGTATATAATATGCAAATATATAAATACTGTCACACAAAAAAAAAAACATAAAAAAACCTTCCAACGTGCCTGACTAAAACCCAGGCAATTTCGAGCCCTTAAGGAATCAAATAGTCTGCCATCGCTACATGCGTGGCGCTAACGTTATTGTTTTGAAATGCGCAACTGTCAGAAAAACCTGGCAGCGATAAGAGGAATCGATAGTCACGGAGGCATGCGATTCCAGGAATCGGACTATTAGGAACCGGCTCCCAACGGGAACCGGTTTTCGATTCCCATCCCTACTAATGTTAGCCCTTCGACGAGTGGTTTGCATGGACAGTAACGTTAGCTACAGCTTCGTTAGCCTAGCTAACGTTAGCTACATATCTAGCAAGCTATAGACAGAAAGTTTAATGTGACTGATCTAGTGAGCTAGAATCAGAATATTCCACCCATAAATAGCTAATGTCAAATATAAATAACGCAATGGCCATACCTGACAGGAGCCAGTTAACGTTGGCTAGTTAGCCAGCTAGCTAGTAGTACCGGTGAATCATGTTGCTAATTGATTTCGGTCGACTAACGTTAGCGAGATTGGCCTACGTTCCGTTACATATTCATAATCATGAGAAGGATAGGAGTCTGAGGTGGGATGTCGAAAGACGCCGCTAAACATTTATTAATGTTAAACTGTTGACGTTGAGCTAGTGTGCTGACAGGAAAGTAACAAACAACATGGTCCGTGCGGCAGCGTTTCCGTTAGCCGGTAATTACCGGTATTTGACCGGCAAAATCTGTTGAAGTCCGACATATTTAATCTCTCCGGTCTTAATGTCCGGTGAAAATAATTCCCTGAGTCTAAGCACAATTTGATTATTTGAATTGTATTAAAATAGGCTAAAATTAAATAGCCTATGCGATGAACGAAACAATCATTACATTTGTTTCATCGTTGCTTCTAATAATGACAACGACGTTGTCAGCGAGAGCTTAGTGCTGGGTGTGCGAACTTTTGTGAAGCTGCAGAGCCGGAGCAGCAGCAGCACAATGCAGTACTCCAGCAGTACTCCAATTCAGCCATTTTCAATTCAATGTTGGGTGGGGGGCGCTGCTGTGCGGTCCCCAGAAAAGAGCCAATAACAGCTGAATCTGCTGCTCTGCATCGACATACTCTCGCAAATAAGTCATTGGGAGGTGGAGAGAGAGAGAGTCGTCACGCAAACCCACGATAATGTTGCCGTCTCCCTCTGCCAAATTTCTCAGTTCTTCGCTTGATATAATTAATACAAATGTCCAATATAACGGAATTCGTTAGCTCATAAAAATGTGATTATAACAGACTGTTGTTTATTAATGTCGGGCGACTGCCCACATGCACCTATTTGATTTAAAGTCGGCAGCAGCACGAGTCTCGGGACTTATTTTATTTGGAATATAATGACTTTATACGCAAAAGTAGCCTAGTTTTAAGTAAAAATATTATAAATCTACATGCCTTGATGATGTCATTCTTTTGTTTTGTTGTCATTCTTTTGCCTATCAATTGTTTTTAAGCTCAATAAACTCTGACCGGAATTTCTCTCATTTGACCGGTAGATTGAAATCTACCGGACACTGAGGCCGGCAACAATTTTTTCTAACTGAAACCCTGCCGTGCGGAATCCTTATCCCCAACACATAGTTCCGTGGGTGGTTGTTAGAGTTGTTGATCTTCCACAAAAGATTTATTTTTGGCTGGTAAAAAATCTGTTTGGCTGGTAAAAAAAATCATCTACTCGCCAGTTGGCTGGTAAGCCAAAAAGTTAGTTTCCTCCCCTGTGTAAATGTTTATTTAAAAATTTTTAAGCACATGCAGGGCTCGAAATTACGACCGAACTGGTCGCATATGAGACCGAAATTGTATCTGTGCGACCTCAAAATACAATTGGGAGCATTCGTGCGAGTGCAAATAATTGTTCTGGTGCGACCTCCCCCCCCCCCCCCCCCCTCTGTACATTCGCTACTTTGTCACTCAGTATGTGCCTTGTGAGTTGACAGTGACCATTCTAACCAATCACACGTGAGCTTGACGTTCTTACATTTAATGCTGATTTTAGATTGGTTAAGATTAGCCTTCAAGCCTCGCTGTCTTCTCTCATCCTACAGCAAGTTGTTGACGCACACACACGTTCACACATGCTGCTCCCAGTGCTCGCATTGCCCATGCCCCTCCCCCTCACAGACCAGTCTAGTCAACATCTCTCATTCGCTCTGAAGAGAGCAAGAGTGCAGCTCCTCTTTCAACATAACACTTCTATACACTCTTTCACTTAACAAAATGGCCTAAACTATTCACTTTAGTTGAATGCACAAAGCGTTGTCTAATGTAGAGCCATATGGAATCCGCGATCACGGAATCGCGGACGGAATCGCGTAATTGAGCAATAAAAATGGAATCAACTATAAAATTTTTTTTTTTTTTTTTTTTTTTTTTTATGTTGTGGGACTTGTACAGCACTTTGTTCAACTTTGTCAGTGCTGTAAAGTTTAAACTTTTTTAAATCTTAGACAAACAAAACACTTTGCTTTCATGAAATATTGCAAGCCGTCATTTGAGGCTTTATAAAAGCAGCACAATGAACACAAATCTGTCAGTGCCGAGTCCGACCTCATCTTAAATAACAAACAGCATTGCTTGTTGTAGTCAACAAAGAGAGGCAGAGTTGATTTTGCAAAAATATATATATATATATATATATATTTTTTTTTAATAATCAAATTTTATTTTCATATTCGAATCCCATGCCCATCGAACGAAGCTTCGAAGTATTTAAGACAGCCCTATTAAATGGACTGTTATATCTTATTAAATTGTGGACATTTATTCATTCCCACTTATTAGACACTATTTCTGATGGTAAAATGAGCGTACAAAGCAAAATACAGAATTCTGAAATATTAAAACGGAAAAAAAATGAATTTGGAAAAAAATTAAATGGAATTTGGAAAAAAATAAAACGGATTTCATATGGCTCTAGTCTAATGTTATGTAGCTGGCTAGCTACTGATAGCTCGTATCAACGGCTGATACCATCATAGGAGTTCGTTTTTGCAGCTGCTAGCTAGCTAACGTTAGCTACCTAGCAACTGTAGCTAGCTAATACGGTCTGTGCTGGCTGGTTGATCGATTGATTGAAAATTGTATTAACAGATTGCAGAATGGGTACAATACAGTACAGCTCAATACTGAGTGGCTACCTTTTTAATTCACAATGGAGTGGAGCTAACTAACTGTACAAATCGATGTGATTGGCTGAGACTATTTTGTATGGTTGGCTGCCTGGCTGTTGTGGATTCGGGTAGCCAGCTAGCTGGCTGGCAGTTCATTGATTGATTGAAAATTGTATCAGATTGCAGAATGGGTACAATACAGTACAGCTCAATACAGACAATTGTTAAGGGGATGCAGACCAGAGAAAGACTTTCGTCTTGTTTACATCAGGGTCCCCCATTTTCAATTCATCATAACATAGACATACAGATACAGTACTGCTACATCAAGACATTTATGACATACCAGATCTACAAATACATTACTGTTTGTGATACAAAAAGAGTCTAAGAAAGAGAGTATATACATCTGAGAGGGAAGAAACTGTACATTGATAGTTCATTCAGTGCAGTAGCTGGCTGTTGTTGGCTGAAAGATAGTTTTCTCATAGCAGTGAGTAATCGATCAATCGATTACTCAAGCCCACCCCTATAAGCTATACAAAAAGAAAGTTTAATGTGACTGATCTAGTGAGCTAGAATCGGAACATTCCACCCATAAATAGCTAATGTCAAATGGAAGTATTTTATACTCTGTGCTTAGTTTGAAAGTGGTCAGACAGTTCCCTCTGTGTAATACAGACAGTTGTCACACATTCATAAATAATACTTACAGAAAAGCTTATTGTGCACTGTAATAAAAGACGTTTTGTTCAATGGGGGATGTTTTTATGTACAGAATACCGTGAAACCGTGGTATTTTTGCCCAAGGTTATCGTACCCTCAAAATGTCATACCGGCACATGCCTAGTCTACACTACACTACTAGGTCTACACTATACTATAGTTTAAGGCTACTTTCACTCTGCATTACAGTACTGTTATATTGTCGTTTTTTTAATCAATAAAAAAATAATATTACAAATATATTGTTGGTGCTCCTTACATTTTGGTGGGTGCTCCTAAATTTTTGCTGGAGCTCCCAACTTTTTGAAGTTGGGAGCACCAGTGCTACCAAGTAAAAATGTTAATTTCGAGCCCTGACATGTATAGTCAATTGGTCATGTTTTTCAGCCTCACAATGCAATTCTTTTTTTGATCCACTTTTGCTTTTTATTTTTCAATTTTTCTCCCATCCCAATTTCGTATTTCCAATTCTTCCCTCCCCTGTCTTGAACGTTGCTAGACTATGCCTCCCACTGGTCGGCTGTAGTGAGGATGGAAGCCTTGCATCACGTGTCCCCTCCGCGTGAATATTTTAGGCAACCAACTTGTGTTTAGCGTTTCTCTGATTGGCCACTACGCCCATGTGACCGCGGCAGCGCGAGAGAGCTGCAGCGCGGAAATAGGCTGTCTATTGCCTCGCGCTGCAGCGCGGAAATAGGCTGTCTATTGCCATTCTCTAAGACAAACTCTAACCTTAACCAGCTCATAGCTGTCAACCCTACCGGTTTTTCCGGTATTCTCCTGTTTTTTTAACCCTCTTTACGCTCTGTTCACGGCTCACGGATTGGTACGTATTTTGTACTTATTATTATAATTTTTTACAAAATGGCTGCAATTCTCCTCCGTGACGACAGGTGGCAGCAGTGTAGATTAGACCGTTATCACAGGAAGTCAGACCGTTGCGACCAGAAGAAGACAGCGACGCGACCGGATAAAGCTCAGAGCTCAGGGGAGAGAGTAGACTGATGCACCGAGGCGGCCGCGGACCGAGGGTGTCAAATCAACTTAGCCAGTGTCTCTTGATTGCCCACTCTGTGGCTTTTGTCTCTGGAACAAAAGGTTTGCAAATCTTCTGTGGATAAAACAATACAAATGCAGGAATGTGTAAATGTGTTGGTTGGTGAACAGTAACAGCCGTTTGCTCTGCGCCTCCACTGTCCCCTCCTGCCATTCCTCCACGGATAGCATGCCTTCACTGACGCCCAATTTCCTGAATGCGATTTATACATATAAATAAATTGATCCGTTTTAAAAGTTGTCGTGAATTGTCATGGTATGACAAATACAGTTACTGGTAACTCGCAGGCATTGCAGAGATATTGAGGAAAAACACAAAATCGCATTGGCTTTTTTTCTATCTCATTTTTCTCTGTAGAATGAATGAAAACTTTATTTAACAGATTGCAGAATGGGTACAATACAGTACGGCTCCATACAGACATACTACACAGACATAATAGACACACACACACTGTTCCAAAAATGATATTCCCATTTCCCACTGCTAAATTAATGACCATAGGTATTTTTTATAGCTTTTTCAGGAACATGGCATGTCTTTTTTTATCATGCATATCCTCTATATTTTTTTGCATTTTGCACAATCAATGCGGGCGTGACCACCTGCATTTCACTGTATGTGACAAATAAACCTCTTGATTCTTCTTGAGTTGTCGTATTAATATGTAGCCTACAGTGATGAAGGTATAAAGACACTGGTAATACATTGATTGATTGCTAACTTTAACAGATGGGTACAATACAGTATTGTGCAATACACAATTGTTAAGGGGATGCAGACCAGAGAAGGACTTCTTCCCCCATTTTCAATTCATCATAACATTTATGTATGAATTGTAAGATTTCAATAAATATGAACATGTTAATGCTACTACTACATAAACTGAATTTATACTGAATTTGTCTTACACTTAATGCAGGGATGTTCACAGCATTTCACTTTCAACCAGGTATCTGATTAATTTAATGTAGCAACTAGTTCACCCAGTCCTTGTTGGACTGATAACTTTAAGTGGTTGCCTAGTGGAGATTTAGGATTCACTGACTGTAGACTGTAAGAAAAAAAGCTGCAAGAAAACTAAATGTCTGGCATCTATGGTTTCCAAATACTGTCAAATTACAGTAAAATCAAATGCATTTACAGATTACAACCTTTATTTAATGGTTAATATTTTGATAAAAGGTAATTTACTGTATTTTTATAGCATTTACACGCTACACAGTAGGAAAACAAAATAATACCGGTTTTGACCAGCAGCGACGAGGCAGCTCCATTGGGAGGGGGCGGGGCCGGGTGGGAGGGGGCGGGGCCAGGAGAAGGGGCGTGGCTAAAACCTGCGCGTTTTTTCAAATCGAAATGTTGACAGCTATGAACCAGCTCCTTAACAGCGCCTAAACTTAACCCTTCTAACCTTAACCAACTCCGAAACAATGCCTAACCTTAACCTTAACCAACTCCGAAACAATGCTTAAAGTTAACATGCCTAAACTTAACCGGCGAAAGAATGCACGTTAAAAAAAAAAAAAAAAAAAAAATTGAAGGGAATTGAACTTGTCACCAACGGACCGCAGGATCCACAGCAAGGCAGCGCTGCCAGTTGAGCTAGTCGTTGATGGTAAAAAGGGGGGATTACTGCTACATAATGCTGCCGCAACGGAGCTCCGCGGCAGAGCTCTGCTCTGCTGCTGCCATGGGGGCGTGGCTAGACGCAAGTTGGGCGTGGCTAGACACAAGTTGGTTGCCTTTAATATTTAGGCGTCCCCTCCGGTACACGAGGAGGCAGCCTGTGGCATCTTTTAACCGCAACAGCTCGAACTCTGTGGCGAGGAGTAACGCGTGGGAGGCTCACGCTGCCCCCGATACTTCCTGTTTCCGCCGTACCGGCGTCACCCAACCGACCTGTAGGAATCGCTGTCCACGACGTCCAATCCCCACCCACCGGCTTTCCCACCCTCTAACACTGCCAATTGTGTTAGTATGACGGCCGGCCAAGCCGGTAGCAACGCAGAGAGCTGGGCTCGATACTAGGGCTGAACGATTAATCGATTTTTAATCGAAATCGCGATTTGAAATGATGCAATAAAAAATCGCCAAGCCTGCAATAAAAAGAAAATTCCATTGAGATACAAGATCTCCTTTGTAAGGGAGACCTGTGTGTGTACATGTCTAATTTCTGGTCTGACATCAGAGGAGTTTGATAGTATTTACTGAGGATTGCCAGATAATGTTGATATTTAAACACAAAAACATTTATATTACAAAATAAATATACATGATCATGCAACATAAAAGAAAATTGTTGTAGGAACAGTTTGGGAGAGGGAGGTAAGGGGTTTTAGATTGTGTGTTGTGAAGTTTAGACTTCAGAGAGGGAGAGTAAAGTACAGAAAAAAAGGTACCGGTATCGATTCCCAGGTAAAAAGAAACATTTTCAGACTCGGTGTCCCGAACAGACCCACCGCGTAGGCCAGATGCAAGCCGCATTTTACAATAAACCTCTGTGGGGCTGCTTAAAAAAAAATTATAATCGCAAATGTAATCGCAATCGCAATATCTGTCAGAAAAATCGCAATTAGATTATTTCCCAAAATCGTGCAGCCCGATACCACCATATCCTGCGTTAGTGGCGAGCGCCTTGCCCACTGTGCCACTCAGCCGCCCCTCACAATGCTATTTGATAGTAAATGTGTTTATATATCCCACCCTCTGCCCTCTGAAGTTGCTAATGTCTTTTTAATTTGGGCCTCACAGGATTAACCTCTTAAGCCTGAGATATACAGTAAAAGTGTATATTTTCAGCATTACGTTTGTTTACCAATGATTTTAACTGTTATTAGTGGGATATACGATTATAGAAATCTCAGGGCATTGAGTCGGAAACCGGCGCATATTGACAGGAGGAAGTGGAGCAGCCAAAAGTGAGTGTAGTCTTTTGAAGGAAGAGACTCTGGGGTTTCGAATTTCGAAAAACGACCCTACCCAGCTCACGCCAGCCCCTGTCAATCATCTGACTTCTGGATTAACTTTTTTATTTCTCTTATTTTTTGGGATTATCTCCCACAAACCTGAACTTTATTGACATAAAACAGAACGCAGTTAGTTTCTCTACCTTTCTGTGAACGTCTAGCAAAAAACGGTGTTGCAATATGATGAAAAATGGTTGAGAAATTTACATTATAAAAAAGATGGCAGAATTCAGTACTGTATCTACAAAACCTTCTGTTTAATCATCTTCCCTTTATTCATTTGCTTAGATTTTTCAGGTCTGGTAAATTTTTGCATGGTGTTATTCACAGTCAAAGATACATTTTATTTTTTTTTAAATAGAATTGATATTCTCCTTTGGTTCATTACAATTTACTCAAGCCTAGTAACAGACACACTATTTCTGACACTGGGAATACATTCCCTGAGATCCATAGATGTCCCTAGATTCAGATACCAAGAACATGCAAATGGACCATTTAAAAAAATATATATATAAATGTTTATTCTAAGTTCTTATGGAATTAATGAGATACATTTTTTTTAAATAAATGTTGCATTCATTTTCATAACGCGATAATTTGCTGTGTAATTAATTAATCTAATTAACGCGATAAACTGACAGCCCTAAACAATACCTATGATATAGATTTGATTTAGGAATAATAGCGTGTACAGGCAAGAAACTGCAACGTTTAAACGTCTAAAACCATACTTATATTCACCACGGTATAACACGGGAACATATGGATGTAAACATTTATTCTTTTTCACATATTGAACGATCGATAGGTGATGTCAAATGGGCCATAATATTGTATCCATAGCTATAATATAGAATATAGTTATAGCTCTACAAACAAGGTGACGCAGTCCTATAGTTTAAAGCGCGGCCTAGCTACAGCGGGTCCTGACTAATAGCTGGCGCCGAATGACTTAGAAAAAACAAAAGTAATCTGTAAAATAATACAGTGAATTTCCTGTGAGAATAATTTGTTTTACAGTGTAGGCTGATGAATGAACAATAATCCATGAAGTAAAATTGGATGCAAACGAATAATTCTTTCCCCACTACATTTCCAGTTCCGCGTTCGCCTTCTGCGTTCTGATTGGCCACTGTCGTTTCTGGTCGCGCCAATCATGTGACTGCAAGTTCTTCCGCCGGTTAAGCTTAGGCACTCTTTCGAAGTTGGTTAAGGTTAGAGTTTGTCTTAGAGCAGGGCGATAGAACACCAGCCCTGATTCCAAACTCTAACCATAACCAACTAAGCTTAACCAGTGATAAACTAGGCGTTAGGTAGTTTGCTGCTGCTCGAGGCGGAAATGGGCGCGTCACGCGATTGGGCGCACATGTCACATGACCAGAAATGTCAGTGGCCAATCAGATCGCACCCGGAACCTTCGGTGGCCAATCAGATCGCAGAACGCGCACGCGGAACTGGAAATGTAGTGGGGAAAGAATAGACGCCAGCGGGCCAGATGAAAATGCCAGGCGGCCGGCATAAGGATACTAGTAAAACATTAAATGGCAAATGGAATCAATTATTGTTTTTCTGGTAAATTAATAGTTTAGATGAATCGATAACAAAATAATGGTTTGTTGCAACTCCAGTGTTGGTGCCATGTACAGGAGTTCAGTCGTAGGTGAGAGGTATTCAGTACATGGCTGGTTCTGGGTCTGTAGTAAGAAACATGAGCATCACGTTCTGTTCAATGTTGCTTCCAAATAAAAAGAAAATGCCTTTAATTTGTATTTAGTTTAAACTCGGGATTATTCAAAAGTGGTCATGGATTATGTGGTTATTTGTAGACAAATGTTTCATCCAATTTACAGAAAACATACTATATTGTGATATATATTGTTGCAGATATATGAAATTTCCCATAGCGTGATGTAAGATTGTATCCATAAGGTGACACTTAAATCTGTCATAACCTGAGACTAAAGGGGCTTTAGTCCTGGACTAAATTAAACTGACCTTAACCATAGCCATGATAGCACTCCAGCTCCAGAAACTGTTGACTAACTGGTGCTAGAAACAAAGTGGTTTAAGTCTATAACTAGATGACTCTGGACTACACTGTTCTTAAACTATAAAACCAAGATACATACCATTATAAACCTCTTACATAGAAACTAAAGTATCTTTCTCTCCTTCCTCTGACACTCTTCTCCATCACTATCTCCATCCAGATAGCTTTCCTGTCAGGCCTGGGAGGAAACCAAGAGGCTTGGATGGAAGAAAATGTATCTGCTGTGACCAGTGTGGAAAAAGCTTCAGTTCAAAGGACAAGCTCAATAAACACCAACGCATTCACACAGGAGAGAAGCCCTACTCCTGTGACCAGTGTGGACAGGGCTTTAGTCGGCTATATAATCTGAAATCACACCAGAGAATTCACACAGGAGAGAAGCCCTACTCCTGTGACCAGTGTGGACAGGGCTTTAGTCGACAAGAGCGTCTGAAAACACACACAGGAGAGAAGCCCTACTCCTGTGACCAGTGTGGACAGGGCTTTAGTCGGCTAGATCATCTGAAATCACACCAGAGAATGCACACAGGAGAGAAGCCCTACTCCTGTGACCAGTGTGGACAGGGCTTTAGTCGGCTAGATCATCTGAAATCACACCAGAGAATTCACGCAGGATGGAAGCCCTACTCCTGTGACCAGTGTGGCAAGATATTTAGTCAATGGAGGAGTCTGCAAAGACACCAGATAATTCACACAGGAGAGAAGCCCTATTCCTGTGACTAGTGTGGGAAGAGCTTTAGTCATCTGAGTAAGCTGAAATCACACCAGAGAATTCAAACAGGATGGAAGCCTGAAATTCACCTGTTTTGTTCTGTTCTGCATTGTTCTGTTCTGCATTATGTTCTGCATTCTTCTGTTTTGCATTCTTCTGTTTTGCATTGTTCTGTTCTGCTCTGCTCTGTTCTGTCTACAAAACCTTCTGTTTAATCATCTTCCCTTTATTAATTTCCTTAGATTTGTTGTACACGTGATCTCAAGAAGGTGCTGAATGAGCTCAGTGGCAGTTTTCATGTCTGGCCATTTTTAGCACTGTCAAATATGCAAATAAAAAGCATAATTTATATTCTCCTTTGTTTCATCACAATTTACTCAAGCCTAGTAACAGACACAATATTTCTGACACTGGGAATACATTCCCCCAGGTCCATAAATGTCCCTAGATACGAAGAACATGCAAATGGACCTTGTAGAAGTGGAGCAATCTTCCATTTACTTAGGTATGTATTTTTAGGTGGATTTTCAGGAAATGGGGCTAGGGCTTAACGGGTTAAAGGTAGGCTGAGATCTGCCAGAACCTACACTTCACAGTTTATACACCTTTACACACAGGAGTGGTTGGAGACGGGTACTGGTGAGAGGTCACAGTTAGACTGGTCCTTTAACCCACATTGTAAACAGAATGATACTTTAATTTACATTGGCCATATCAACAGACTAAAAACCGGTAATGTGTATGTAAAGGGTTGCGCCCGTTGTCTTTCAGGCCCAGGAGCTGAGTGTCTCTCTGGGCCTCCCCTTGTCGTGCATTCTGCATAAACGGGTGTTTTTTCTGTGACAAGGTTTAAGTTTCAAGTTTTGTTTTATTTGTCACATAGGGTACATAATAATAACTTCGTTTCATATAGCACCTTTCATAAGACCCAAGGTCTCTTTACAAATAACAAACATGGTGGACAGACACAACATTCAAAGTGGGAAATTAGGGGTTAAAGGCCAAGTTCAAGAGGTGGGTTTTGAGGATTTTTTTTTAATGAGGCCAGAGTTGGGGCGTTGCGGAGTTCTGCAGGGAGGGAGTTCCAGAGGGTGGGAGCTGCCACGATGAAAGCTCTGTCCCCAAAGGTCTGCAGTCTGGTTCGGGGAATGGAGAACTGACCAGTGTCTGAGGATCGCAGGGACCGTGACTGAGTGAGGGGGCTGAGGATGTCAATGAGGTACTGAGGTGCCAGAGCATGGAGGGACTTGTAAGTGAGCAGGAGGTAGGTGATGTGGGATTTGATGGGGAGCCAGTGCAGGTGGATGAGGGTGGGGGTGATGTGCTGCCAGGGTTTGGTGCGGGTGAGAACCCTGGCAGCTGTATAATGTACATGTACATTATAGTGAAATGCTTGCTTCTGTATGAGCCTCCTAAGATTGTGCTTCATACAGTAAAAAAGAGTAAAGACCAAACACTATACATTGGTCTTATAAATATACATTGATCCCCCTCACTACTTTTAAGGACTCTATTGCAGAGTTGCTTACACACACCTGCAACTGTCACCCAGTTGTTTTTTAACTAATTTCATGTATTACATACCTTGTAATTGTATGTGGTTGTGTTTTAATTATTTCCCCTCTGTGATGTATGTACCATCTGTCTCTTTTCTATTTATTTTATTTGTCCCCTTTCCCTGTTGCCCTTCGAGGGGACCTTTTGTCCTCTCGCCAGGCCATCATTGAAAATAAGAATTTGTTCTTAATTGACCTGCCTGGTTAAATAAAATACAAAATGCAAAACGAAATGCAAAAATGAGATAGAAGAGGTAGTGCAAATATTTTAGGAATAAATAGATAAAATATGGTGTGTTTTTAAAATAAAGTGTCTAAAGTGAATGTTAAAGGTGAGTGTTTAAAGTGAGCGTGTGCGTGAGGGTGTTGTGTCAGAATCAGAAAGGTCTTTATTGAAGTAGTTTACACATACAAGGAATTTGATTTGGTCATTTGGTGTGACATTAATGGACAGACTATTACGGTAGAATAAAATAAAAGGTAGAATAAAATTAAATGGAATATAAACTAAATTAAAACAGATAGAATAGAATTATAAAATAGGCCAGGGCTGTACAATTGTGCACAATGTGGTTGAGTATATACACTAATTAGAATAAAAATAACGATACAGTGGGATGCAATGGAAGTGCAGCGAATGTAGAATGGATGAGTTAGTAAAGGGTTGCGCCCGTTGTCTTTCAGGCCCAGGAGCTGAGTGTTTCTCTGGGCCTCCCCTTGTCGTGCATTCTGCATAAAAGGGTTTAAGTTTTGTTTTAATTGTCACATTATTGGTACATGTACATTATAGTGAAATGCTTGGTTCTGTATGAGCCTCCTGAGATTGTGCTTCATTAAAAAAAAAAAAAAAAAAAAAAACCAACACTATACAAAATATACAAAACTAAAATGTACAACATGCAAAAATGAGGTAGAAGAGGTAGTGCAAATATTTTAGGAATGAATAGATAAAATATGGTGTAGTGTTTTAAAAAGTGTCTAAAGTGAGTGAATGTTTAAGGTGAGTGTTTAAAGTGAGCGTGTGCGTGACGGTGTCAGAATCAGAAAGGTCTTTATTACCAAGTAGATAAAATATGGTATAGTGTTTAAAGTGAGTGTTTAAAGTGTATATATACATATATTAAATGTAGTTAGTAAAGGCGCCTGTTGTCTTTCAGGCCCGGGAGCTGAGTGTTTCTCTGGGCCTCCGCTTGTCCTGCATCCTGCCTACAACTACAGAACTACAGCCAGGAGCCGGAGCTGAACCCGGACATGGACATCCTGCTGACCAGTGCCTTGGAGCAGATGCTGAACTATGCAGACAACTGCTTTGACAACCAGGTTGAGACGGATGAACCCGAGCTGGAGGAGGTCCATGTCCGCACTGTCCGCTTCCAGTCATTGTGCTAAGCTAGGCTATCTTTCAGCCAGATAGCTTTCTACTGAACGCACAGAGAGGAAACCGGTATCTATCTATCTTTCTTTTTTTTTATATAATTTTTTATAAATTTTTTATCTGTGCAGGCCAGGCCACCGGGAAAACTCCCGGTGCTCCCGATGGCCAGTCCGGGCCTGGCCGCGGCTGAGTCTCCTGAACAACAGTGTGTAGCCCAAAAACTGCCACTGCCCTGGCTCATTGCTTGTGGAGCACGATATCATTAGGAAACGATTAGGAACACTGTCGAACACTTTTGAGGAAGTGCTGACAGTGGAACAGCTGAAGGTGGCAACTCTGCTGTCAAAACCGCTTCCGCATTATTTCCACTCGCTGCTTGCCCGTTTTGCTCATACTTTCAACGTTATGCTAACTCCTCCAATCACAGTTGATTGTGGGCGGGCGGTGGCAGATCAGATTTATTACACGTCACAGATCGAGTCAATTCAGAATGGCTTGTTTCAGTGGGGGGGGGGCGTTATTGTCTCAGCTGAACTGCAGAAATGGCACTTGGTACAGATTTAACATTTTGTCAGTGTTGGTACAACCCCACATTGCTTGAAAACAATGTGGGGTTGTACCAACACTGACAAAATGTTAAATCTGTACCAAGTGCTGTATAGGGGACCTTTAAAGTGAGTGTGTGAATGTTGTGTTCAACTACAGTTCAGTCCAATTGCAGCCAACTTGAGTGCCCATGAAAACTAGGGATTGATACCGACCCTGATACCGGTCTGATACCAGGCAAAAGAAGGCCATCGGTATTGGAGAATGTCCGATACCAAGAACAGTGTGTCACCTGCCAGAAGTCAAAGCAAAGTGACAGGAAGCATGTTGGATCTCTCTGATGGAGAAGAATTTTATTATATCTAAATACAACTTTGTCCATTGACCCCAAACTGATGGTCTACATCTGCATTGATCAGTAAAGGAAATGCATCTGTACTCTATCTGCCAATAGGGCCAGACGGCGTCATGTGACAGTGTATAGTACTCAAAGCCATGCCCCTTGTTTCCATTTTACATTTTCCATTTAGTCATTTAACGCTTTTATCCAAAGCGACTTACAAGTTCTGTACAGCAGGAAGGGTACAACTCTTTTCAGCTGAGTAACGATGTTCATCAAACGGTGCTTCAGTGTTGAGTGCATAGTAGTAGAGACATGTTAGTATAGTAGGTAGTAATATAGGCAAGGAAGATTACCAAAGAGTTCAGTTCAGTTCAGAGTTTTTATTTGCCACATGGAATCATACAATCAGAGTTTCTTCATTACACAATCATAACATTCCATGGACAAAAGGAGCAGGAAGAAGAAGAATACATCTTATAGTTACCTGCCCCTTATTCCTAAACTAAACAAGTATTTACTTAATGGTCGGCGTACAACCTAATTTACACAAATAATAATTTATACCATTATACAAGAAACTCACAATCCACAGTTAAACAAGAAAAAAATTTAATAATAATAATAATAAAGAATAAAGAATAAAAGAAAGGGAGAAAAAAAAGAAAAGAAAAGAAAAGATCTCACTATTCAGATCACATTTGATTTTCATACTGACTAAATATAATTTTTTTTAGATTTTCTTTTGAATTGATAAACCGTTGATAAAGAGTGCATGATAGTAGAAGACAGTAGTCGACGGCGACAGATTGGTCGTGTTGCGGCTGTCCTAACTGGTGGGAAGTTCGGAGGGGTCTTGAGGGTGTCCTAACTGTGGTGGGAAGTTCGGAGGGGTCTTGAGGGTGTCCTAACTGTGGTGGGAAGTTCGGAGGGGTCTTGAGGGTGTCCTAACTGTGGTGGGAAGTTCGGAGGGGTCTTGAGGGTGTCCTAACTGTGGTGGGAAGTTCGGAGGGTCTTGAGGGTGTCCTAACTGTGGTGGGAAGTTCAGAGGGGTCATGAGGGTGTACTAACTGTGGTGGGAAGTTCGGAGGGGTCTTGAGGCTGTCCTCACTGTGGTGGGAAGTTCGGAGGGGTCTTGAGGGTGTCCTAACTGTGGTGGGAAGTTCGGAGGGGTCTTGAGGGTGTGTAGTCGGAGACCCTTGACTGGAGGGAGCCGTTCCCTTTGCTGCACGGTATGCCAGGTCTAGGACGTTGGAGCTGATCCGTGCAGCGATGGGGAGCCAGTGCAGGTCCCTAAGAAGTGGGGTGACATGGGCTGACTTTGGTAGGTTGGAGATCAGGTGGGCGGCTGTGTTCTGAATAGGGATGGGTACCGAATTCTGTACTTTTGAGGTACCGAACCGAAACACGTCGGTACTACCGAGTATCGATTCAAGTGAGATACCAACAAAATATATATAATAATAATAATAATAATAATAATAATAATAATTTACCTTTTTTCTTTTCATGTCAACGTTCACACGCACAGCACAATATAAGCTTACCTAGGATTTGACTTGATTCAACAACAAAGCAGTCGGAGCAAGACGAAAACTGTCGAAATTGTAGTTATTTGAAGTTTGGATTTTTTTTTCACGACTGAGGTAGGTAAATTAAATTTCTTCAGACTAAAGTACAGAAAAAAGGTACCGTTGGGTACCGGTATCGATTCACAGGTACCGGTACCGTATCGGTTCAAATGTGAAAGGTACCCATCCCTAGTTCTGAATGAGTTGAAGTGGCTTGGTGGTGGTAGTTCGTACTTCGTATTGATTGATTGATTAGTGTCTTTATTGATGCAATAAAACAAGGATTGCGCAACACATTACAAAGAATATTGATCAAAAGGATAAATACACAATAAAGCCCTAGAGCTTGTTCCCATTATGGTCCTTTAAAAGTGAAGTGAATGTAAGTGTGCATATGTGAGCACGTGTGTGCGCAGGGAACATAAAACAAGATACAATATGAATGACTTCATACAAAAAAACAATACTTCACATCAATAGAGACCTCAACAAATAACAATGGGTCTCATTCACCAACATTGCCATAAGATTTCTCTTGCGACAACAAGGGGGCCACCTAAGCCACAAACTCGCCGACAATTACACCCGGATTCACCAACACGTGGAGAGCCTGTCTTAAGTGGCCAAAACGATCCCAGCTGCGATGCCCACAATGAGAAACGTCACTCAGTGACAAACCTGACCGTGCGTTCCCGTTTACTTAATTTGCATACAGACACGCCTCCAGCAGCTCCTTATAAAGCCAGCCAACAGAGCCGTGTGCAAATGAAATCCCAAAAATTATGAGTTTGAAGAGAAGAGTTAGAGGCGCACCGGCAGGAAAATGTAGAGCTAATTACAGCAATGCGGAGATGGAAGTACTCCTGCTGGGAGTGGAAAGGAGGAAATTAATATTATTTAGTAGCGTCAGTGTTACCAGTCCCAATGGGCTACTGGGTACCGGAACAAATCATGTTCGCAGCCGGTCTCCATTCCTCCCTGAAAGCATAGGATATGATCAAGAGGAATGAAGACACGTGTTGCTCAGTTTAACTCCAAGACTCCTCTGGCGTGAGAGGGCGGAAACCGTCACCTAGGAGGACCTGGCGCATCACCTGAACTACATGGTTCCGCTCTTAACTTCCTGTCTAATCAATTCTCCATCTCACAGTCAATGTGAACTTGGTTAATTATATTAACGTATAGCTAGTAATATAAAGTTTACCATAATGCTTCTAATCATGTAAATTAGATATGTACAATTGCAAAAATTACTCAAGATTATCAGCACACACACACACACACGTACTGTATAGTCTATGTGCGTAATTAATGAACGCAGTAGGCTTATATTAATATTCTAATGACATCTCCACAGAGTCGGGCCTGAGCGGACCAGTCTCCACAGTCTTGCACACCGGTGTCCCACAAAAGGCTGCTTGTTGGTTGACATCGACCTGCATTAAATGTAGTAAACTGCCACGAGAAATGTAGGACATTTGTACGTGGTGGTACGCTTGACTGAAACCTCAAACGATTGCGGACATGCCGTCTGGTCCGCTCACGCCCGACTCTGTGGAGATGTTATGCTAAGATGTGTACTGTACGTTACGTACTGTACTACTAAGTTAAGATGATCCTTTATTGATCCGGGTGTCAAAGCAGCATGGGGGAGGGGGGGGGATACAGGGTGGGGGTCCATCCCAGTGGCGTCCAGACCAGACAGCATAATTATTGACAAGGGGAAGCGCACGCTCCAAAAAGAGGGAGAAACCCCCCCACTAATCAAGGACTTATAGGCATTAAGTGAACAGAGTATTAGGACATGTAAACCACTAATTTAAGAACCTGCCAGGTGTAAGCTTTTTAGAGGGGATTTCTGCCGGGTTTGTTTGCACCCAGTATTACAGAGTCACCGCGAGGCGAGGGGATCAGCACCGCGGTCTTTAACCTTAAAAAAAACAGCTCCGGCTACACATTCCACGGGTCACCGTGGACACGGTCACGGAACCGTCCTGTAATTACAAGCAATATCACAGTAATATCCAGGTAGTAGGATTCTGTAGGATCACGGATCCCTGAAATAACTGGAAATCCCGGGATCCTGGCTGGATTCCCTTCAGAAAAGCCACTTGCTTTTGTCAAAACAGATCTAGTGTAATTACTCTTGTGTTTTGTATTGCGTTATTATTATACATCACATTATTTATTGTGTAAGTAGCTAGTTACCAACCATTTTTATTTCTGCTATCTCAGACACTAATTAGCAAATATTGATAAGTAGCATAGCATTCATAACTCTCACCGATATACACAAGAAAAATTGATAAATTCTTCCAATGCCACAAATCATGGATTAATAACTAATGGATCATTTACAAATAATGATGAGGCATTGTACCGCCCTAATGAAGTAGAGGGAGATATTTGTGAGTGTGTTTATTTCTTTTGGCAGTTTGTTTTTATGTTCATTGTTGGCGGCCATCCTCAGCTGTGGAACCACAATACAGTTTTGCCATACATCCTTGCTTTACATGGCATCCGGATAGACCCAACCTTCACTGAGAAGTACAAGCTGCTACAGTTTGTAGCTCAGTAGTATATTAGTATTACAGTAACTATTGCCACCTGGACATACAGGAAGGCACACCTCAGGTTCTCGTCAAGTCTTAGCGACCTCTTGTGGTTGCTGTGATATAATACAAGGAGCCACCTCTCCAGAGCAACATGCAATATTATACCAAAGAGCCCAGAGTCAAATCCTCAGAGCCGACTAAATACTAAATCATTTTCGTTGACAAAATAAAATAAATAGCTTACTGTCTTTTACTATCATGTAAGACAAGATAAGATATTCCTTAATTGATCCCCTTGGGGAAATTCGGGCATCATAGCAGCATGGGGGAGGGGGAGGGGAGGTACAGGTATGGGCAGGGTAATAGTAGAAAGACATAGATAATATGCAATAACATTTTATTTTTGTACACAATTTGTAAGACTCATAAATAAAAGCGTCAACTAAATTACAAAAAGTAAACAATGTAAATGAGTAAAAGCTAACACCGCCGAATCCCAGACCCATTCAAATAATAAAGCCATGACAGGTCAACGTCTTCCCAACAGGTTTATTGCATTGTCTCTGCGTGACACGGACAAGACTATAGCACAATCCTCAGGCATATACGCCAGTACAGCCTTTTCGTGAGTCCAAGGCCTCCTCCGGTCTGGGCCAGCAGGCCCGAAACCAGGCGTCTCTCTCTCTCTCTCGTGTGTTTACTGGGGCATGGCGCTGCAGTAGTCCGCGTCGTGACCTGTGGTCGTCATCTTGTTCACGGCGACCTCGGCATCCACCAGCATGCTGTGCAGCTCCTCCAGGGTCTGGTCGGCTAGGCTGGGCTGCCTGGACAGGATCCAGGCGTACTCCACATGGACCAGGCCCAGGAAGTCGCGGCAGCTGTAGACCAGGGAGTGGCCCTCGTAATCGGTGGACAGCACCCAGTAGTTGCCGGCGGGAGCGCCTGGAGAACATTCAGGGTTATTCTGGAAGGTTCTGACTGAGCGCCTGGAGAACATTCAGGGTTATTCTGGAAGGTTCTGACTAAGCGCCTGGAGAACATTCAGGGTTATTCTGGAAGGTTCTGACTGAGCGCCTGGAGAACATTCAGGGTTATTCTGGAAGGTTCTGACTGACCGAGCGCCTGGAGAACATTCAGGGTTATTCTGGAAGGTTCTGACTGAGGCTGGTTGAGAAGTAGCTATGTTAACGAATATTTCCTAGATATTCATTTAAAATCTCACCCTTAACACTTTGTATGCCACGTCGGGTTTTCCTTTTTACCCCATTGATGCCACGGTCCACGGCCAATGTTAACGTTAATATCGCCTAATCTATGTTTTAAATTATGGCTATGTGTCTAATCTGCCCGTCGCTTATGAAAGAATCATTTTCCAGTCAATGTTGTCTTGGCAGATTGGTTTTTTATCGCTTCACTTCCGTTTGATAGCATTTTGAAAAACAGCCCATTCTGTGATAATCGCCTTTTAATGGAATATTCCAGAACGTTGATATTTGTCTGCCTATTTATGAATCGTTTTCAAATAAACGCTAGATGATCGATAGTATATGTGCACGCACGCACGTTCGAGCCGCGCGCTGATAATAGCTGCTTTCATTTACTCATGGCTTTTACAGTGAAAACAGATAGAGCACATATCACAAAAAAGCTTATAATATTATTATCTCTGTGAAAACGAGTCTGATTATCCTAACACTGATAACATAGATTCCTTACCTGACATCAGATGGTATCCAAATGGTATATTCCAATTTCTGATCACCATTCGAAAAAATTGATAAGTGTATAGATCTAACGTACAGTAGAACTCATGATCCGTGGGGCTCAGAGGCTCCAGAATGAACTCTGGTAACTCCGGCTGCATCAGTGGACTGGAAAATGTGGACTGGAATTTTTTTTTTCCCCATCCATTTTCATTGAGTCCATTCCAAAAGGGTGATTTACCATCTGGGAGACGATAGGGGGCGCTTTTTTCACATCTGAGCGGCGGCGGTCCCTGGGTAGGCGAGGGTAGGCTCGCGTGATGCAATATGATTTCAGATCGCAAAAATAAATAAAAAATACCGAGAAAAGCCGTGAGTGGCTTTCAACGTCACAATCGTAAACCCGAGATTAGCAGTGAGTGGCATACAAAGTGTTAAAGGGGCAGTTCACCCAAAATCAAAACAACAACAACATGTCCCCCCTTACCTGGAGTGCTATCTATCCATCCAGATAGTTTCGGTGTGATTCGCTTAGTTTTGGAGATATCTCCCGTAGAAATATCTGCCATCACTCCAATACAATGAAGCTGTTTCATGTAGGAACTATTTTCTACCGAAGTACACCCCCATTCATTATTATGGTGCCGTAGTTTGGTAGAAAATAGTTCCTACACGACACAAGGTCTGTGGATTAGAGACGTTGCTTTTGAGTTTTTCAAATGTATTCTTTTTGGTGCTTTGAGCGTCATAAACCAAGTGCCATTCAGCTACAGTAGATATCTCCAAAACTAAGTGAATCACACTGAAACGATCTGGATGGATAGATAATACTCATAAAATATGTTTTTTATTTAAATTGTTTATTTTGGGTGAACTGCCCTTTAAAGACGTAGATAGCAAATTAGACACCATGTCACATGTGTGACCAATGCTGCTGTTAATTGGTGCTGCCTTGTTGATAGAGCTTTTTAACTCCGCCCACAGGAGGTTTGATTGATTGATTGATTGATTGAAAAGTTTATTAACAGATTGCAGAATGGGTACAGTACAGTACAGCTCAATACATACAATTGTTAAGGGGATGCAGACCAGAGAAAGACTTTCGTCTTGTTTACATCAGGGTCCCCCATTTTCAATTCATCATAACATATATGACATACAGCATGCATGACCTACAGATAGACAGTACTGCTACATCTATACATTTATGACATATCAGATTTGCAAATACAGTACTGTTTGCGATACAAAAAGTCCAGAAAAAGAGTGTATATACATTTGACGTAGAAACCGTACATTGGGGGAGGTTGGGTGGGTGGGGTGGGGTTGGGTGGGTGGGTGGGCGCTGTACATTGGAGGGGGGGGGGGGGGGGTTGGGTAGGGGGGTCGCCTATTCTTTAATCCCAGCCGAAGAGTGCTGCCGAGTGCTTCTGCGTTTTCCCTGATTGGCTGCGACACGCCCCGCGGCAGCGGCGGAGCGGCAAAGCGGGCGGCATTATGTAGCCGTAATCCCCGCTGTTTTTCCATTGAGGCTTAGCTCAACTGGTACGCCGCCGTTCTGTGGAGCCTGCGGTGCGGTTGGTCACAAGTTCGAATCACTTCAATTTCTTTTTTTTTTCTTTTTTTTTATCATCTCTCGCTATAAACGTGCATTCTTTCGCTAGTTAAGTTTAGGCATTCTTTCGGAGTTGGTTAAGGTTAGGGTTAAGTTAAGGTTAGGGTTAAGGTTAGGCATTATTTCGGAGTTGGTTAAGGTTAGGGTTAAGTTAAGGTTAGGGTTAAGGTTAGGCATTATTTCGGAGTTGGTTAAGGTTAGGGTTAAGTTAAGGTTAGGGTTAAGGTTAGGCATTTTTTCGGAGTTGGTTAAGGTTAGGGTTAAGGTTAGGCATTATTTCGGAGTTGGTTAAGGTTAGGGTTTGTCACAGAGAATGCCTGTTTGTCTTTCTTGACGTGGAGGATGCAGCCTATTTCCGCACTGCCACTCTCTCGCGCTGCCGCGGTCACATGGGCGTCATGGCCAATCAGAGAAACGCGACGCACTCTTCGGCTGGGATTAATATAGACGCAGGGGGGGACGGACGACACTGTACATTGGAATACTGACAAAGCCATACTTGGTAATTTACTGTACAACTGGGTTAGGACATTTGTAGGGGCCAGTTTCGAATTGCAGTCTCCCGTAGGTGTTCTTTGAGAGTGTTTTTGAAAGTGGGTAGTGATTCACATTCCTTTACAGCTTTGGGTAGGGTGTTCCACATTGATGTGGCATAATTGCTAAACGTGTTTAGTCCCTTGTTTGAGCCAAATCTGGGTTTAACATGATTTGTGGAGCTCCCTCTGGTGTTGTGATCGTGGTATTCACTGACCTTTGGGAAGTATTTTGACATGTACATGGGTACCTTGGTCGCGTAGTGTATCTTGTAGACCAGGCCCATTGCAAGTTGCTGTACTCTGTCGTCTACTCTAAGCCATCCTAGGTTGTCAAAGTGGGCAGGGGTGAGGTGGGTTCTAGGAGTAAGGTCAAGCAGTAGTCTGACCAGTTTGTTTTGAGATGTTTGTAATTTTGTTTTTAGCGCCTTTGAGGTGCTTTGGTACCATGAGGTGCACGCATAGTCGTAGTACCCTTGAATGAGTGCTCCTGCCAGAGTCTTCAGGGTATTCTTGTTTACCAGAGAGGAGATCCGGTACAAGAATCGAGTTCGTTGGTTGACTTTTTTTATTACATTGGATGCCATTTTGTCACAGGAAAGATTGGCCTCTAGGATGGAACCCAGGTAGGTAATTTCATCTTTCCTTGTGACAATATTGTCACCCACTGTAACCGAGAAGCCGTCGGTCTTGCTGAGTTTGTTATTTGAACCTAAGAGAATGGACTCTGTTTTGCCCATGTGTAATGATAGTTTTTTGTCGCCGAGCCATATGCAGATTTTGCCTAGTTCTGAGCTGAGGGCTTTTTCAACCTGTAACTTGTTCTTGTCAGAGACCAGCAGGGCTGAGGAGGTGATGCAGTCCAGAGGTATGGTGGTGATTGGTGAAATCTGGCCCTGGGCTTAAATCACCTCCTGTGTCCTTTGGATGTGGTTATTTGATTTGTAAAATAATAATTCCTTTAAATGCTTATTGCTTTGTTTCATTTCATGGTTCACCACTCACCCTGAACCAAAATAACCTTAGTAAAATTCAAAGCTCCTTATGCTGCATTCAATTATAACTCGGAGGTTGGAAACTCAACTCAGGGTTCCACTTCGCAAACTCTGGTATGATTTCTCAACCCCCAGTTCAAGCTCAGCACCATTTGATGTAATTTCAACATGGCCACCCACATCGTATAAACGTTAATGTTGTCATTAGCTGTTTTAAGAGTACATTTGTAAATATATTAGCTGTAGCAGTTTTTGTGAGATGTAGTTCATGCAAGAAAGATTTTAAGAAAGTTTAGCGTGAGCCTCCATTTGTAGCGTGAACGCACATAGGTTGGAGATCACACGTTTCCCAACTTCCAAATTCCCACCTCCGACCATTAGGCCTGTTCCCGACTAAGGATTTGTATAGTCAACTTTGATTGGCCAAAATGTGCAGATCGTTGCATTTATTTTTTATCATTCCATTTGGGCTGTGGTGTCTGATTGCATTAAGCACCCCCCCCCCACAGCCCAAATGGACGATAAAAAAATTCTATTTAAACGATCTGCACATTTTGCATTCCATTTGGGCTGTGGGGGGTGCTTAATGTCTGATTTAAGTCAAATCATTCCATTTGGGCTGTGGGGGATGCTTAATGTCTGATTTAAGTTAAATTAGACATTAAGCACCCCCCACAGCCCAAATGGAATGCATTTGACAGAGATTGGCAGTCAACTTCGGCTCCTTTCGATCGATTAGTCGACTATTCTACTAGTCGAGGTCAGCCCTACGTACCGACCATAAACGAACGCAGTGTCAGTATGAGCCTAGGGTGGTGTAGTCCTCTGCCATGTTACAATTGAAATCGGTAACCTTTTAAATGTTGGGTTGTGATGAATTAGTGATGGTTCTTACCCTCAAAGAAGGAGAGCTTCAGCTTCGCAGACTCGGAGGAGTCGGGAATCCAGGCCTTACCGACCGCACCGCTGACGTTTCCATTGGCACTGACGAAAAACAACAAGAGAGAAGATAATCAAAGAATGAAAAGAGGAAGACAGATGAAGTGGTTGTAGATACATTTACATTTACAATTACATTTACATTCACATTCACATTTACATTTATCTGACACTTTTATCCAAAGCGACTTAACATGTCAGCAGGAAGGGTACAACTGGCAGCTTAATTGGCAAGGTTAAGTAACATTGTTTGGCAAACATTGTCTAACGAGTGCTACAGACTTGAGTACATTAGCATAGTAGGTAGTAGTAGCGTAGTAGTATAGACATGGTAGATTCCAGGTTAGTATTATTTTGCAACCAGTAGCAAGCTAACCCTGGGTTAGTTTAACCCTGCATCACACTTAACCCTGGGTTAGTTTAACCCTAGACAATCTGAACTAGCCCTGCTCTGGACTAGGACCAGCTAATCCTGGGTTAAAACTGAGACTAACCCACTTTGGAATTGTCTAATGTTAAACACGTTTTAACCCTATAGGTTAACAGTGAAGTCAATGAACCCCCCCCCTACCATCTGAAGACATGTTCTACTCACAGCAGCTCCTGGTTGAGGACATGGATGACTCCAGGGCTCGTCAGGCTGTAGGTGGCAGTACCACACTGGCCACTCTGGAAGATGTTGGGCAGCCTCTGGATCTCATACCACTTACCCAGGTACTGCAGAGAACAACACACAGGATTTAAAGTCATGCAAGTTAGCGAAGACCTACAGTATTTAGTGGGAGATAAATGTAGTCCATTTGGATAATGGGTATTAAATGGTAAAATGGTTCATTATTAGACTAACACATTAAGTAGACTCAGTCTAAGTGGTCTGGACCACTGCCCCATTGATGCTCTTTCCATGCATGATATATGTCCTGAACTGTTGAATAAGTCCATTGCATGATGTATATTAGATGTATATATTACATGGTGTCTTGGATGTATATTACATGGTATATTAGATGTATATTACATGGTGTATTGGATGTATATTACATAATGTATTGGATGTATATTACATGGTGTATTAGATGTATATTACATGGTGTATTGGATGTATATTACATTGTGTATTGATGTATATTAGATGTGTATTGGATGTATATTACATGATGTATTGGATGTATATTACATGGTGTATTGGATGTATATTATATGGTAACGTGTGCCGAGGTTCACGCTTTCTCCACCAGATCCCCTCCCTACTGAACAGCCTCAAACTGTACTGTATAATACATATTATATATTATACAAATATAATAAATAAACTACATAAAAGTAAATTTTAGAGGTGATACTGATTAGTCGTACAAGTAGGCCAGGTTTGTTATATTCTCAACTGGTAAAGAATATGGGTTGATAGAGAAAAGCATTTAGAAGTTACCCTGGAAGAATCAAAGTTCTGCTGGACAGCAGGGAAGTTGCACCTTCCAGGGAGGATGGTCTGAGCGCTGGCTGCCAGGACGGACAGCAGAGTCAGGGAGATAACCTGGACGCCGTTCATCTTCTCACACACGACCTTTCTACAGTACCTGTATGTATAATCAAGAGGTCTACCTGCTTTCAGTGAAGGCCAGTGTTTTTGGTTGCGTTTTTATAGATCGGAGGACCTGTAGGTCATTGCCCCTCCTACTTGTTTTCACATAATCTATTATTTGGCTTATCGTGCTGGAGAAGAGGAGCGTGCTTGAGAGTTGGCACCTGTTCAAACAGACCTCTGACTGCAGGGATGACTAACAGGTGAGTGGAGGAATAACATCATTGTAAGAAAAAAACAATATATATCAGATGTATTAAGTCGTGGGCCAGGTTCACATGACTAAAGCGGCGTGGTGAAGTGTAATGATGGTTTTTATTGCATCCTGTGTCTGCAATGAATTAATGAATGACCATTGCATTTATATAGCGCTTTTCTAGACACACTCAAAGCCCTATTCTGGTATGATAGCTGGAAGCCAGTGCATGGGAGCAGGCCCCAACATAGAAATGACATTGCCCCTGAAAAGGTCCAGTGAATGGGGCCTTCCAAAATCTGCTTAACACATATCATATTAAACATACATGATACATGTATTGCTGGCCTCCAGCAATAAATAAATACAAATAAATACAGATAAATAAAGATATAAATAAAGGCAAATAAAAAATGTAAGATTACAAATTTAAATGCTTAAATAAATACAAATAAATATATATATTTTTTTTATAAATACATTTACATGGAGCACATCTAATGCCTCTTGCAAAAATATCATACAGTCCATAATTGAGAATATAAGTTTACAGTTTACATTTACATCACATTTACATTTACCTGACACTTTTATCCAAAGCGACTTAACACGTCGCGGCAGGAAGGGTACAACTGGCAGCTAAGGTTAATTAACATTGTTCGTCAAACAGTGTCTAACTTGAGTGCTACAGACTTGAGTGCATACTGTATTAGCATAGTACTGTAGGTAGTAGTATAGACTAAAGAAGGTAGATTCCTTACTAGAAGAGTGCATACTAGTGAAAGACAGTACAAGGTTAGTATTATTTTGCTCAGTAGCCTAGCAAGCTAACCCTGGGTTAGTTTAACCCTGCATCACACTTAACCCTGGGTTAGTTTAACCCTGCATCCCACTTAACCCTGGGTTAGTTTAACCCTGCATCCCACTTAACCCTGGGTTAGTTTAACCCTGCATCCCACTTAACCCTGGGTTAGTTTAACCCTGCATCACACTTAACCCTGGGTTAGTTTAACCCTGCATCACACTTAACCCTGGGTTAGTTTAACCCTGCATCCCACTTAACCCTGGGTTAGTTTAACCCTGCATCACACTTAACCCTGGGTTAGTTTAACCCTGCATCACACTTAACCCTGGGTTAGTTTAACCCTGCATCACACTTAACCCTGGGTTAGTTTAACCCTGCATCACACTTAACCCTGGGTTAGTTTAACCCTGCATCACACTTAACCCTGGGTTAGTTTAACCCTGCATCACACTTAACCCTGGGTTAGTTTAACCCTGCATCCCACTTAACCCTGGGTTAGTTTAACCCTGCATCCCACTTAACCCTGGGTTAGTTTAACCCTGCATCACACTTAACCCTGGGTTAGTTTAACCCTGCATCCCACTTAACCCTGGGTTAGTTTAACCCTGCATCACAATTAACCCTGGGTTAGTTTAACCCTGCATCCCACTTAACCCTGGGTTAGTTTAACCCTGCATCACACTTAACCCTGGGTTAGTTTAACCCTGCATCACAATTAACCCTGGGTTAGTTTAACCCTGCATCACAATTAACCCTGGGTTAGTTTAACCCTGCATCACACTTAACCATGGGTTAGTTTAACCCTGCATCCCACTTAACCCTGGGTTAGTTTAACCCTGCATCACACTTAACCCTGGGTTAGTTTAACCCTGCATCACACTTAACCCTGGGTTAGTTTAACCCTGCATCACACTTAACCCTGGGTTAGTTTAACCCTGCATCACACTTAACCCTGGGTTAGTTTAACCCTGCATCACACTTAACCCTGGGTTAGTTTAACCCTGCATCACACTTACCCCTGGGTTAGTTTAACCCTGCATCACACTTAACCCTGGGTTAGTTTAACCCTGCATCACACTTAACCCTGGGTTAGTTTAACCCTGCATCACACTTAACCCTGGGTTAGTTTAACCCTGCATCCCACTTAACCCTGGGTTAGTTTAACCCTGCATCCCACTTAACCCTGGGTTAGTTTAACCCTGCATCCCACTTAACCCTGGGTTAGTTTAACCCTGCATCACAATTAACCCTGGGTTAGTTTAACCCTGCATCCCACTTAACCCTGGGTTAGTTTAACCCTGCATCCCACTTAACCCTGGGTTAGTTTAACCCTGCATCCCACTTAACCCTGGGTTAGTTTAACCCTGCATCCCACTTAACCCTGGGTTAGTTTAACCCTGCATCACACTTAACCCTGGGTTAGTTTAACCCTGCATCACACTTAACCCTGGGTTAGTTTAACCCTGCATCACACTTAACCCTGGGTTAGTTTAACCCTGCATCCCACTTAACCCTGGGTTAGTTTAACCCTGCATCACACTTAACCCTGGGTTAGTTTAACCCTGCATCACACTTAACCCTGGGTTAGTTTAACCCTGCATCACACTTAACCCTGGGTTAGTTTAACCCTGCATCACACTTAACCCTGGGTTAGTTTAACCCTGCATCACACTTAACCCTGGGTTAGTTTAACCCTGCATCACACTTAACCCTGGGTTAGTTTAACCCTGCATCCCACTTAACCCTGGGTTAATCCTGAGCTAGCCCTGCTCTGGACTAGGACCAGCTAATCCTGGGTTAAAACTGAGACTAACCCACTTTGGAATTGTCTAATGTTAAACACGTTTTTAACCCTATAGGTTAACAGTCAAGTCAATGCACCCTACACAGTAGGTTAACCCCCCCCCCCCCCCTACCATCTGAAGACAATTCTAATTCTACTGCAGCTCTGGTTGAGGACATGGATGACTCCAGGGCCCCTCAGGCGGTAGGTGGCAGTACCACACTTGACAAACTGAAAAGTTTACAATTTAATTTCTCAAAACTAATATTACAACATTCGAGATGCCGTTTGATTTAAGTTGATTTTAGCTAACCATTTAAGAGGGGGGTATTTTAGCTAACCATTTAAGCTCAGGTATTTTAGCTAACTATTTAAGCTCAGGTATTTTAGCTAACCATTTAAGCTCAGGTATTTTAGCCTCATGTAATAGATCTGACCCAAGGCTCCACGTGTTTGACCCTCAGAATGAGCTCAGAGGAGGCTTATCTTTGTTAAAGGATAACGGGTATCAGGTACAGTATCTCACGCCAGCATCAGCTCACTTGACTTGTCATAATATCCATGTTAAATCATCCTCCGCCCACCGTCTATTGTGTGTGTTTAGTCTATAAAAGCCCCCATTCATCTAAAGGAGACATAATCATATCTCTGTAAATATAACAACATCTAAGGTTTGCTTTACGTCTTTATGGAGCTTCTCTCTTGTATTATCCTGATTTGCCTCGAGTCAGATCGAGGCAACGACTCACTCAGGCGACTTTCTCACCTTAGAACATGTGTTCCTCCTAACATGACTTTGGTCATTTTGATCAGAATCACAAGAATATTCTAATGAGAATATTCATATTATAAGAATACTATAAGAATATTCGTATCGAGGTGTTTTTCTGGGTAGTATCTTAAAACATTCACGTCATCAAGTCTGTTGACAGGGAAAGCCAAGTGCTGCTGATACATATTTTAAATTGCATTTGCTGTATTTATACTTATATTGTATGTATACACAAAACAGCATATTATGTCTGGTTGAGAAGGTTCTGATATTTCCGATCTACATAATCAACCTGTTGGAGAATATATGTGACTACAACCCACGCTTAATTATACGGACTGGTGGGATTTAATTAATCTGGTTGGATCTTAATGAATCTGGTTGGATCTTTATGAATCTGGTTGGATCTTTATGAATCTGCGGTTGGATGTTAATGAATCTGGTTGGAGCTTTATGAATCTGGTTGGATGTTAATGAATCTGGTTGGATCTTAATGAATCTGGTTGGATCGTAGCGGCGCGCGGAGAGGAGAGGAACACGGCGATCATTTTAACTTGTCCGACTGAAGCTCTTAACAAACATCACGCCTCACCTTCATAACACCACACTAATTATATTACTTTAAAGTGTGTAAGCTGTGAATAACACTCAGGTGAATGAAAGGTCATCCCTCTCTCAGCAGCAGGCAATATTCACAAGAAGTGTATGTATGTGTGTGTGTGTGTGTGTGTGTGCATTTAGGTGTGTATAGTGTGTACAACGCAACATGCTAAGACAACATGAGACCTCCAGTGTGTATATACACAGGTGCCGGGGGGACCAGAGTGGTGGCGTGAGCCCCTTCAGTTGTGATGCAACGATAATTAGGTAAACAACCACACGCGTCCATATAGCCACGGCACCTGGGTCACATGCCTGTAGTGTTCAGCCTCCACGCTAGGAACAGGTATGGGCTTCATGACACTGTACTATACTTTATAGGAATAAATATATATATATATATTAGGGATGTCTGATATTATCGGCCGATATCGGCATTAAAATGTGATATCGGAAAATATCGGTATCGGTTTTCAATTATTATTATTATTATTTTTTTTTACATTTCTATAACCTTTATTTACCCAGGCAAGCAAGTAAGAACAAATTCTGATTTTATTTATTGTCAAAAGTATGCATAATGTTGTGTTAATTCCACAACAAGAGATATGTAATGTTAATTACCTGAAATTATTCCATTTTGGGGGGGGGGGGGGGGGGGGGGGGGACCCTGCATATATCGGTATCGGTTGATATTGGTATCGGAAATTAAGAGTTGGACAATATCGGTATATCGGTATCGGTAAAAAAGCCAATATCGAGCATCCCTAAATATATATACCGGTATATATATATCCATATCTGTCTGAATATACCTGCATAAAATCCTTCTATATACCTACTTATACACCTGCATATAACCTGTGTAACTCTGTATGATAGCATGTATAATAATGCTATATATTATATATATATATATAGATTTATATATTTATATTTACAGCATATATACTGTATATATATATCCATCTGTCTGAATATACCTGCATATAATAATAATAATAATAACTTTATTTGTATAGCACTTTTCATACAGAGGTTGCAGTTCAAAGTGCTTCACAACAGTAAAAAAAAAAAAACAGGCATAAGCGAGCATAAAAAAGATAGACAGGTAGCAAGGTATGGTAAATCACAGTGTTTCACATTAGGATCTAGCATTCCCAATAGGCTCTCTGTTTACAGTTTCATTCAGTAATACAAATAATAAAAATAGTTTAAAATGATATAATCCTTCTATATACCTACTTACACACCTGCCTATAACCCATGTATGATAGCATGTACAATAATGCTATATACACTGTATATATATATTCTTACCGTATATATTTATATCTATCCATCTGTCTGTACATACCTGCACATAATCCTTTTACAAATCTGTAGATACTTTATACCTGTACATATCCCTTACCTACTCTTACTAGTTATACCGCTGGCCATTATGACTACTGCCATACTGTCTTTATACCTGTATCACTGTACATATTAATGCAACAACATCCCAGATAATTTTCCTTTTAAATGGACTACGTCAGGATTCACATATCTTGGCATTAAAGTCTCTCCCAACTTAAAAGATATGGCACGTCTAAATCTGGCCCCAGTCACCACAGCGGTTAAGAGAGATCTGGAACGGTGGCATGACCTCCCACTATCGGTCATGGGACGGGCGAGTCTAATAAAAATGAACATTCTACCCCGGCTTCTATACCCCTTACAAATGCTTCCCATATGGGTATCCAAAAAAGATGTTAAAGATCTGGAGAAGGCTTTTTCTAAGTTCATTTGGCATGGAAAGAGACCCAGGCAAAGATTTAAAATCTTGCAGCTACCAACCAGTAAAGCGGGCCTTGCCATGCCAAATATACTCTTCTATTGATTGATTGAAAAGTTTATTAACAGATTGCAGAATGGGTACAGTACAGCTCAATACATACAATTGTTAAGGGGATGCAGACCAGAGAAAGACTTTCATCTTGTTTACATCAGGGTCCCCCATTTTCAATTCATCATAACATAATATTGACATACATGACATACAGATAGACAGTACTGCTACATCTATACATTTATGACATATCAGATTTGCAAATACAGTACTGTTTGTGATACAGAAAGTGTCCAGAAAAAGAGTGTATATACATTTGACGTAGAAACTGTACATTGGAGGAGGTTGGGTGGGGGCTGTACATTGGAGGGGGGGGGGGGGTGGGGTAGGGGGACACTGTACATTGGAATACTGACAAAGCCATACTTGGTAATTTACTGTACAACTGGGTTAAGACATTTGTAGGGGCCAGTTTCTAATTGCAGTCTCCCGTAGGTGTTCTTTGAGAGTGTTTTTGAAAGTGGGTAGTGATTCACATTCCTTTACAGCTTTGGGTAGGGCGTTCCACATTGATGTGGCATAATTGCGAAACGTGTTTAGTCCCTTGTTTGAGCCGAATCTGGGTTTAACATGATTTGTGGAGCTCCCTCTGGTGTTGTGATCGTGGTATTCACTGACCTTTGGGAAGTATTTTGACATGTACATGGGTACCTTGGTCGCGTAGTGTATCTTGTAGACCAGGCCCATTGCAAGTTGCTGTACTCTGTCGTCTACTCTAAGCCATCCTAGGTTGTCAAAGTGGGCCGGGGTGAGGTGGGTTCTAGGAGTCAGGTCAAGCAGTAGTCTGACTAGCTTGTTTTGAGATGTTTGTAATTTGTTTTTAGTGCCTTTGAGGTGCTTTGGTACCATGAGGTGCACGCATAGTCGTAGTACCCTTGAATGAGTGCTCCTGCCAGAGTCTTCAGGGTACCAGAGAGGAGATCCGGTACAAGAATCGAGTTCGTTGGTTGACTTTTTTTTATTACATTGGATGCCATTTTGTCACAGGAAAGATTAGCCTCTAGGATGGAACCTAGGTAGGTAATTTCATCTTTCCTTGTGACAATATTGTCACCCACTGTAACCGAGAAGCCGTCGGTCTTGCTGAGTTTGTTATTTGAACCGAAGAGTATGGACTCTGTTTTGCCCATGTTTAATGATAGTTTGTTGTCGGCGAGCCATATGCAGATTTTGCCTAGTTCCGAGCTGAGGGCTTTTTCAACCTGTAACTTGTTCTTGTCAGAGACCAGCAGGGCTGAGTCGTCCGCAAACAGGAACAAGTTGCAGTCACAAGATGACGACATGTCATTTGCATAAATTAGGATAATAATAATAATATAATAATTCTATAACTTGGTCACGCTCGTTACATCTGGGAATGGTTACAAGCCTATCTACACAATAAGAACTGTGTGGACTCGTGGGGCTGCTCACCAAATTCACTATGGGCACTGGTAACCGGTAATAAAGATAAGATTCATAGGGAGATACGAGGCAATCCAATTATCTATAACTCTATCAGAGTGTGGCGACAGATTACCATCTACACAGGGAGAGGAGACCTAAGGTCATTGCTAACACCAATCTCTAGCAACCATGAATAATGGACCTGGGCGCAGTTCGGCCATCTTTAAGACCTGGCACTCACTAGGGCTTCGTGTATTGGGGGATCTGTTTAGGGATGGTCTGTTGATGTCGTTTCAGCAACTGCAAACACAATTTAACCTCCCAAGAGAATTTTTTTTTGGTTTCTTGCAAATACGACATTTTATTAACTCACTACAGCTGCCAACGCCAATGGGCTCCCTTTACAGTAAAACAGAGAACTTCTTATCCAACTGTAGTAAGGTATCACATTTCATCTCTGCGTTTTACTCACTGCTGTACTCACTGGACTCACAGGAGTTACCATCCCTCCGCAAATGGGAAAGAGATTTTAACAGTGAATATATTGAAGACGACTGGCAGGAGGCCATTGACTCAGTTAAAAAGGTTTATACTTGTAACAGACTAAGAGAAACACAATATAAAATTCTTCACAGATTACACATCACACCTGTGTTACTAAACAAAATGGACCGTTCAATATCTCCATTATGTTCGAAATGTCAAACAGATCTGGGCACCTACTATCACTACTTTTGGGAATGTAAGTGTATATCCAGGTTCTGGGGCCAAGTGGCACGTGAGTTGAGCGACATTTTCAAGGTGAAAATAAAGAAGGATCCAGGAGCTTTTTTACTGGGACTCCCATCAAAGGAAATTAATTTGACACCCTTACAATTCAAACTATTTGATAAACTTCTGCTTTCAGCCCGGAAATGCATTCTGATAAACTGGATTAAGGATAGGCCTCCATCCATACAGACGTGGTACAGAGAGATCTTCGGTGTGCTACCCCATGAAACGACGACGCCTCCTTTCAGGATGTGTGGGCCCCACTATTGGACTACTTTCCTGCTACAATTTCTCAGATCCTTCTAAAGGCCCAATGCCCCATTGTATGGACAGACTTTGGATAGAAAAAAATAATATATATATATATGTATGCCTACATGTGAATGGGCTCGAGGCAAATGCAGTACTGTGCAGTGCCTGTCTGGGTTAGATTTCCTTTTTTTGCTTGTTTTTCTTTTTGATCTGTTTTTGCTGGCATGACGGCATAGATGAACTGGAGGAACCCCCCCCCCCCTTCTGTCCCAATGTGTGTTTTGTAATGTAAGTAACTGTATGTGAAAAATCTTTTAAAAAACCAATAAAAATATCAAAAGAAATGCAACAACTCTGTACATACATCTGATTAGCACTACACTCAGTAGTACTAATTTATATATTCTGTATCCATTTGACCATTGTCACCTGTACATTGTATTGTATATTACTATTGCACTTTACTGTTATATGTGCACTCTCGTTGGATGCCAAACTTCTTTTCGTTGTACTGTGCTGTATGATGACAATACATTTGAATGTAAAGGTTGAATTGGTCTTGGTAAAATATTAAAACATCAAGGTCATTACCTCCTTATGCTGTTCTGTTATGCTATAGAGTAGTTTTTGTTCATGAAAAAAGGATTATACTGAAATCAGTTACCAGGTTACATTGTGATATGAGTATGTAATGTAAACCTTTTTTTTTTTTATCTACTTTTTCTCCCAATTTTTTTCTATTTTTCTCCCTTCCCCAATTTCGTATTGTCCAATTCTACCCCTCCCCTGTCTCGAACGTTGTTAGGCCATGCCTCCCACTGGTCGGCTGCAATGTGGACGAAGCCTTACATCACGTGTCCCCTCCGGTACACGAGGAGACAGCCGTCGCATCTTTTCACCTGCACAGCGCGATCTCTCAGTGGCGAGGAGTAACGCGTGGGAGGGACACGCCGCCCCCGTTGCTTCCTGATTCTGCTGCGCAGGCTCACCAACCGACCTGTAGGAGTCGCTGTCCACAACGTCCGATCCCCACCCACCAGCTTCCCACCCCCTAATACTGCCAATTGTGTTAGTATGAACGACCAGCCAAGCTGGTAGCAACAAGAGCTGGGCTCGAACCCAGTGTCTCCTGCGTTAGTGGCGAGCGCCTTGCCCACTGCGCCACTTAGCCGCCCTTAATGTAAACCTTTGTAAACTTACATTTATTTGCAAATGATCTTGCATCATATTTAAGCTTGTATATTATCGTCCAGAACACCAACCTGCGTAAAACATATAGCCTATAAAACCATTTTTTGTTTTGGTTTACACCTGTTAACGTAATTCATAGCATGCACTCTTACAATTTCAATTATTAATTAAATCATTAATGCAAACCAATGTGATTATTCATTTGATGTTTTTGCATTACATGTGATAAAAAGTGACATTTCCAACACTGTGCAATAGTGCTCAATAATGCTCACTGTCTCTGTCTGTCTGTCTGTCTGTCTGTCTGTCTGTCTGTCTGTCTGTCTGTCTGTCTGTCTGTCTGTCTGTCTGTCTGTCTGTCTGTCTGTCTGTCTGTCTGTCTGTCTGTCTGTCTGTCTCTCTGTCTGTCTCTCTCTCTCTCTATCTATGCATCTATCTATCTAGGACTATATTCATATTCAATGAGTAACCAAATACCCCAGCATATTCGTCTTTGTACGTCCGTCTTTTTCAGAGCCGTCCCTGTGTCTTTCCATACTGGCTGATCTTCTGTCCTTTTCTCCGTCCCAGAATGGAGACCCAGGTGCTGTTGGCTGTTCTGCTGACCGTCCTCTCGTCGCTGAGCAGTGATTCCCAGAGCTTCCATCCAGGGAGGTGCCCCGTGCCTCCTGTCCAGCAGGGCTTTGATGTAGCCAGGGTATGCCGATTGTCTCATCCATGAAATTATGTCATTTTTGGCTGATCACGAGTGCCTTTTTGATAATCGGTAAAAAAACAAAACTGTGTGGTATTACAGTACTGGTTTGTGTAGTGTTACAGTACTGGTTTGTGTGGTGTTACAGTACTGGTTTGTGTGGTGTTACAGTACTGGTTTGTGTGGTGTTACAGTACTGGTTTGTGTGGTGTTACAGTACTGGTTTGTGTGGTGTTACAGTACTGGTTTGTGTGGTATTACAGTACTGGTTTGTGTGGTATTACAGTACTGGTTTGTGTGGTGTTACAGTACTGGTTTGTGTGGTATTCCAGTACTGGTTTGTGTGGTATTACAGTACTGGTTTGTGTGGTGTTACAGTACTGGTTTGTGTGGTGTTACAGTACTGGTTTGTGTGGTGTTACAGTACCTTGGCAGGTGGTACGACATACAGAAGCTCCCCGCCTTCTTCCAGAAGGGAACGTGTGGCCAGGCCGCGTCTATATTAATCCCAGCCGAAGAGTGCAAGAGCGCTTCCGCATTTTGCCCTGATTGGCCCCGGTAACGCCCTCCAAATGCGCATTTTCTTTTCCCCCTGCTCAGACGCCGAAATGGAATACATGTATATTATATTATCGCAATGCGATTCACTCGCAACGCCATAACGTTTTCCCTGTACATTGCAACGTTAACACAACGCAGCTGTCAACTGTACTTTACATATTATCCAAACGAGGACCACATGTACTTTACATATTATGGAATACATGTCAATCAATCGCGTACCTCTTAATTAGCTCAGTTAGCTGCATGTTAGCTCCATGTTAGCTCAGCAGTTAGCTCATGTTAGCTCAGTAGTTAGCTTCATGTTAGCTCCATGTTAGCTCAGCAGTTAGCTCATGTTAGCTCAGTTAGCTCAGTAGTTAGCTCCATGTTAGCTCAGTAGTTAGCTCAGTTAGCTCAGCAGTTATCTTCATGTTAGCTCAGTAGTTAGCTTCATGTTAGCTCAGTAGTTATCAATCAATCAATTGTAGCGCTGGGATAAAGGAGTCGGAGGCGGTGTATCGAAGTTGAACCTAATTCCTTTATTCAACAGCAGCATAACAACAATGTCAACGTAGTCGAATCGATAGGTAGAATGATGTATCGAAGTTGAACCTAATTCCTTTATTCAACAGCAGCATAACAACAATGTCAACGTAGTCGAATCGATAGGTAGAATGAATGCTCGAGGCAGGAAGTGCTACACACAATATCGTCCGGGGGGAACTACTATTCCCAACAACAGTTCTGTGTGAATTATGTACAGTCACTACACAATCAATCAATCAATCAATCATGTACCTCTTGCACGGCTGCGGCGCGGCGGCTGGCGTGGCTGAATAACAGTAGCAGTGATCGCCTGCTGCGTCCATCGCGTGTATATATATACCGTATTAGTATTAGCAATAGCATATAGTATTAATGTGATTGACCAGCGTTAATGTGTGCTAATATGGCTTTAATATGGCGTGTTAATATGAACCAAAGGCATCATCTGTGATTAGTGTTGAATGGGGGTCTACTCTGAACCGCGTCGAACCAAGCGGCGACCTCATGCGCATGCGCGGCGAGCGCCTGGGCGAAGGAAAAGGAAATGCGCATTACCGTACTGGCGTATGGCGAAGAATGCGGAAGCGCTCTTGCACTCTTCGGCTGGGATTAATATAGACGCGGCCAGGCCACCTACACCCTGCGCAGTGACGGACAGGTGGGCGTGCTACCTGGGCTTGTTCCACGTGGACTTCGCCTGGATCCTGAGCAGGGAGCGCAGCCTCCCCGAGCAGACCCTGGACCAGCTGCGCCAGGTCCTCTCCTCCCACGGCATCAAGGTCGACAAGATGACGGTCACCGATCAGTCCGACTGCGGCGCCATGCCGGCGTGAACGCTCGCCGACTAGACCGGTCTCTCTCTCAACTGATTCCAACGGCACGTTGCCATACGGCGTTGTTGTTGATACGGTGTTGTTGTTGTTGATACGTGACGTCTAGCGTGGGAGTTGGGCGTGAGTGTTATTAGGGTTAAATGATGGAATCTATGTTATTAAAACATGAGTGCCGAATGTGTTCTTCTTTTCTTTTAATGACTACAGTCCACCCTTGCCAGACGTAGAGGGAAACAGGAAGTTGCTAAGATGAAAATGAGGCACAATATATTGTTGGGTTTGATATTAAAATGAATTAATTTTCAGTCTGCTCATTTGTACGATGAGCAGCAAAGGACTTTGGCAACTGCCCAGGTAGCTTTATGTCACTTTTAGAAATAGAAAATAGACTTTCAGCCAGCATCCTCTGTTTAAAGCAAGATTAAACGACTACAGTACAGTACAATGAAAAGACGTTTTGCATCCAACCAAAATGCAAATGTAACCGTAAAGTGCAATAATAATATACAATGCACAGGTGATTAACACTTTGATCGCCATGGGTTAAATTCATAATTTACCATCCCTAGCCAGCTCTATTTGTCTATGGAGAAGTTCCCCTTCTTTGCAGGGCTATAACCTTTTAAATTCTATTGCTAAATTGCCATTATTATGGCCCATTCAATGTCCTATATGTATTGTTCAGGGTGTAGCAACGTTAAACTTTTTCATTCACATATTCATACAAAAATATGGTCTAAAGTATAAGTATGTTTTTATCGTTTTCTGCAGCTTTCTTCAGAACGTGATTTATAGCCCTAAATGCATTATATTGATGATCAAATACAGTTTGGTAGGAATCTGTGCGAGATAAAAAATGTCAACTGGATGTGCTTCTAGGAGTTACTACGTATCATCTGATGATGACCGGATGGGCGGGGGATCGTTTATAATTCCGTGGGCAGCGTTAGATGATTCATCCAGAGTGGGTCATATGTTCATCATAGCAGTTTATATGGAACACGTTAGAATATAACGCTGAATCTTACCGTGGCTTCCTCGCGCCGCTGGCAGATGAGCGTGGAACAGAATTTTTTCTATTATGGGATGGAGAAATGCCAGATCCATTTCCAGGTTGTATAATAGTATATACGTCCAAATCATGTTGTTTTTTCGAGTTATTTGCACCGATCGATGTTCACTGTGTCAAGACGGAGTCTCTCTAACGATAGCGAGTGCCCGGACCACATATGGATGAGCACTTCCGGTTCAAAGGGTCATTTCCGGTTGGCGATCTGCCGATTGGCCACCAGATGGCGTTTTTGAACCGCTAGAGAGTTGAGTGGAGCTTTGCAGTGTGTCTCAGGGCTCCGGAGGGGAAATATGATTTCGATCACAGATTTTTGAAATATTGACATCAAAGACGAGTTACGGCGTCTTCGGCAGAATGAGCATGGCTAGGAATGACGTCTTAACTCGTCATCGGCGATCATAGTGTTAAACTGGGTATAAAATATATAAATTAATACTACTGAGTAATAGTGTAATCAGATGTATGTACAGAGTTGTAGTATTAATACGTACAGTGATACAGGTATAAAGACACTATGGTAGTAAGTCATACTGGCCAGCAGCGGAACTAGTAAGAGTAGGTACGGGATATGTAGGGAGACCGGGGCACAGTGGATCAAGGGGCACAGTGAATCAGTGGCTATTTATAGAAACTTGTACACAGGAATGCCTTGATGATGTCATCAGTGTGTGCCTCTGGTTAATCCATATCTGAAAATGTGTTTAATTTCCAGGCAACACACTTTTGTGAAGAATTGAAAGGTAATCCCTGTTTTGTACCATCAAATGTAAAATTTCGGGTTTCTTAAGTGATTCACTGTGCCCCAGTAAAAGGAGGTTGCTTTGTTTGTTGACTAACGGCAATATTAACTCCTCAATTTAACGATTTTTTATTCCAAATATAACTATATATATATATATTATATCAATCTGTGCCATACTATTGCATGCTTTATCTGGTTTCAGAAAAAATATGTATAATATCTGGACTGATTCACAGTGCCCCAGGTAGCGATCCACTGTACCCTGTTACTGGGGCACAGTGGATCAAATATATTTTTACATTCAACCCCATCTCAGCATCTCATATTTGGCAGTTGGCAGGATATGATAGACATGTTTTATAGAGAACATATTCTGCTATCAATTCCACAGTAGACCAGAACCATGCTGTCATCAAGCCAGGAAAAATGCTGAAATATAAGATTTCTGATCCACTGTGCCCCGGTCTCCCCTACAGATATATAATATCTACAAATAATATTTGTAAAAAGGATTATATATACAGGTATGTACAGACAGATGTGGATATATATATGGTAAGAATAAATATATATATGGTATACTGTATAAAGCATTATTATACATGCTATCATACAGAGTTATATGGGTTATATGCAGGTGTATAAGTAGGTATATAGAAGGATTCTATAATAATCCATGTCAGAATAATCAGATGTCAATAATAAGACATTTCAAGAGGTAGCAAACAGCCGTCCATCTGAGCCAAGGGGACGTCCAGATTCCTACCGGTACGTCCCCCGTGATTTCAATTAGCTAATGGTTTACTTCATGTCCGAAATAAGGCCCAAGGATTATACAAAGAGGCCTATTGATGAGCAAGGACTCCAGTGCGGAGAGACCTTGCCAAGAGCAGCAGCATCTCATCAACACACGAGGGTTTCTCCCAGGAGATACAGTCACAGCCGTACCATCAGTCCAGAAAGGTAAGGCACGATTCTTGTTGATTTAGCACGATTTCATGTCAAATGGTTCAATGATTACATGCTATTTTCTTGAAAGGAAAGATGTAACGCTGGTGTCATTGGTGTTACTGTTACTTTTGCAGTGGTCATCACAATTAGAGAACAATGTCCAGCTATTAACATGCTTTTTTTTATTTTTATTTTTTTTACACAAAATAGGAAGAACATTGATGTTTCATCGTTTTTACACATGCTAAAATAGCAAGAACATTGATGTTTCATCGTTTTTACACATGCTAAAATAGCAAGAACATTGATGTTTAATTGGTATTTTAATACTATTTTCTATTGGGTCACATCTAGTAGTAGTAGTAGTTTTATTCAGTCATCACACACAATACAATGTACAATCTTTCCAGACTGTCAATGGTCTTTGATTTTGGCAGTGATTGAAAGGGTACAGGCTGAAGCATAATGCTTACATGCCTGTCCTATAGTCCTACCAAATAAGCCCCCAAAACAAAAAACTAAACTATAATAATAATAACAAAATAAAGATTATTCACATTTGTAACCCTCAAAAATAGCTATACAAACTATTTTCTTTGAAAACCAGAAGGAAATTACTTAATGTGATCCACAAGTTAACCCCAACAATAGAAATACATCTCCTTTTAACCCCTTTCTTAGCTTTTTGAACAGTAAACGTACAAACATCTCTCAAGTCATATTTGCTCTCCTGCATTTGTTTTCATAAAGATATTCCTATTATTATTATTATTATTATTATTATTATTATTATTATTATTATTATTATTATTATTATTATTATTATTATTATTATTATTATTATTATTATTATTATTATACATGTAGCTATTAGGTTGCTTATCTCTCAGATTTGTCTTGTAAGGCCAAACCCTACTATGTTCTTACTCTTCATCAACTGGAATGTTAATCCCGTGGATTCAAATGATTCTCAGGTGACTCCGGCCCCTGTGACCATGACTCCCTCCTTCGCCCTGGTTCCTCCTCTCCTCCTCCCCCTCCTGCTTCCCCTCATCAGTGCCCAGATCCCCCACTGGGGCCCGTGCCCGGATCCTCCCACCCAGCCTGGCTTCAAACTCGACGAGGTGCCGCCTGCAGACCCACTTACACAGAACACATGGACCCCTGTACCTGTTAACTACAGACAGACAGTCATTAGATGACCCTGTTAACTACAGACAGACAGCCATCAGATGACCCTGTTAACTACAGACAGACAGTCATCAGATGACCCCTGTACCTGTTAACTACAGACAGACAGTCATTAGATGACCCTGTTAACTACAGACAGACAGCCATCAGATGACCCTGTACCTGTTAACTACAGACAGACAGTCATCAGATGACCCCTGTACCTGTTAACTACAGACAGACAGTCATTAGATGACCCTGTTAACTACAGACGGACAGCCACCTGTTAACTACAGACAGACAGCCATCAGATGACCCCTGTACCTGTTAACTACAGACAGACAGCCATCAGATGACCCTGTTAACTACAGACAGACAGTCATCAGATGACCCCTGTACCTGTTAACTACAGACAGACAGTCATCAGATGACCCCTGTACCTGTTAACTACAGACAGACAGCCATCAGATGACCCTGTTAACTACAGACAGACAGTCATCAGATGACCCCTGTACCTGTTAACTACAGACAGACAGTCATCAGATGACCCTGTTAACTACAGACAGACAGCCATCAGATGACCCTGTTAACTACAGACAGACAGCCACCTGTTAACTACAGACAGACAGCCATCAGATGACCCTGTTAACTACAGACAGACAGCCATCAGATGACCCTGTTAACTACAGACAGACAGCCATCAGATGACCCTGTTAACTACAGACAGATAGCCATCAGATGACCCCTGTACCTGTTAACTACAGACAGACAGCCACCTGTTAACTACAGACAGACAGCCATCAGATGACCCTGTTAACTACAGACAGATAGCCATCAGATGACCCCTGTACCTGTTAACTACAGACAGACAGCCACCTGTTAACTACAGACAGACAGCCATCAGATGACCCTGTTAACTACAGACAGACAGTCATCAGATGACCCCTGTACCTGTTAACTACAGACAGACAGCCATCAGATGACCCCTGTACCTGTTAACTACAGACAGACAGCCATCAGATTACCCTGTTAACTACAGACAGATAGCCATCAGATGACCCCTGTACCTGTTAACTACAGACAGACAGTCATTAGATGACCCTGTTAACTACAGACAGACAGCCACCTGTTAACTACAGACAGACAGCCATCAGATGACCCCTGTACCTGTTAACTACAGACAGACAGCCATCAGATGACCCTGTTAACTACAGACAGACAGCCATCAGATGACCCCTGTACCTGTTAACTACAGACAGACAGCCACCTGTTAACTACAGACAGACAGCCATCAGATGACCCTGTTAACTACAGACAGACAGCCACCTGTTAACTACAGACAGATAGCCATCAGATGACCCCTGTACCTGTTAACTACAGACAGACAGTCATCAGATGACCCTGTTAACTACAGACAGACAGTCATCAGATGACTCCTGTACCTGGTAACTACAGACAGACAGCCACCTGTTAACTACAGACAGACAGCCATCAGATGACTCCTGTACCTGTTAACTACAGACAGACAGCCACCTGTTAACTACAGACAGACAGCCATCAGATGACTCCTGTACCTGTTAACTACAGACAGACAGCCACCTGTTAACTACAGACAGACAGCCATCAGATGACTCCTATATGGTCTTGTGACAGCGGCTCAGGAGGTAGAGCAGTCGTCTGGTAATCAGAAGATTCCCAGTTTGATTCCGGCTCCTCCCCGGCAGCGTGTCGACGTGTCCTTGAGCAAAGACACTTAACCCCTAACTGCTCCTTGGTCGCCTTCGCTGTCCGTGGGTCAATGTCTGAGTGAGCAGGTCAATGTGATGCTTACGTTGTAAAGCACTTTGGATAAAAGCTGCTACTGTATATAAATGCAGTCCATGATATGACAACAACTTTTACAGAAACTATCTTATTATAGGCCATCTCTAAATCACTCATAATTAACACATATAGGCCTACTACTGTGTGAATATACTATAAAACATTTGTTTTTCTTTTTTATAAAGACTTATAAGTTATTGATATATGGTCCATTGCTATCAGTGTCCATAACCCATACACATACTCATGAAAGGCACTTTTTTTTTTTTTTTTTTTATTATCTTTCTTCCCCTCCTTTTTCCCGATTTTTCTCCCATCCCACCCTTCCTGGTTGTTGCGTACTTTCCCCTACTGTTGGTCCGGGAGACCGGAGACTGTCACATGCTTTCCTCTGACGCATGTGCAGCCTGCCGGCAGGCCAACCTGGCCGTGCAGGTTCTCACCGGGGAGAGTGTAGCGTGTGGGAGGCCACACTATCTCTCCTTAGTTCCAACCCTTGCTGAGCAGGCGCCCCGACCGAACTGTAGGGGTCGCTGTCCACAACGCCCAGGACCCACCCTTCAGCTTTCCCACCCTCTGATACAGCCAATTGTATCAGTGTGAGAGGCCAGCCAAGCTGATAGCAACGCCGGGAGCCGAATCCAGTGTCTCCCGGTGTTGGTGACGAACGTAATCTCCGTGCGCCACCTGCCCCCCCCATGGAAGGCACTTTAAAGTTTTATTAAAGTTTTACTTTGGTTTATCTTTGTGTTATTCTATCTATTTGAGTTCTATACTCGACGTCACTGTAAATGAGGGAAACCTCAGTGTCCCTTTGGTTTAACCCTTATGTGGTGTTAGGGTCTGCAGTGACCCGTTTCAAGGATATGATGTCGTACAGAACTTGTAAGTCGCTTTGGATAAAAGCGTCAGCTAAATGACTAAATGTAAATGTAAATGTAATAACTACCATGTAGTTGATTTTATTAGAACAAGGCTTCATGATCCACAACACATATATAAGCACAGCAAAACTATGTTTCACCATTTTGAAAATTCTGAAGGTATCTGCAGAAAGAAAGGTACGACTGTGGTGTTAGGGTCATTCTTGACCCGGCAAGGTACAACTATACTATAAAAATACTAAATAATAAATAAATAAAATAATAAAAAAATATACTAAACTTTTTTTCAGAAGTTATATTCTAATATTGTTCTATTATAGTCAGAAAACATTATTATCTATGGGTTTCACATTTAGTATATTATGATTGAACAACCTCATTTTCATCTTAAAAATAAGGGACATGATGTGTCTCGGGGGCCATAAAATCTAATTACAATGGGATTATATGGTTATGAATGCATATAATGTTAGTTAGGATGTAGTATTAACTATATTGAGTGATACTCCTTTCTTTTTAGTGGTCAGGACTGAGTTAGACCCCAGGTCAACATTGACCCGCTAACAACGGTCAGTGGTGCCAATTCCTAACACAACATGAGGGTTAAATAAAGGTTGAATGAACATCATAGAGGAAAACGACAGCAGTGGTAGAAGAAGTACACAGTTCCTTTACTTAAGTAAAAGTAGAAGTACTCAGATAAATGAGTACTCTGGTAAAAGTAAAAGTCCTCCATTCAAATTCTACTTAAGTAAAAGTATAGACGTATTTGCTATTGAATGTACTTAAGTATCTAAAGTAAAAGTATGCATTCTATGTGACGTTTGTGTATTCCAGTGCTTGGGAGAATTCAATCCCTGATCCACTGATCTCTAAAGGTTGTGTTAAAGTGGTAAAAAATATTGTGGAGTAAAAAAGTACATTATGTCCTTTGAAATGTAGTGGAGTAAAAGTATAAAGTTCCCTAAAATGAAAATACTCATGTAAAGTACAAGTAGCTAACAATTTTACTTAAGTACAGTACTTGAGTAAAAATACTTAGTATAACACAGGGCGACAGTGGCTCAGGAGGTATAGTGGTCGTCTGGTAGTCGGAGGGTTCCCAGTTCGATTCCTGCTCCTTCCGGGCAGCGTGTCGAAGTGTCCTTGAGCAAGACACTTAACCTCCTAATTGCTCCTGATGAGAAGGTCGGCACCTTGCATGGTCGCCTCCGCTGTCGGTGTGTGAATGTGAGAGTGAATGGGTGAATGGGTGAATGTGAGGAATAGTACAGCCCCCCCCCCCCCCCCCCCCCCAAAAAAGTGCTTTGGATAAAAATGCTATATAAATGCACCATTTACCATTTACCATCTCTAAAAACATGTGTTTGTCCCAGTTCATGGGGAGATGGTTCGAGATCGCCAAGCTGCCAGCCCAGTTCGAGATGGGAAGGTGCATCGAGACCAACTTCAGCATGAAGATGGACGGCACGCTACGAATCATCAGCTCTGAGATCGAGTGAGTGCCGAACGTCACCGTCGTGAAACATGCCAATTCCCATTCCCACATGCATATTTTCTGTTACCAGATGTATTCATTCATGTTTGTCCCTTTGAAATTGTACAGGAAGAAAGAGTTTAAATTCATGGAGGGCACTGGAGAAATCATTGACCCGAACAATCCTGCTAAACTGGGAATTACTTTCGCCTATGGTAAGAGAGAGAGAGAGAGAGAGAGAGAGAGAGAGAGAGAGAGAGAGAGAGAGAGAGAGAGAGAGAGAGAGAGAGAGAGAGAGAGAGAGAGAGAGAGAGAGAGAGAGAGAGAGAGAGAGCGCGTGTGTTGTGTGTGGGTGCAGGCTGAATGTCTCTTTACATAACAGCACCAGTGTACGGCCTCTTAAAGGTGCTGTAAGTGGAATTCTTCTTTATTCGAGCAAGCGATGTTAAAATATTAGCTCGGACGGTCATCACTGATGTACATTCTTAGTACATTTAGTACATTCTTTAATTAATAGATTCATATATTTACTTATGAATTAATGAGTAGATAATTAGTGATAATTTAGTAGATTCATCCAGTGGATTAGAAATACATACTACGCCATCTCGTATGTTCTCAAAATGTTGTTTAGAATGTACTGGTTATTTATTTTTTATTTTGCAGAACCTGTCAGTGTTCTTCCAAGATAGAAACAGTACAACAACACATATCATCCCACTGATTTGCTCTTTTTAAACCATGTACTGTATATTAAAGGTGCTGTAAGTGGTATTTCTTAAATTCAAATAAGTGGTCTACATGTTAAAATAATAGCTCTACATTCCGACAGCCATCTGCAAATCTGTGTTGGCAAGATTTCTTGAAATAATAATTAAAACAAGTTTTTATAGGGTTCTCTCTCCCGATTGGATAACATGGGAATGGGATACCAGAACATCTATTTTCAGTTTACTGCAGAACGGAGGGACTGGAAGACCCATGTTACTGTCAGAATGTGGAGCTATTTAACACTTATTTTATTTTCAATGGTGGAACAAACTTCCAACCACAGTTAGGACAGCCGAAACACAACAAATCTTTCGCCGTCGACTAAAAACACACTTCTTCAATCAATATCTGAAATGAAAGAGAAAAAAACGAAACCGTCTTTTACTATCATGCACTTTTCCACTAAATAATCTTCCTTTTCTATATTACTACCTACTATACTCATATGTCTCTACTACTATGCACTCAAATCTGCAAAAAAAAAAAATTTCATCAATGATAAAGCTGAGGAAAACAAAAACAAACCCTGTGAACTTGGAAATTACTCAACAATCAACTAGGCTGGGCGGCTGGGTGGCGCAGCAGACTAAGTGCTCGTCACCAACACGAGAGACACTGGTATCGAATCCGGCTGTCAGCATTGCCTCCGGCTTGGCCGGCCGTCATACTGGCTCAATTGGCAGAGTCAGCGGGAGGGAAGCCGGTGGGGTGGTATTCTGGTCGTTGTAAACAGCGACTCCTACAGGTCAGTCAGGGCGCCTGCACAGCGAGGGAGGGAGATGGCGAGGGTAGTGTGACCTCCCACACACGTTACACCTCGCCAATGAGAGTCCGCGCTGGCAGGTGAAAAGATGCTGCTGGCTGTCTCCTATGTCTCGGAGGAAGCATCTGATAGACTTCAGGGCTCCCTAGACTGACCAGTGGGGGGCACATGCGAGCAACGACCAGGAAGGGGAGGGGGGAATTGGCATAACTACTCAATTGGAATGGGAGAAAAACACAGAAAAACAGGAGGAGAAAAAGTGGATAAAAAAAAACAATCAACTAGGCTGCAGTAAAAAAACAGATTTACAACATAAAGACAGACAAGCTGGATGTGGCCAATTACTTAAACATTTTCTTTACAAACATAGCCACAACACAGTTTCTTCCCCTTCGAATGAATATTTTTTATGATCTCTTTCTTAAACAGTACTGTACTGTATATTGTGTATACTGTATGTCTTGTATGTCATAAATGTCTTTAGGAAACAGTACTGTATATCTGTATGTCTTGATGAATTGAAAATGGCGGACCCTGATGTAAACAAGACGAAAGTCTTTTTCTGGTCTGCATCCTCTTAACAATTACTGTATTGTACCCATTCTGCAATCCGTTAACACTTTCAGCGCCAGAGGTCGCTGTTTACTGTTACTGTTGAAAGGCCACCACTTTAAACGAATGGGAATACGTGGCGGTGTTTAAAGCGCTAAAGCTATATTATATATTATAGCTATGGATCTAATAATATAGTTGATTGTCATTGAGTTTCTTCCGGTCAAGATGAAAGAAACAGATAATTTTTCCATCCATACATTCCTGTTTTATATCGTCGTGAATATGAGTGTAGTTTCAGGGCGGTCTGGTGTAATTTCCAAAAGGCCGCCAACGTGTATTCTAGTAAAAGCGGTATCGTTTCTTCCCTGGACTAGCTACTGTTCTCAAATCAAATTTAGATTATCGGTATTATGTTTCATCATGAATGCATGAAAGGGGGGGGGGGGGGGTCGTTTTTCTGTGCTTTGATCGCCACCAACGGAACACGTTACACAGTACATATACACACGCGCTCCGATTGCAATGAAGGCATTTTTGGATCAACGCAATATTGATACCATATAGCCCTTACCTTGACTAGGATCTGTCCCGAAAAGAATATTCGGTAACACTTTATAATAACACTCAGTTATAATACCTTTATAAGGTATTTGTAGATAATGAACTAATCATGAACAAACCATTTATATACATTCGCAAATTATTATTAAATAATTTATAACTATAGTTGTATAACATTTACAAATTAGTTCTACATTATTTATAACTCATTATCAACATTGTTTGTACTTGATTTGTTCATCATTCAATAATGTTGTTTAATGTGTAGTAACACATTTGTAGATGCTTTGAAAAATGGATATGAAAAAACAACTATACCGTACCTCCATTTATTTGTTCATGTTCAACAAATGATTTGTTAAGACATTCATAAAACATCTATAAATCATTTACAGATGCTATTGTGTGCCCTAATCTAAAGTGAAGCCTATTCATCATTAACAAATGTCTAATACAGTTAATTATTTGTTAACTTTTTCATCATCTGTTACAAATGTTGTAGACAGCTTTCGGATACACCCTTCTTTGTGACATCAAACAGTGACAGAATTAGGACTATAGATAAATGCAATTTTATTAACATATAAAATACATGTGCACACATAACATAGTGTAACTTGGGGGGCACTAGGACCCAGGAGTACCCTGTCCAGGTATTGCCAGAGTATGTAGAGGAGTATCACGCAAGTGAGACTTGACTTCATGTTTGTTGCCGTCTGTTTGAATGGAAGCACGATATACATTAGCAGAGCCAAGTTATTCGTGCTGCCCCTCGCTTTTAAAGTATGAGCAGGCTAAACACCTTTTTTGTTGGTAAATCTATCTACAAATGTGTTACTACACAACAAGCGGGCAGAAAAGTGGCAATTTTTTAACTTGAATTTGAGGACTGCATACTTTTTTTGTGCAAACCAAAACAACATACTTTATACTTATAGCACATGTATAAGCCTGGTCTCTTTTGAAAGATGACAAAATTCACTTTTAGTGTTAACGTAATAGAGTAACATAGGTCTGAACTTGAGTTGTAAAAAAAACTTGTTACTCAAGTTTTTCTGTAGTAGTTAGTAGTCCAGAGGTAGTATTTCCCCAGAAGGTGGTATGGCTTACAAATCCAGCCGGAGCCATAGCCTGAAGCCTTATGTAGTAGATATCCAAATTTCATAAAGATCCATTCAGAAATGAGTGATTAGGAGTGATTTTGGTAAACTGTGTACAAAGAAAAACTCAGTTTTCTCATAGACTTCAATTAATTCGGCTGTTTTGCTCTTCCTGTTTTTGTGTTTCTTCGTGTTTTTTTTTTTTTTTATTTAGATTCCCATGTGGGGTATCATTGGAAAGCCACACTCATTGGTTACAACGATCCACAATCATTTTCGAGATCGGATCTAGATTGACGGAACTACTACAGCCTGAGTCGGGAGTGGTATTTTGCGGAAAAACGCGTACTTTGCACAAGCCTCAAATAACGGCATGTAACTCGAGAACCACTGAATGGATTTTGTCGGATTTTGTCGCTATCGACAGGCAACAAATAATCCTTCAATTCGATATATATATTGTATTACAAAATATGCACACCCGATATACACTAGGGGTCGCCAAAGTGCCGGTTGCAAAAATTTCGAAAAACTTCCCATATGAGGGACCTTGCAGCTTATGAGGTTTTTAAACAACATTATTTAATGATGAACAAATCAAGTACAAACAATGTTGATAATGAGTTATAAATAATGTAGAACTAATTTGTAAATGTTATACAAATATAGTTATAAATGATTTAATAATAATTTCCGAATGTATATAAATGGTTTGTTTCATCATCTACAAATACCTTATAAAGGTCTTATAACTGAGTGTTATTATAAAGTGTTACCGAATATTCCAATTATCTGATCGCCATTCCAAGTATTGATGTCGATCGTGTTTCTAACGTAATCCAGCAATGAACATGAAGCGGGAGAGCTTAATTCTCATCGATGCATGCGTTATAAGCGCTTGGCCTGCCCGACTAGATCGACCGACGACCCATACCACATAGTTTCAAATGGAGTGCAATAGCGGCTGCAAGGCGGCAGGTGGCGGTATTGGACTTTTGCGATCTCAGACCCATCCCCAGTGATAACACAGGCTCCCTGAATGTTTTATGAATGGAAAAATCGAATAAAATAAATAATGATGAAAACCCGAGTATACTCTGGTTTTCGGGGGTCCTGGCGCTCAGCGTTCGGCGAGTTAACTCGACTATAGTCGGGTCCGGCGCTGAAAGTTTTCAATCAATCAATCAACACTGCAGCACCCAAGTCTCAACACTGTTTGATGAACATTGTTACTCAGCTGAAAGAGTTGTACCCTTCCTGCTGACCTGTTGTACAGAACTTGTAAGTCATAAAAAGCGTGGATAAAAAGCGTCAGCTAAAGGACTAAATGTAAATGTAAATTTGATGTAAATATGCGTACTGTCTCCATGCCCACCCACCTGTGTGTTCTCCTCTCTCTCTGTTTACATCGCTACCAGTCTTGCCCTACTCTCCCTACTCGATCATGGGCACTGACTACGTGAACTGGGCCCTGGTGTACTCCTGCACCGGCATCGCCAATCTGTTCCACATCGATTTCGCCTGGATCCTGAGCCGCAAGCGGACTCTCCCGGCAGCTGACATAGACAAGGGCAAACAGGTCTTCATCAGCAACAACATCGACATCACCAAAATGACCGCTACCAGGCAGACGGGCTGCGGTAGCAAGGAACTCTGAGTGACGAGCTGCGGTGGAAACGGGACAGCAGCTGGCGTTGTCGAAAAAAGGAACATTTGTGGAAATATATATATCACTGATTCAACTTATTTTTTGACTAATATTGAACTAATTTTCAGATGATTATGATATTATTGGCTGAGGAATACAGTCATATTGTCACTTGAGTAGTTACTTTTTTTTGCCATAATAACAACAAAAACAGTTTTTCATAACTTTTAGTATTATAATCATATTAGGTTAGACGGTTATGACCTCATTTGGATGTTTGTGCCACAAACGGGAAACACAAGGCTCCTTGTTAGGTCAATAAAGATGTAGTGGAATCAATACCATGTGAGCTTGAGTGTTGTTAAAGTTTCCTGTTGCTAGGCCTCTAAATTCATATAGAGAGTTAAAGGGGCACTTCACAAAAAACAACGCTAATTTATTTCGCACATAATCTTACACACGTTCAAAAACTCGAAACAGTTTTGCACACATTCATAGTTTGACAGTTATTGAGAGTAAATGAGTTTGAATGTGGCCACCAGTGATGTCATTGGGGACATTGAATCCCTGTGTTGTGTTAATTACAGCTCAGCTGAAATAATAATGTAGCAGTCCATATAAGGCAGGGTATTGCTATGTTTTCATCTACATGATTTCATGGTGTCCTCAATGATGATGATCACTGGTGGCCATATTAAAAAAAGGTATAACTAAGTATATTTTCTAAAAGTATATTTTTAGTATACTTTTTATGTATTCAGAAAGTATACTAATTAATAGACTAAAGGTGTGTTGAATTGAAACCACTTATTTAGTGTGTTAAAGTTGTACTTAAGATGTGCTTAAATATATTGAAATTATACCTTTGATGTATTTTTGGTTACTTTTGCTTACCAAAATAGTACATTAAAGTACTACAACATAAAGTAATAATACCCAGTTCATGAATGTTTTTACATTTGCTGTTTGTTTGTTTGTTTGTTTGTTTGTTTGTTTGGAATGAATAGAAGACTAACTCAATACTTGGCATGGATTTTGAAGATGGTCAACACAGTGCAAAGATGCAACAACAATGATCACAGATGATCACCAACTAAACAAAAACACAAATGAGGATCTTGTGGATTACCAATTTAAGTTTAGTAAACATCTCTTTTTAAATTAGTACATGAAAGTACCAAAAATACGGTACATTGCAAATATACTTGCAGAAACATACATATGGGTAGATATATACTTTTAACACACGTAATATACTAAAAAATATACTTTTAGTATGGAAAAATATAAAAATGATTGACTTGCGAATGTCACGGCTCAGCATATTGAACCCAATATGCAGACAAAGGGAAAAGGCAGACAGGTCTCGTTAAAACCCATGTATAGGGCCAATTTGCCTATCTACACCAGGATACATCTTGAACGCGCTCACAACACTTTGACTTGGGCTGTCTTGTTACTCACTGTTTGATGTTGTTGATTGTTGCATCTTGATGGATTCGAACCGGTTGATTTTATGGAAGGAGTTGTGTAAAAGTTTCAAATAATAATGGGGGCAAACAACGAAACAAGAACAGGCTCCAGACTTGAACTAAAATGTTTCAACCGTGGCGAGCCTGAACACTACCAGGTTCGTCACAATACTCTGAACTATTTATTGCCGAACCACTGCTGCCTGGGCGAAGTGATTTCATCACCTCAAAAGCCCTGTTGCTTTTTTAAAAACTGGGCTTTTGAGGTGATGAAATCACTGCGCCCAGGCAGCAGTGGTTTGGCAAAAAATATGTATATCTGCTTAGAAAACAAAAACGTCAAATCTTTTTATTTTTTTCACGTGGTAAATACACTGGTCACAGCATGTTTACAGGAACGTTTTGGAGTTGTATTTGGAGTGTATTTTGTGACTGTTGGGAACTAAGCTACACTGGCATACCTACTTTCAGTGAATGACACTAAGCTAGGCTAACGGTGCGGCTGTTCCCTAAGCCTAATGCATGCACAGAGGAGAAAAGGGTATGTATCTGCTTGTCTAACTCCAGGGTAGATGGCAAATAAGCTAATTTCCCAAAAAGTTGGCATGTTCCTTTGGGGCTGTGGTTATCCTAGACCAATGAAAGTAGTAGTCTGTACTGAGTTCTGACGTTAACTGTACTGACTTATCTCCCATAAGTCTCTACGACAAACGGTTCATGAGATATCAAATGGTTATTTCAATGGACAATGATGGAAAATAATTCAAATAAAATACAGATGTGAAAAATTCTACTTCATGCCTACTGGCCTGCTGTTAGTCTATGTGCCAGGTTCTATCCACCACGGTCTTGTAGTTGGTGAGACACACAGACAGACAGACAGACAGAAACACAAACACACAGACAGACACACAGACACGCAAACACACAGACAGACACATGCAACCAAACTCCTGATCCCCCCCAGGTGGAGATAATGAAGGGAGATGAAAGTACACAATAAAGAAAGGAGACAGTCACACAGACCTGCTCTGTGAACCATGTGCAGACAGATGGTAATATTTACCCTGCTCCTCTGCACAGAGACCGGGGATTCTCCTGAGCAACACTGCGCCATCTGTCCTGATGAACTGACTGACTGAGCAAGAAGGCGTCCTGGCAGGGCCAAACACAAGTCACGAAGAAAGTTAAACAACTAAAGAGAGAGGAAGGACACGTTTCTCCTCTGATGCAGCTCTCAAACCTTCTCAGTGACAATTTGGTCACTATAATGAGTGAAGGCAGTCATGGTGTAGTTGTACTGAATCTGTGCTGTTGGTTCTGTCTGTATCTAGATAGTTGTGGTCCTGTTGGGGCGTCTTATTATTAGTGTGTGTGTGTGTGTGTGTGTCATTATTACCATTTTTCATTTGAGTGAAATAGGGATATTTGGAAGAAGCATGAAATATTATTTCCTATTTGGTGGAGTTTCTTACACGATCTACAATACTGTATATGAGGAGGCTCTGTTCACTGGGCTATTCTAATCCATGCAAACATCACATTCACAACTGACAAACAACTTGGTTTATATCTGGCCCATCTGTCTAGTTTGACATTCACTGACACTTTACTGAAAACGTCTATGCAAAGAAGCTGGACTGTTGTTCTTCTTGAGAAGGCTGAGGTCATTCTATAGAGAGAATGGACAGAGACAGGAAGAAGCTGACAACTCTATCAGCCAATAATGGCCAGCATGCTCTTCTTTGCTGTTGTAGTGCTGGGTGGGGGTTGGGGGTGGGGTTATAGGTCGCAAATAACTGGAATGATCCTAGCCTCAATCATATATTTAGGTTGTTTGTTTGTTTGTTTACAATAAAGGCTAAATATGGCATATAGATGCATATTCTTGAATAGTTTGATTTGTAGTTGGTGGAATTTTGTAAATAAATAGGTCTGGCAATAGCTGTCAACATTGGGATTTGAAAAAACGGAGAGGCAGTTAAATCATTTTGTGTCCTGTACTGTGCAGGACAGTGATGCAACAGTAGCAGGACAGTGGATCACAGTGATGTAGCAGGACAGTGATGTAGCAGGACAGTGATGTAGCAGGACAGTACATCACAGTGATGTAGCAGGACAGTGATGTAGCAGGACAGTACATCACAGTGATGTAGCAGGACAGTGATGTAGCAGGACAGTACATCACAGTGATGTAGCAGGACAGTGATGTAGCAGGACAGTACATCACAGTGATGTAGCAGGACAGTACATCACAGTGATGTAGCAGGACAGTACATCACAGTGATGTAGCAGGACAGTGATGTAGCAGGACAGTGATGTAGCATCACAGTGATGTAGCAGGACAGTACATCACAGTGATGTAGCAGGACAGTGAAAAAACGGGAGATTTCGCCCCGCCCCCCTCCCCCTCCCAATGTAGTCTCCTCCCCCTCGTATGTATATATTTATATTGTTGACAGCTGCTCTCTGCTGAGCTGCCTCGTCGCTGCCATCTGCTGGTCAAAACCTGTATGTACCCAAGGACTGGGTGAACTACTAATTGCTACATTAAATTAATCAGATACCTGGTTGAAAGTGAAATGCTGTGTACATCCCTGCATTAAATGAATGGAAGTGTCAGTGTTTCTGTAGAGGAGATGGAACGCCTACTCTCGTCGGCACTGCGCAGCCGTGGAATCGCAAGGCCATAGATTTAGAATAGATAGAAAGGGCACATTGTGGTGTATCATAATTAATTTGTTGAATACAATAGGATTTTTATAACGTTGACACAAATTAAGGAATATTTACACTAAGTTCTCTTTTACCTCTTATTTAATTCATTCATTAATTTAATTGTAGGTACTGTTTATATTGTACATAGTCCTGTGTGTTGTATACATGTGTCCTATGTTACTTTTGTGTTTATTGTCTCTTTCTATATACACCGTGGGAAGGGGGGCACGTAATTGAATTTTTCTGTATGTCTTGCACAAATTGGAAAATGACAAAGTTGACTGACTTTTAACATGTGTCTATAGTGTCAGACACTAATTGTAATGTTAAAAACGGATACTGCTGTAATATAAAGTGAAATTCTACCATGCCTCAATGTATCAACTTTAAACATACACTAAATGTTAATGTTAGAAATGTTCATTTCCATTATTTCCACCATGTGCAACCAGGCACGTTGGAACTTTAAATCGGTAGGGGGTGCACTGCAGCCTTTGAGCCGCCGCGGGGGGGTCGCCAGATGATTAAAAAAAATCAAATTTTTTTTTTTAGTCAGGCCACTGAACTTAGAAGCAGGCCAGGCCAGTGTTTCTAGTTGCACCAGCGCAATAGTTAGATAACCTATGTGGGGAACAACCAGGAGATCACTGCAACTCACACAAGTTGGAGAACTATCTCTCTCTCTCTCTCTCTCTCTTGCTCTCACACACAAAGGGAGCCGCATGTGATTGGTGGAGGCGGGACCCTTACAAAAAACTGCTAATCATTGACACATGCTAGCCTGTAATAATCCCCCCCAGAAAAATCTACTTTGCATTTGATATATTGCAAATATATGCCATCACACACACTGGCATTTAAAGGGTTAGAATTATAAAATTAATATGTGGTGTTATGATCAGGGCTGAAGTTGAATAAAATATTGTATTTATCAATTACAAAAAAACTGAAAATCCATAAAAATCTGTGTTGTTGCTACATACATATGCTAGCCTGTTTTTTAACAATAATTTGTGATGCCATCACAAACACTGGCATTTAAAGGGTACAAATAAAAAAAAATCCTGCACCAGAATGCAGGAAATTAAGTCTTTGTAACAAAAAGATTCCTGGTGGGGGACCCCCAGACCCCCTGCTTAAAAAGTGGCCTGACTGGGGCTATATTTTGCACTATATTTCCTGGCCTGAATGATTTCTCCAGTCCGGCCCTGGTTAAAAGCCTCCAATGCTTATTAGTGTGTGTGCGTTTGAACGTTTGCATGTTTCAACCATACATTTCCATTTATAAAAAAAAAAAAATGAATATTATTATTTTATTTGTTTAATTTTTTTTTACCTCCTATAATAGTGGGGGTCGCGGCTCTCTGACACCGTTTTTTTTGGGTCGCGGCCTGAAAAGTTTGGGAACCCCTGGTCTAGCCTGTGCCCCCCAGACATGTTGCTGGCCCCGTCAAAACAGTATCCTATCAGCCTCTCCATGGGCAGGTCGAGGCGTAAAAGTATTTTATACACAAAAACAGCGTCTCGGCTGTTGTGTCTGGGCCGGGCATTGTAAAAACCCCAAAAGAAGTTCTGAGCTTCCAAGTTGTCATCGGCGAACTGTATATTACACGAGAATTGTTCTTTTCCAGTGAGTGACATCAGTGGTTCCGTCAGCGCTCAAGCCAAAGAATGGGCTTTTGGATGCTTTGCCTCTAATTTGTCGCTGAATATCATGGGCAAACAGCTGTAAGATTTCGTTTTGGATGTTGTTGGACATCCAATTGTCTCTCTTTTGGAGCCAATTCTTCAACTCGGGATCAGACTCGGTGCGCACTCTTTCCATCATGAGCTGCCATAACACCCCATCCCTATTTGCATCACCCCTCAGTGGAAGCCCCTGGCGCCCGAGGGGGGATATAGGAAAACAGACTCAGTTAACTCTTCAATACCTGATGCTGAGGCTGAACCTGTCATCTCTGTCTCTCTCTGACGTTTATCAGATTTAGTGGGACTGTCACTGGGACCGGCGGGACGTTTCGAAAAGAAATCTGATATTTTTCTTTTCTGCGAGTGAGACATTCTGTGCTAGCAAAGTCTGACTACTAGCTAAAATCGACTGACTGCGCAAGCACTGTATCACAGTAGCTCAGTGGTTCGTGGCGCGTGGGAAGGGCGGGAGACGGGAGGTGAATACAATTAGTTGTTTCACCTGTCATTCAATCAGTCTGTGACAGTCTGTCATCACTCGAAAATCTACTCTGCTGCAATCTTGTCGGTTTTACACGTATGATTGTGTACGTACAGTAGTGTAATACACACAATATTAAAATGGTGAAGTGCTTTGAGCAGGATAAACTTATAATATACAGTGTTACAGTTATACAGTTACAGTATATAAATTATAAATATATAAATTAGGGATGCACGATATTGATTTTTTGACACCGATATCAATACCGATAACTTTATGCTTATAACTGACCGCCAAGGGTAAAGATGCCTATCATCTTTATTATCAGTAAGCTTTAATTTACATTGGTCTAGATGATCAACTTTTCTTTATTAGCTCAGAATATTGAGCTTTCTATTTAAGAAACCTTGGGTTAATATTTCAGTTGCCGCTTGTGCATTTTCCTTTAGTGTCCACATGGGGCAGAGCTCGTCTTTTCTATAGTATAAAGGTCACAGCATCCTGTTTGTAACTAATACAGGAAGTAACCCAGAGACAACGTCGGAGCAGACAGCGAACTATATAGAGTACAAGGACCTTACTTCAGTAATTAACACCCCTTGGTAAAGCGGAATAAGGTACGTTGAACACTAAAATGTATTATTATTATTGAAGAGGTCTATATTTTGCGTGTGGTAGACATGTAAAGTGGTGCACTGACTGATTAGGTTCTAATCAAGAGCACCTGCTGCCGAACAAGTAACGTTACTTATTATTATTAAGTTTCCCTAAATGCCCTTTTATTATGGAAGACGAGTTCACCCTTGATATCATTAAATTCAAATGTTTGTTTGAACGCATTAGGTGCTTTGTTGTGGTTCTGTGAACAATATAACTAATTGTGTATGTTTGTGTTTTGACTGTCATAGTTTTCACGGTGCAAACGGTGCAAACGGAGCAAACGGTGCAACCGTCACAACCTGTACAACCACGGTGCAACGACGACTGCAAAAGAAAAGCTACAGTGCTGCTATGCTAAAATGCAAAAGAAAAAAGGAAATAAATAAAAGCACCTGTACGAAACATAACCGCATCTTTATTTCATCACCATGCCGGGGGGCAGTTACAGTGAAAACTTAACCAACAGTGAGTAAGCCATACTCTGAAGAGGATCAACAGTGAGTAAACCATACTCTGAAGAGGATCAACAGTAAGTAAACCATACTCTGAAGAGGATAAATGTATTATGAAAACCTTATTCTGAAGTGGATAAATGTATGATGTAGATCTTACTCTGAAGAGGATAGATGTTCTGAAGAGGATGGGAGTATTATGAAGACCTTATTCTGAAGAAATACATGTATGTTGAAGACCTTACTCTGAAGAAAATACATGTATGTTGAAGACCTTACTCTGAAGAAAATACATGTATGTTGAAGACCTTACTCTGAAGAAAATACATGTATGATGAAGACCTTACTCTGAAGAAGATACATGAATGATGAAGACCTTGCTCTGAAGAAAATACATGTATGTTGAAGACCTTACTCTGAAGAAAATACATGTATGAAGAGAAGGAAGAATGAACCTACTGATTTAACCCTATGCTGTCTGGTATCCATCCCAGCAATACCACGGACGTGTGGCAACTCCTGTATATTTAATTAACCCTATGCTGTCTGGTATCCATCCCAGCAATACCACGGACGTGTGGCAACTCCTGTATATCTAATTAACCCTATGCTGTCTGGTATCCATCCCAGCAATACCACGGACGTGTGGCAACTCCTGTATATTTAATTAATACTATGCTGTCTGGTATCCATCCCAGCAAGTGGAACTCTTAAATACCATCTATTTATTGACATTTTTAGTTTGTGTGATCAAGCACAATGTCGGCCCAAGAAGACGATGCTGGCAACCTCTTGGAGTTGGAACAGAACAGGACAGGTGCTCGCCAAAGAACTCTAACAGAGAAAGGAAAGGAAAATCGTGAGGTAGAGGATAAGAAGAATGAGAAAGCTTTTAACAAAGCTTATCAGAAGTGGAAGAAGATAGCAAAGGAAGCCAGAGGGAAACTGAGAACCTTCTGTCCGGAAGAAGAACTTGATAGACTGAAACAAGACATTCAAGCAAGTCGTGACCTAGTAAGAAGCTTGTATGAGTCCATTTTACGTAACCATGCCACGACTCCCGATATCGTAAATAAAATGGACGCCTGTATCCAGCTGACGACAGACACCCAAGAGCTTGTGTGTAGACAGCTGGAAACAAAAGAAGAAGATTTTAATGAAAGACTTGAGAAGGATAGGGTGAGAATAGCTCTGAACAAAGAGGAGTACAGGTCTGTATATGGTAGTGATGTGACGATTCATCGATTTGCATCGGTGCGCCGGCATACACGTTCACGATGCGCGTGCACCGGTGGAATACGTGCGCACCGGCTAGAACTCAGGTTGAACTCGCGATGCATCTTGTTGTAGCGTCTTTGCGTCGGTCAAAACCGATGCATTAATATAATTTCCTCTCATCCACTTCTGTCAGCAGTGCACTGTGACTGCACACAGCTGATACTATACTACTAATACAGAAGGCGAGAGCCGCGTCACAGTTAACAACAACAAACAGTGGAAGTCGAGGACATGAATAGAATTGGGCTTCCTCTGGCTAACGCCAGTTAGCCGTTCAGCTAACGCTAAACTAAACTACAGTGTCTAACTAACTAACTAACTAACGCAACACCAGTTCCATTAGTGAGGAGGGGGGGGGGGGGTATATTGAAGACGCTTGACAACAGGTTCAAAGATAACTTCACATTTATTGACTATTGGTTTCTTTATATCGCTTCATGCAGCAGGCTATCCAGGCTCTGTGTGTTCTGTTGACATCCGATCCTAGCCTAATGTGTGACATCATCAACTACGCGACTCAGACGGGCTCTCTCTCTCTCTCTCTCTCTCTCTCTCTCTCTCCCTCTCTCCCTCTCTCCCTCTCCCTCTCCCTCTCCCTCTCTCTCTCTCTCTCTCTCTGTTCAATGATTTAACGTGGCCAAACGTTACAATATAAATACGAATTGGATAGTTGATGATAAACATTTAATTTCATTATCTGAAATATTATAAAATCATTTAAGTCTGCTATAAGCCATTATCCCTTTGTGTATGATTATTATTGTCTCACAGTAGTACATTGTGTGTGTGTTTTTAGCTAAAGTGGATAGAAAAGCAAAAGTCTTCTTAGGCACCCAAGAGTTTTTATATAAATTGTCTTACAGTAGATTATTTTATTTTTAATAATAATATAAGCTGCATATAAGGAATACAACCAAATCCTCTGTCATACCAAAAAATTGTATCATTATTTTGCATCGTGTTGAATCGCATCGTATCGCCCCGAATCGCATTATGTTGAATCAAATCGTATCGAATCGTATCATATCGTATCTCAACAGGGGGTGAATCGTATCGCATCGCCCGGTCCTTCAAATGTATCGTTAATGTATCGTATCGTTGGCACCGTATCGAGATGCGCATCGCATCGGCCTCAGTGAGGAGATGCACATCCCTAGTATATGGACACACAAATACTGAAACAATTCACTCTCAACGTTCCAAGACGTCAAACAGGCGGAGGGAAGCTGAACTTGCGGCTAAAGAAGAAGAGGTGAAGGCCATTCAAGTGATCCAGGCTCAGCAAACCAGTCTCCTCCAACTAGAGGGGGAAGAGGCAGCCATGCTGGTGGAAATGGAGAAGATGAAGGTGGAGAGTCGACGTAAGCTGGAGGAGGAGAGGATGAAGCTACAGCAGCTACACGCAGAGAAGGAAGTCCAGGTAGCAGCAGCCCGAGTGAGGGCATACAGTTCTGGAAGTGATCTAGACAACGAAGAAGAAGAAGTCACTGACCATGAAATAAATACTGCTCACCAAAATCCTGAATATAGTGCTCCGCTACATCCTACATCATTCCAACGTCAAGCATCTCCCAGCGCGACTGCAAACCAAGAGGCCTTCAGTCTAGCCGAAGCAATCACAAGTGCATTAAGCATGAATCGCCTACCTACACCAGAACCAACAATATTCAACAGTGACCCTATGAAATTTGTTGATTGGAAAATGACCTTCATGACCCTGATACACCGAAAGCCTCTCCCAACAAGTGATAAGATGTTTTATCTGAAAATGTACCTTACTGGAGAAGCTCGTAAGACTGTGGAAGGATTCTTTTACAGAGACTCCGAAGAAGCATATAAAGGTGCCTGGAGAGTGTTGGAAGAAAGGTATGGGAACCCCTTCATTATACAAAGGGCGTTCAGAGACAAGCTAATGAGATGGCCTAAGATAAACACAAACGATCCTCTGGCGCTCCGAGAGTTTGCAGACTTCCTACAGGGATGCACAGAGGCAATTCCACATGTCCGAGGGCTGGACATCTTGAATGACTGTGAAGAGAACCACAAACTGCTCAAGAAACTACCTGAGTGGATTGTGCGAAGATGGAGCAGGATCATCGTAGAAGAGCTAGACAAATCTGGAAGCTATCCAAGTCTTGCACACTTTTCAAGGTTTCTGAACAAAGAGGCACGAATAGCCTGTAACCCTATCGCCTCCCCACTACTGTTGAACTCCAGAGCCTCAGACGAGAGGTTTCCCAAGAGAGCCAGAGCGTTGAATACGAGCACTCACATAAAGAGCAACATCGTGGAGACACAGTATTCACCCTATAGAGCCAGACCACCTTGCCCCATCTGCAAGAATGAGAATCATGGCATTGCTACATGCACTAACTTCGCATCAAGGTCTATAGAAGATAAGAGAACGCACATCTACCAAAATCACCTCTGCTTTGGATGTCTGAGGAAGGGACACTCCAGCAAGGACTGTAAACGGCGACATACCTGCAACACCTGCAACTGTCGTCATCCAACGTGTCCGCACGAAGAGAGGTCACAAGCACCAGAGACAACCCAGAGTGGCACATCTACTGCAAACTACCGTAGCCAAGAAGTCCGCAAAGTCGTGTCTCACACTACAACCCGATGTGCTTCTGCGACCTCAAGCATTGTCCCAGTCCTTGTGTCTTCAGTTCAAGAGCCACAGATAACGGTGCTCACTTACGCACTACTTGACACACAGAGTGATTCAACGTTTATCTTAGAGGACCTGCTTGAGGAGTTAAGTGTGGAAAGTCAACCTGTGAAGCTGAGACTCAGTACAATGACTGCTGTAAATACAGTTATAACCAGCAAGAGTGTCAGCGGCCTACAAATCAGAGGACTCCATTCTGCAAACAACATCAGAGTGCCACAAGCCTACACTCGTAGCTTCATCCCAGTAGACAAATCCTACATTCCTACTGGTAAAACAGCGCTACAGTGGCCTCACCTCAAGCATCTCGTAAACAAGTTACCATCACTTCTAGACTGTGAAGTGGGTATGTTAATAGGATGTGATTGTCCCTCAGCGCTAGCTCCACTCGAAGTCATCACAGGCTGTGAAAACGAACCTTTTGCACAGCGGACAGAGCTTGGCTGGAGCATAATAGGCTCATCTAACCCTCATCTGGACCGACAAGGGAGCCAGAGCTTTGTACATAGAGTGTCAGTAAAAGAAATACCAGCCCCGTCTACAACAGATGTCCTGAAAGTACATGAGTCGGACTTCTCTGAAAAGAACTACGAGGACAAGTACGTGTCTCAAGAAGATGTTCACTTCATACAATTCCTCAGTGAGAACATCAGACAGAAAGAAGATGGACACTACGAGATGCCTCTACCTTTTAAGGGTAGCAGCCCACCATCCCTACCAAACAACAAGAGACTAGCTACAGTCCGCCTCCAGTCTCTAAAGAAGAAGCTAAAGACGGATAAAGAGTATCACGAACGCTATAAGGCTTTCATGAAAGACATCATCGAGAAAGGTGACGCAGAACTTGACCATACCACTTCATATGGAGAGCCTGCTTGGTACCTTCCTCATCACGGCATTTACCACCCTCAAAAGCCTGGCAGGCTAAGGGTCGTGTTTGACTGCTCAGCTAAATTCTGTGCAGTTTCCCTAAATGACTGTCTATTGACCGGTCCCGACTTAATTAACTCCCTAATAGGAGTTCTATGCCGCTTCAGAAAGGAAGACGTGGCCATAATCTGCGATGTGGAAAGAATGTTCCACCAGTTCTTCGTCCACCCTGACTCTCGAAAATACCTCAAGTTCCTGTGGTGGAAGGAAGGTGATTTGGAAACAGAACCACAGGAATACAGGATGGCAGTTCACCTCTTTGGAGCTGCTTCGTCTCCTGGATGTGCCAATTTCGGCCTAAGGTACATGGCACACCAACATAGAGAAGACTACCCAGCAGCCTCAGCCTTCATTGAGAAGAACTTCTACGTTGATGATGGGTTAGCCAGCGTTTCATCAGTCGAAGAGGCCAAGAAACTGATCATCGAGGCACAAAAGTTGTGCAAACGGGGAGGCCTACGCCTCCACAAATTCAACTCTAACCACAAAGACGTCCTCGACTGTGTGAAACCCTCAGAAAGAGCCACAATCACTGACCATCTCGAACTTAAGCTGGAAGCGACCCCAACTGAGCATGCACTTGGCCTTCAGTGGTCTATAGACAACGACACCTTCAGCTTCAATGTCAACATGAAAGACCAGCCTTCAACCCGTCAAGGAATCCTCTCCATCGTCGCCTCTCTTTATGACCCACTCGGGTTTGTTGCTCCATTTACCCTAAGCAGAAAATGCATACTCCAAGAACTATGCCGTAGAGCAGGGGTCAGCAACCTTTTTGACATGGAGTGCCTGTTTGAAATATAGTTGTAACTAGTGTGCCTCAACAATAGTCCATGCATCGTAATTTTTTTCTTCTCATAATCAGGTCTTTTTAATGATAATTTTTACATTATTACATCATTATTGTTATTATTAACAATATTATTATGATGGTTGTATCAACCCTAAATCTGAGTTGGGGGGGGGGGGCAGTGCAATGCAGACAAACAGCTGCATACAGTGCGACCATTTCACTCACATTTGCCCATTCATTTTTGGACACATCACACACTGTACTGTACGTGTGCTGTCATAGCTCCACCTACAGGCCTAATGGAGAACACCAGGAGAACACCAGGATGTGAATGGCGGGTGAATGTGAGGTATATCGTGTAAATAAGTTTTGATTGATCGCAAGACTACACTGTAAAAAAAAAAAATAATAAGTTACCAGAACTTAAAAATATTGAGTTCAGTTACTGTGCATTAAGGTTTTCAGTTTTCAATCCATAATAAGTTAACAGAAAAATAAGTACACAACCACATTATTTCAACCTAATAAAACTATGTTTATTGTCATTGTTTTAAGAACACAAGTTGACTTGGTAATAAAAAATTGCTTTTAACATGTGCAATGTTCAATGAAATAGAAAAATAAATAATACAATTTGTTGATTAATCCCACTGGTCACAATGGTGACCGTAATAATGTTTTTGTTATAAGGCTCTGCAAATGTTACTGAATGATGTAGCAATGTATGTCCAGCTAAATTGAAATAATAAACAAATAAAGGGTCTCAATTAAATATGTGGTAGTAAAAATAACCTGTGGGAGGATTTCAACAAGATAAATGTGACAACAGTGCAAAATATTTCACTATAATATTTCAAAGCAATTTTTTTTTTTTTTACTGCTGCCCCCTGTGCCTATGAAAATGCCCCCGCGTGCCTAGGGTTGCCTACCCCTGCCGTAGAGGCATAATATGGGATGATCCACTGCCGGATGACTTAAAGCCACGGTGGGAGGAGTGGAAGATCGGGCTATATAACTTAAAGGAATTCACGATCCCTAGATGCTACCACCCACATGACTTCGGCAACATCATCAAGACAGAACTGCATCACTTTGCTGATGCCAGCAGCATGGGGTATGGCGCTTGTTCCTACCTCAGGTACAAAAATGACAGACACAGTACACTCCAGTCTTGTGATGGCCAAAGCAAGAGTAGCACCCACAAAGGTCTCAAGCATCCCACGACTCGAGCTCTCAGCGGCAGTGGTCGCAACCAAATTGAGTGTGTTGCTGAAAAGAGAACTGCAGATGAAGATCGATGAAGAATTCTTCTGGACAGATTCACAAGTAGTTCTGGGCTACATCAATAATGAGGCAAGAAGGTTCCATGTGTTCGTCGCGAACAGAGTCCAACTGATAAGAGAAAACACTGACCCAAGTAAATGGCACTATATCGAAACAGCGGAGAACCCGGCAGATCATGCCTCCAGAGGCCTTCAAGCATCTCACATTCCTTCAACAAACTGGATGTCAGGTCCTACATTTCTCTGGGAGCAAGAAGTACATCCCAAACTGAACCCTTTCGCAGACCTACTCGTCGGCGATCCTGAGGTTAAGGCTGTCCAAGCTTTCACAACCAAAGTTAACAATTGTACAGACATTCTAATTCGCCTAAATCGGATCTCTTCATGGTTAAAGATCCTGAAAGTAGTCGCAAGAATCAAGAGGCTGGGATCGGGAAAAGTACACAACACCGAACTGGTGACAGTCGAAGAACGAGAAAGAGCTGCCGAAGTAGTGATCAAGCTCGTCCAGCAGCAAGCCTTCTCTCAGGAAATTAAGAGATGCCAGGAAGGAAATGCTCTTCCAAGTTCAAGTGCTCTTCATTCCCTTGATCCAATTCTGCATCGAGAACTTCTCTGTGTGGGTGGAAGATTGAGACACTCATCCCTCAGTCAAGAAATGAAACATCCGATCATTTTGCCAAAAGACAGCCATATCACCAAGCTAATTACGGCTCATCACCACGCCCAAGTTTGTCACCAAGGCCGAAGTCAAACTCAAATGGAACTGAGAGCAAATGGATTCTGGGTCATTGGTGGGAGCAAATTAGTAGCCAAGCTGATTCACAACTGTGTACGATGCAGGAAACTCCGACGACCTACTGAAGAGCAGCAAATGGCTGAACTCCCTAAAGAGCGTGTGGAAGGGAGCCGCTGGAAGAAGGAATACCTCTTGAACATTTCCACACGTCAGAAGTGGCACGTACCACGGCGTAACCTCAAGGTGAACGACATAGTCATCCTCAAGGACAGTAACCTGCCCAGAAGCCAGTGGCAACTAGGTCGAGTCGTCGAAGCCACTCAAGAGATCGACGGTCTAGTACGTCGAGTAAAAATACAGACTGGGGAGCGAAAAGATCACTCTACCAGACCTTCAGTCCTCGAGCGACCGATCCAGAAAGTGGTACTCCTTCTCGAGAGTAATTAGTATAGAGACACTTGAGTTGTACTATTTGATCTGTTATGAGAAATCTAAAAAGAAATCCTGTATGACTAATTAATTGTTTCTAAATTGTGCTTATCCGTCATAGCAGGATTTGGTGGGAGTGTAACTGACCGCCAAGGGTAAAGATGCCTATCATCTTTATTATCAGTAAGCTTTAATTTACATTGGTCTAGATGATCAACTTTTCTTTATTAGCTCAGAATATTGAGCTTTCTATTTAAGAAACCTTGGGTTAATATTTCAGTTGCCGCTTGTGTATTTTCCTTTAGTGTCCACACGGGGGCAGAGCTCGTCTTTTCTATAGTATAAAGGTCACAGCATCCTGTTTGTAACTAATACAGGAAGTAACCCAGAGACAACGTCGGAGCAGACAGCAAACTATATAGAGTACAAGGACCTTACTTCAGTAATTAACACCCCTTGGTAAAGCGGAATAAGGTACGTTGAACACTAAAATGTATTATTATGATTGAAGAGGTCTATATTTTGCATGTGGTAGACATGTAAAGTGGTGCACTGACTGATTAGGTTCTAATCAAGAGCACCTGCTGCCGAACAAGTAACGTTACTTATTATTATTAGTTTCCCTAAATGCCCTTTTTATTATGGAAGACGAGTTCACCCTTGATATCATTAAATTCAAATGTTTGTTTGAACGCATTAGGTGCTTTGTTGTGGTTCTGTGAACAATATAACTAATTGTGTATGTTTGTGTTTTGACTGTCATAGTTTTCACGGTGCAAACGGAGCAAACGGTGCAACCGTCACAACCTGTACAACCACGGTGCAACGACGACTGCAAAAGAAAAGCTACAGTGCTGCTATGCTAAAATGCAAAAGAAAAAAGGAAATAAATAAAAGCACCTATACGAAACATAACCGCATCTTTATTTCATCACCATGCCGGGGGGCAGTTACAATGCTCCTCAAGCCGATAATCGATACCGATATTTATTGTATTATAATTTTTTTTAAATGTATATATATATATTTTTGGATCAACATTTTTCTTTTTTTTTTTTTTGTATTTATAAGCTCCGACGTCATCGGTACTGCTATCGGTACTCGAGAAATTATGGAGTTTTTTTTTTGAGGAATTTAAACGTCGCAAACTAATCTTGTTGGCCGTTTTCTATATCTCTCCTGCCTCGGTGTCTCTGCCTGCGCGAGGAGCGGGCTGTGCTGTGCTCACACACACACTCACTCACACACACACACACACGGGTACAGACAGCTCTGCTCTCATCATGGCGGACAGAACGAAACGTTCAAAAGTCTGGGTCTATTTTACTAAAGTCGATGCTGACAACGCTCGTTGCCACAAGTGCAACAAGACATTTGCCAGTAATGTATAAGCGCTGGTACTTGTCAATGTGGCTGGCGGGGAGATAACGTTAGCTCCGAGTAGAATAATGGCTGACAATCCGGAAGTAAATAAACTAATGAGAGCTTCCGATTGGTGGTAAGAAGAAGAGGTGGGTGCAAGCGGTGGGACGTAATTGGCAGATCGACTGTCTGCCTCCGAATGTAACGAAAGGGAGCGCTGGATTTGTGAAAAACTCCCTGTTCCTAAACCACACGCTATCGGTCGTACCACAGTACTGGCAAAACGGGAGGAGGCTATAATAAAAACAAGCGCCCTTCATCCAAATCCACCCACACCGGATTTCTTTTAACCAAAAAATGTATTATATATTATCGGAGCTATCAATAACGTTATCGGGTTTATCGGGATGACGTCATAATTGCTGATATCGGCCCGATAATTATCGGCCCGATAATTATCGTGCATCCCTAATATAAATACTGTCATAAAAATAAATAAATAAATAAATATATATATATATATATATATATATATATATATAATTTTTTTAAATTCTTTGCACCCCCCCCATTCCAACGTGCCTGTGTGCAACATTTCCTAAGAACAGCAATGTCCATTCTATCAACTCCAAATCTGTGCTATGAACTCAATTCTCCCGGTGCATGCAGAAGTAGAATTGCTGTCTTGTTTTGGATGAATGAGTAGAAATGACAAAATCTTGTTTTATTAAAGTAGTTTTGACATGTGATATAGATAAAGATATTGTTTCATTGTGTATTGATTAACTTTACATTTGCGCCTCATTATTTTACAAAAGTTATACTGGCACATGGGTCTAATACAGCAATGGATTATGGGTAAATGCAACGTTAAAGCAGTGCCAATGTAAGACTGACTTTACATTAAACGAATGACAATAATATAGTATAAAGTAGGGTATTATTTGGACTAAAGAATGGTGTTGTCTCACCCTACTCGCATGTTGAGGGAGAGCACCATACATTATACACTGAGAAACCACGGCCGAGAGTGAGCTCTCCGGGAACAACCCTACTTTGCCCGACAGTATTTAGGCAGAAATGGTTTTTAATTTTTTTTATTTTTATCTTTATTTTTTTCTCACATCTCTGAGGAACCGGTGGGGCTCTCTGCCGATGGGTGTCTCAACCAAGGTGCCTTGCCTACCGTTTTTTCTGTGGAAAGGAAAGCGTGAGGAGTTATAGAAGCATACGGTAGCGTAGCCTATGGATACAGGGAAGGCTGGGGGGAGTGAAAGAATTGAGGAAGGAGGAAAAGTGGGAAAGGCAGGTAGGAAGAGAGCACTTTCCTTAGAAAGTGTCCGGACGTGTCTATGCTTTAGGCAACTGGCTTGTCCTTCCGCGTTCCCGTTTTGCGCTCTGATTGGCCATGCACGTTTCTGGGCATGTGACATGTGCGCCCAATAGCTGTGTCTGCCCATTTCCACGTCGAACAGCCTGCAAACTACCTGGCGTTCTATCACCATGCTCTAAGACAAACTCTATTAAACCTTAAAGTGGAGATGAAGCATAGCGATAAACACATAGTCATAGCATCAAATTAGTATTTAGATAAACCACAGAAAAAATGACATTATAAAAATAAGGCGTTTCTAAGAAAAAACGATTGTAATGTCCATTTATGTAGCATTTATGAACATGGGCGGCGCCATTTTGTTGCTGACGTCACGGTGTTGGTTTGGTGTATACACTGCTGGTTAGCTGCCTATAGTGAATGGGTCAGTCAGTAAATAAAATGTTGCCTACAAAACAACGGGACCGCGTGGTTCTTTTTGTATTGCTCCTGGCTGTTTTGGTTAATTTCCACAAACTACCAGTGAAAAAATCAGTGTTGTTGGCACGTTGGCTCAGGCTGGCTGCACTCAGGCGGCGCGACCAGCCTGTTGGACAGGGAAGGAGGATCTGCAGCGAACACTTCATTGCCTCGGATTATGTTGTTGGGGGTGGGAGGTTTGTCCAGAAGACCACTAATCAGCTGAAGCCTGACGCGGTTCCCTCGGTCTTCGACAGACAGACCGGCCCAGGCAGTTCAGCGTTGCGGAGCATTTAGCCTGCTGGCTACCTAGCTCCACTTCAACCAGCGTCGCGGAGCATTTAGCCTGCTGGCTACCTAGCTCCACTTCAACCAGCGTCGCGGAGCATTCAGCCTGCTGGCTACCTAGCTCCACTTCAACCAGCGTCGCGGAGCATTCAGCCTGCTGGCTACCTAGCTCCACTTCAACCAGCGTCGCGGAGCATTCAGCCTGCTGGCTACCTAGCTCCACTTCAACCAGCGTCGCGGAGCATTCAGCCTGCTGGCTACCTAGCTCCACTTCAACCAGCGTCGCAGAGCATTCAGCCTGCTGGCTACCTAGCTCCACTTCAACCAGCCGAGCGTCGGGAGCTCCAGCAGCTTGTCGATGTGCTAATAGCCTGGAGCCAGCTACCGTTAGCTTGCAGAGGCTCCAGCACACCGACAAGCTGCTGGAGCCAGCTACCGTTAGCTTGCCGAGGCTATTAGCACACCGACAAGCTGCTGGAGCCAGCTACCGTTAGCTTGCCAAGGCTATTAGCACACCGACAAGCTGCTGGAGCCAGCTACCGTTAGCTTGCCGAGGCTATTAGCACACTGACAAGCTGCTGGAGCTCCCGACGCTCGGCTGGTTGAAGTGGAGCTAGGTAGCCAGCAGGCTGAATGCTCCGCGACGCTGGTTGAAGTGGAGCTAGGTAGCCAGCAACAAAATGGCGCCGCCCATGGCGAAAACAGGGAAATTATATTTGATTTTTCAGACAAATAAGCAGGATTTCACATTTTATTATAGGACCCTGTCTTACACAAGGTACACAACAAACAAACTAGGATCACATTGTTCACTGCTTCATCTCCCCTTTAACCAACTTCGAAAGAGTCCCTAAGCTTAACCAGTGTAGAAACAGGCGTCGGCCAATCAGAGAGCTTCTCCGAGAAATGCGGCTAGGAAAAAAAAGAACACGTATTTCGGCAACCATCTTCCGGTCTGACTTCCTGTGCTAATGTTCTAATCTACACTACACTGGGGAATTGCAGCCATTTTGTATAAATAAAAAAAATGGGGAAATACGGGAAAATATTTTAACGGGAGGACAGTGGGAGAGAAGGTTGAAATACGGGAGAATCCCGGGGAAAACGAGAGGGTTGACAGGTATGCAAGGTGGTTACACGAGAGAAGGGGAAGGGTGCAGTTTCAAAATAAATGCTTCCTTACCGAAGTGCATGGGACATTTGATCCGGAACCCTTCTGCTTAGAATTGGTTTTCTTCTCGGAATTATTTTTATGCGGCACCATATTCGATTCCAGCTTGTGCCCCACCGTGTAGCCGAGGTTAGCCGCCAGGTTTAATAACTGAAACAACTCGTTTGATTCATCTATATGCCACTAAAGGATCAGTCAAACTCAACCGTAATGAAGCCGGCAGTTGATGAGATGTTTCCGGACGGAGCTGGCCCGTACGTGGATCTTGATGAGGTTAGCAGCTAACGTCAAGTGGATGTTAATGCTAGTGTTGGCTCATGAGCCCAGTTTGCTACTGCCGTTAGTTGTAATGTTCCAACGTGCTCACAAATAATTTACCAAACTTTAAATGGCGTTTAGCTTTTTAGAATTAAGTTACATCACGTTCGTTTGTTAAGTCCCAATCAGCGATGTTAAGCGGTTAGGAGGCTTATTTTCGTTATACTGTACTTGTGCTGTATAGTGACTGTATTATGATGAATTGAAAATGCCTCGTTTTTCCCAGTATTCCAACATCCCTTGCTAACTTGGACACAATATTCCAATGTACAGTGTAAAATGTGTGTGTGTCCCCTTCCCAACCCCCCCCCCCCCCCCCCAATGTACAGCCCTCACCCAACCCACCCAACCCCACCCCACCCAACCAACCTCCTCCAATGTACAGTTTCTATGCCAAATGTATATACACTCCTTTTCTGGACACTTTTGTATCACAAACAGTACTGTATTTGCAAATCTGATATGTCATAAATGTATAGATGTAGCAGTACTGTCTATCTGTATGTCATGTATATCATATATGTTATGATGAATTGAAAATGGGGGACCCTGATGTAAACAAGTCGAAAGTCTTTCTCTGGTCTGCATCCCCTTAACAATTGTATGTATTGAGCTGTACTGTACTGTACCCATTCTGCAATCTGTTAATAAACTTTTCAATCAATCAATCAATCAACATGGTTGAGGTACAGCTATAGTGGTATACATACACATGTAGAGGGGTACAGAACAGATATAGTGACTAAATACACATGTAGAGAGTACAGATATAGTGGTATACATACACATGTAGAGGGGTACAGATATAGTGACTAAATACACATGTAGAGGGGTCCAGATATAGTGACTAAATACACATGTAGAGGGGTCCAGATATAGTGGTATATGTATACACATGTAGAGGGGTACAGATATAGTGGTATACGTATACACATGTAGAGGGGTCCAGATATAGTGGTATACGTATACACATGTAGAGGGGTACAGATATAGTGGTATACGTATACACATGTAGAGGGGTACAGATATAGTGGTATACGTATACACATGTAGAGGGATACAGATATAGTGGTATACATATACATGTAGAGGGGTACAGATATAGTGGTATACACATGTAGAGGGGTACAGATAGTGGTATAAATACACATGTAGAGGGGTACTTGCGGGAAAAACGGTTGAGAACCACTCAACTAGATAATAAAAAAGTGTCTTTATGGCTAATATTCTTTGGTGGTGGGGCTGCCCACTTGTTTGGATCACTGGTTGGGCCTTTAACATTAGCTAGCCTGCTGTCCAGCTAGTTGGTTAGCCACATGCTCACTACCTTGACTCAGCTGTCTGTATGTGTTGCATGTCTCCGTTCTGCCAGGCGGGGGGAAGCAGCGGCCTGCTCATGGACTTGGCTGCTAAGGAAAAGGCAGTTCATGCTGACTTCTTCAACGGTAAAATCCCTATGTCAACGCCTTTTCACCTTTTGCATTGGCCCAGCCCTATTTTCTTGATCCTCCAATCGCAACTGTCGCTTCCAACAAAGTTTGAAAGAAAAGAGGGCAGGGGTTTGAGATCTAATAGGCTGATTCAGTGGTACTCAGACTCAGGAGCCAAGTTGACAAAACATATATATTTTTTATATATAAAAAAAAATCTTTCCCCCCCTTCTTTTTCTTGTTTTTCTCCCATCCCAATGTTAGTCGTTATGCCAATTCCCAATCCCCTTCCTGGTAGTTGCACACTACCCCCTACCGTCGGTCTGGGAGGGCGGAGACTATCACATGCTTCCTCCGACACACGTGTACCCAGCCCACCGCTTCTTTTCACCTGGCAGCGCGGACTCTCACTGGGAGAGTAACGTGTGGAAGGTCACACTACCTCTCCTAGATCCTTCCCTTGCTGTGCAGGCGCCCCGACCGAACTGTAGGAGTCGCTGTTTACAATGACCAGGACCCACCCTCGCCGGGTTTCCCACCCGCTAACACTGCCAATTGTGTTAGTATGGACAGTCGGCCAACCCGGAAGCACCACAGCTGGATTCGATCCCACTGTCTCTGGTGGTAGACAAGACGCTTAGTCCGCCGCGCTACCCGGCCGCCCTGACGAAACATATTTTATATTTACAAAAACACCCTGTCCCTCGACCAAACCAACACCAGCCTACTAACGACAGACGATTCACAAGCTATGAAAACACATGATCATGGTGTGTTGCACCAGAAATGTATTACTGTTACCATGGCAACCTCAACCTTTGATACACATGGCAACATCACAAGCAGTGTATAATTATTATCATGAATGGTTTCCACTGACAACTCAAATGCCTCAAGTGTCCCTGTAGTAGCATAGGCTATAGACAGCCCATCAGCACGATGTCTACTGATGTAGTAAAGTCCATAACAATATAAATATAATAATGTAGTAAAGTCCATAACAATATAAATATAATAATGTAGTAAAGTCCATAACAATATAAATATAATAATGTAGTAAAGTCCATAACAATTTAAATAGAATAATGTAGTAAAGGCTATAACAATAGAAATAGAATAATGTGGTAAAGGCCATAACAATAGAAATATAATAATTAGTAAAGGCTATAACAATAGAAATAGAATAATGTGGTAAAGGCCATAACAATATAAATAGAATAATGTAGTAAAGTCCATAACAATATAAATATAATAATGTAGTAAAGTCCATAACAATTTAAATAGAATAATGTAGTAAAGGCTATAACAATAGAAATAGAATAATATGGTAAAGGCCATAACAATAGAAATAGAATAATGTAGTAAAGACTATAACAATAGAAATAGAATAATGTGGTAAAGGCCATAACAATAGAAATAGAATAATGTAGTAAAGACTATAACAATATAAATGAGTCCATAACTTAGACCCCCCCCCCCCTGGTGGGAGGACAGGAGGGAGAGACGGGACACACACACACACACACACACACACACACACACACACACACACACACACACACACACACACACATGCACACACACACAGAGGGAGAGAGGGTGGGAGAGATAACATTTCATGTAGAGTAATCATTTAAATACAGAATACACCCACAGAGCGTTTAGAAAGGTGTGGAATAAAAGTATTATTTCCCCCACCCAAAACAATATTGATTAATGAATGTATAATTTAAAAGGTGTTTCTGGGTCCAATATGAATGTTGTTTACATGTTGCAGGAATGTATCCCATTCCTACTTTCCCTAATTGATTGCTTGGATCAATGACATGCTGGTGCTCTAGTGCAACATCTAGTGGCTGAATGTTATCTATAGCACCTTTAAATGAACATTTCTTTAGCACAGTATTTTTTATTCACTCAAAACACTTGAAACACTTTTGTTATTGTTGTTAATCAGATGTGTGGGTGTGGTCATCGGCCATGTGGGCAGAGTCATCTGCCATGAGGGCGTGGCCATCGGCTGACACTGATTATCTCAAAATGCCAGATATCAATCCGATGAATCGCTCCATAACTATTTCTTGAGATAGGGACGTGTGCGTTTGGGCTCAGAGCCTTGCGATCGCCTTGGCCTCGGCGGTGCGCTTAAGGACATCATGAAGGAATTTGCGAAACGTGTTTACAAGTTCCATCATTTGAAGTGAAGTACGGTATTTAAAGGGCCAGTCTGTCATCTTTAAATGGGAAGTTGTCACTTAGGTGGGAGGGGGGGGGGGCAGGTTGAATCTATTAGTTAGTACATACCTCCTCTTTGCCTGCTGGGCCTCAGAGCGTGTTTGGTTCGGGGAGCAGCAGGAAATATCTTTACTGGCCTCAGACCTTTCCCTCAACCCCCCCCCCCTTTACAAAGTGAGTTTTATAATGCAGCGTGATATACGTCCCGGGGCAGAGAACATCAAACGGACGTGACTTCTCGCCATGTGCCACACAGATTCACTTCAGACCGCCTCCTCTGCTGGAACACTTAAGGGTTCGCTTGGCTTGAGGCTCACTTAAGGAGGCAGACCGTATTTCCCCTTTATGGAGATGTGCGTTTACTTGACAGCGCCTCCTTGGTGGAGAGGCTTTCATTTAGATGAGCGACGACAACTTGACTAGTCAGGTGAGCGAACACGGGTTCTCTCTGGAAACGTCCAGGCTACGGAATTTCCACGGTTAAAAGAACAACAGTAAACCGCACAGTGCTGTAACGTAGGCTCGTACAAAGCATTTGCTTGGAATACAACCGTGCTATTGGATGTGTGAAATACAATCTAAAACATAGAGTTTAACTGCATGCATCAACAACACAATCAGTAGAAGATATTTTTGCATATTTATTTTATGTGACTCAAGACTCAACTGAAGTGAGGTGTGATTTGGTTAAAGTGAGGTGTTATTTGATTAGGTTAAAGTGAGGTGATTTGGTTAAAGTGAGGTGTTATTTGATTAGGTTAAAGTGAGGTGTGATTTGGTTAAAGTGAGGTGTGGTGTGGTTCGGTTAAAGTGTGGTTCGGTTAAAGTGAGGTGTGGTTTGTAATAGGTTAAAGTGAGATTTTGTTAGGTTAAAGTGAGGTTTGGTTAGGTTGAAGTGAGGTGTGATTTGGTTAGGTTTAAGTGAGGTTTGGTTAGGTTAAAGTGAGGTGTGATCTGGTTAGGTTAAAGTGAGGTGTGGTTTGGTTAGGTTAAAGTGAGGTGTGATTTGGTTAGGTGAGTCAGGTGATCAGGTTATAGTCAGGTGATCTGGTTATAGTCAGGTGTGATCTGGTTTATAGTCAGGTGTGATCTGGTTTATAGTCATGTGATCTGGTTATAGTCAGGTGATCTGGTTATAGTCAGGTGATCTGGATATAGTCAGGTGATCTGCTTACGGCAGACCATTTGTCTAGACGGTCCATGTAGCACAGCTTGTAACGGCAGCTATTTCTTAAAAGGATTTCAAAGAAGACAGAAGGCAACCTAGTGCCTGCAGTTTGCCTGACAATAAAATCATACAACACAACATAGGCAAAAGGCAAGCGTGTCACCTTGTAAGTGCCTGTCTCGTTGGGAAGGTTGTCTGTTTTGTTTGGTAAAGGCTTTAATTTGGCTCAAAATATAGTATTTCCGTGGCGTTGTGTCTGTGGCATTTGAAGCTTTGTGTGGCTGATGATAGCCTTTAAGGGATTGACTTGTGCAAAAGATTACTCACGGAGGACACAAATGCGAGACAAACACTTCAATTCACTCTCCATATCATTAATGTGGAGGTGTGTTGACATATCGCACTGTTCCAGTGGCATTTCACTTGGTGTGTCCTTCAAACCATGGCTATTGGTGGAAAACCCAGACTCTGTTTGATATTGATGCCAGCACTTCAGTCCAAGGTGAATGAACCTGTGTATGCTGCTGCTTTCGGAAGAAAGGTTTTCAGGATGAAGGAACACGGTACTTTATTGATTACATTGGAAAGAAAATGTAAAACCAGAGTTGTTTCTTGCGAGGAAGAACTGACAAACACTGAATCGTTATGTATTTTATACCAAACTAAGACAACAACACTACCACCCTCTCTACCACTGGCTACACGGCTCCTGTAACAGCACCCCATCTACCCTGATTGTGTACTGTTGTACATAGTGATTCTATTCAAGTCACAGTAAACTCCTTTGTCTGTCATGGTTTTTGCTTTATTTTTCCTTTCTGTGAGGGACAGCTGTCTATTTTGTCTCCTGTGAGGGATAGCTGTCAATCACTGGCCTCTGTGGTTGATTGCCTCATGGGTTGGCAGGTGTGTGGGCTTGATTGCACCTGATTCGGTGCAGCTGTGCCTTTGGCAGGGCTGAGTATTTGAGTTTGGAGATCGCAGTGTCAACTGCTTTTTCATCTGCTTGTGTTGGCTATCCTTTTGGTCAGGCTTATTATATTAAAGTGTAGTGCTGCCCTATTCAGCATTTAGCCTTCGTTTGTAGCCATCCTTGTTTTTGGCTACTGGCTTATTTTACACTTTATTTTATAGAGGCTGATCCCTTTATGGTAGTGTTTTCTGGTGTTCTTTTGGAACTGTCCTTTGCACATAAACTCCCTTGGTGAATCAAATCAAATTTATTTGTAAGGCCCGACAACACACGTTAATGTCCCCATGGGCCGGACACGTCTTCTTTAAACAAGTCAAGAAGAAACATCACAATAAGTCGAGAACAAAACAAGAACACCATAAGGTCCAAAAAATTAAAAATAAATGCAAAATAAATGCAACACTCCCAGACATACCCCACGCAAAGGTAAGGAAAAACTCACTAAAACCTAGCAATAGGAAAAAATGCACCACAGGCAATGTGGAGGAGAGACATTTTAGAAGGGCCATTCAAGGCCGTGGAGGTTTATTGTTTTATGTTTTCAATATAAACTTGTTTTTAGGAGTTGCCTTTGTGGCTTATTTATTTGTCTACAACACCTCTTTAACACTTTGAGTGCCAGGGACGCGTTTTGTCGTTAGTTCATGCCGCCAGTTGAGTGCCACCAACGACATATAGCGTTTGTTTGTTGTATTTTTTTCGAGCCTCATGCTAGTGTTGCAGACTCTCTCTGAGCTCAATTGGGAAAATACCGCCCCCTATCGTCTCTCCCTGTCTGACTGCACCCCATTCGTTTAGACTGATAGGGGGGGGGGGGGGGGGGGCAGCCTCATGTTACTTTTCCGACGAGGCATCTGAAGAGACCCAAGTTGATCGCCGGCCCGGAAAACGCGTGGAATATATATTTACAGTACCCAACGCTGAATCAATAAACGCGATCGATATTTGGAATGGCGATCAGGAATTGGAATAATCTTTTTGGATAACATCTGATCTGAGGTAAGCAATTTATTTGACCAGTCTTAGGGTAATCGGACCTGTTTTCACCTATATATCAACGTGTCCCATATGTGTGTGCTCGCTGATCAGGAAATGAGAGAATATATTTTTCAGATCGCTTCTCTAGCATGCACAAGTACACATATACTATCGATAATCTAGTGTTTATTTGAAAACGATTCATAAATAGGCTGAAAAATTACAACGTTTTTTGTGTATGCCAGAATATTCCAGTAAATGCCGTTTATCACGAAATCTTTATATTTTCCTGAAAAACGAGGGCTTTTCAAAATGCTGTAAAACGGAAATGAACAGATTAAAAAACAATCCGTCTCGACAATGTTGACTGCAAACAAGTCATTGATAAACAACGGGCAGATTAGCCACACATAGCCATAATTTAATACAGAGTTTATGCGTTCACAACGCTATCATTGAAGTGGGTGCTGGCATTCAATGGCGGTAAGGCGCACCGCATCGCCGGTAATCAAAGTGTTAATGAGGCTACGTTTAGACGAGCGTTTTGTGAACAGAAACCGCAAAAGTCATCTTGCGGTTTCACTTTTAATTTTACGTTTAGACAAGCGTTTTGGGGTGGAATTTTCCGTGCAGACGACGCTGTAACGACGGAGCCCCGCTGTCACACGATTGGCGCATATGTCACATGACGTGCTGTGAAGACCCGCCCTACTCTGCCTCTGATTCGCAGACTGTGGATGGGGAATGTGATTGGACCAAAGCAGAGTCACTCGCAGACAGTGGGTCCACTCACGCCGCGGGACAGATTCTTGTGTATTTAACCCTTTCACTGCCACACGACAGCCGGTTGTGTGATAGTAAAGGGTTAACCTTCTGTCGTGTGGCAGTGAAAGGGTTAAAAGTACTGCCAATGTAGCCTTCAGGTGATCTCCGTTGATATAGTCAGACATACTTGCTTTGTTTACGTCTCGGCTACTGGCGCATACCTGCTACCTGTGACGTAAGCAGTACGCGCGACCAGAGCCGTGACAACCCTTTCGTCATCGTTTTAACAGATTTATACGGTTGAACAGTTTAGACGAGAGCGCAAAGCTTTTGCGTTTCTAGGAATTCCACCCTGGAAGGTAGTCTCACTTTTTTGCGGTTTCACCCTGTAAAAACGCCGTTTCCGTATAAACGAAAGGCACATCCGAAAAAATATTTTTGCGGATTCACCTGCTAGCGTTTCCGTCTAAACGGGGCCTGAGTGTCCTGTTTTTTGGATTTTACTTAATTTCTTAAATACTCACTTTGAGGCATCCACCTGTAAAGGTATTATTGTTTATTTTCCCCCTTCTCCTTAACACTTTCAGTGCCACCAGGGAGGGGGCGCACGACTTAGTGCTTGAATGCCACCATCGGCGCCAATGTTAACGTTAATATCGCCTAATCTATGTTTTAAATTATGGCTATGTGTCTAATCTGCCCGTCGCTTATCAAATAATAATTTTCCAGTCAGTGTTGTTAAGGCAGATTGGTTTTTTATCACTTCATTTCCGTTTGAGAGCATTTTGAAAATCGCCTGTATTCAGGTGACAAACAGCCCATTCTGTGATAATCGCCTTTTACTGGAATATTCCAGAACGTTGATATTTGTCGGCCTATTTATGAATCGTTTTCAAATAAACGCTAGATGATCAATAGTATACGTGCCCGCACGCACGTTCGAGGCGCGCGCTGATAATAGCCGTTTTCATTTCCTCATGGATTTTACATGAAACCGATAGAGCACATATCAGAAAAAAGCTTATATCTTCATGAAAACGAGTCTGATTATCCTAACACTGATAACATAGATTCCTTACCTGACATCAGATGGTATCCAAATGGTATATTCCAATTCCTGATCACCATTCGAAAAAATCGATAAGTGTATAGATCTAACGTGTGTACAGTAGAACACATGATTCCCCGCGGCTCAGAGGCTCCAGAATGAACTCTGGTAACCGCGGCTGCATCAGTGGACTGGAAAATGTGGACTGGAATATTTTTTTTCCCCATCCATTTTCATTGAGTCCATTCCATTTACCATTTACCATCTGGGAGACGATAGGGGGCGCTTTTTTCACATCTGATCGCCGGCGGCCCTTGGGTAGGCTAGGGTAGGCTCGCGTGATGCAATATGATTTCAGATTGCTATAAAAATAAAAAAAATTCTGAGAAATCTCGTGAGTGGCTTTCAACGTAACTATCGTAAACCTGTGATTAGCCGTGAGTGGCAGTCAAAGTGTTAACACTTTCAGCACCAGGGGTCGCTATTCAATGAGGAGAATGCCATGTTTGCAGTGCTGAAAACTATATTAAATATTATAGCTATGGATCTAATAACGTTGTCGATTGTCAGTGAGTTTCTTCCAGTCAACATGCAAAAAACAGATCATTTTTTCATCCGTAATATGAGTATAGTGATTCTGAGTAATCCCAGGAAAAGACACGAAAACAGCCCTTTAGTGAAATCCAGTTATCACGTTGTCATTTTTCGCCTGATTATCGAATCATCCTGAAATCAATGCTAGATTATCGGTATTATCCTTCCTCATGCAAGCATGAAATGTGGTTTAGAGCGGGGTGCCCATCCGAGCCGTGATGTGACCAACGGGACACCACACACACATTCCACACAAACAGGCTTCGATCGTGGGATGAAAATATCGGATCAACACAAGATTGGTAATATATAGTCAATATAGTCCTACCTTGTCTCTGATGTAATGCAAAAAGAATAATCCAATTATCTGATCGCCATTCCAAGTACTGGTCGTGGTAGTCCGTCCCACGTTATCCGGCATTGCATATGAACGAGGGGGGGGGGGGCAGCCTAGTTGATGCATCGTTGTAAGCCCTTGTCTTGCCAGAGAATTTTGGCCGCACCCGCATGGCTCAGCTCGGCCCAGAAAACAAACTACATCGTTTCAAATGGAGTGCAATAGCGGCCGCAAGGCGTTAGGCGGTGGTATTGACCGTCTGCGATCTCAGACACATTCAGAACAGCCTGCACAGGCTGCCCCGATGAATTATGAATGGCATAGCGAATAAAAGAAATAACGATTAAAACCCGACTTTTCTCGTAATTGGTGCTCAAGCGCTGGCGAGTTAACCCGACTTATCTCGGGTCTGGTGTCCAATGTGTTAATGTCTGCGTAAGCAGTTTAGTGCTTATTCATACACGGATATGTCCCTATTATCTGCTCGTGACCCACACACACACGCAGCCCTTACATTGTCAAATCATCCTGACTTTCTGTCATATTAATGCGTGGACTTTTAAACATCCACGTCTACAGCTAAACACATCACCAGGTCTACACAAACACATAGACTAGCTATATCATTATTATTTAAACCAGAACATTCATGTATCTCTATTATTCACAAGTACATTCCATAACTGTTTATTGTTTTGATTTTTCCACCACAATGCATTATGAGTGTCTCCAAGCTTTGCTATATAATATTTCAGTTGCCTGCTCACTCGTCCTCAAGAAGAAAGGAGGAGAAAGAGCTCCAGATACAGAACGATGAAGGCTCCCATCGCTTGTCTCTGTGACATCGCTTGTCTCTGTGACATCGCTTGTCTCTGTGACATCGTTCACGTCATGTCAAGATACTTTCCAAAGTGATATAGTCACCCTCAATTGTAGCTTGTGGTGTGTTTACTGTGTTAGGAACGGGTGTGAGTAGCGGACTGATGCAGTGTGTTACTACGGTTTGGACCATGTATACCATCATCACTATTACTACTGCCTGATTGAATCCTGCCACTCACTACTGTTCACTACAACTACTGTTATCACTATTATCATTATTACTTTGCACTTTGCTCTATGTTCTATTATTATTACTACCTAATCCGACCTCTACCCCCCCCCCCATGCTGCTATGACACTTGAATTTCCACAAGGAGATTAATAATGGAACACTTGACATGTCAGACTTGTACACTTTGAGGTGTCAGAAAATCAAAACGTTTCCTCATAACGTTAGCCCAGTTGCTGCTGTTAGTTTGATATAACACACAGGTGTAATCTGTTCACAAGTAAATTACGGAACTTAAATGGCGTTTTTAACTTTTTAGAATTAGGTTACTTTATGTTCACTTGTTAAAGCCCCAATCAGCGATGTTTGATCTGTACGGTTATGTTGGATGGAAAATAAATCATTTTGAATAAATCACGTTGGATCTCTCTAATGGAGAAAAAAAAAAGGATAATATCTCAATTATATTGTTCCAGTGACCCTGAACTAATGGGCCATGTGTGCTGTACAGTACAAGTAATGGGTCGGATCAGTACTTTGAACTCGGCCGATACTTAAGGCAGAGATATGCTTCAACGTCGGCTGTCGCCAATATCTGGCGCATGGGAGCTGGCCCAACCTACTTCCACATCAGTTCAACGCGTGGGCTGCAGTACACCCCCAAACCAAACGGCTATATTTTTGGACTTCCTCGGCCACTCTTTCTTCGACTTGGTCCATGTTTGTAATGTAGTTAGTCACGGCCGATGATGGAACGCTGCGACCGAGCTCCCGAGACGATAGGTGGTAAATGTGGAGGAACGCCCCTACGCGGCCCAGTCGGCCAATCGCAGCTCTGCGCTGTCCACGTCAGCTGATGTAGGCGTCGCCGGGAAGACTTGCGGGAGCTCGGGGGAGGCTCGCCGCAACCTTTGCAACCACTTTGACGTTCGAGTATAAATGAGGCGTTACACACTCTGAATCGGTATCGGCAGTGAAACAGCGGCGTCCCTCGTCAGAAAACGTCTAAAATCCATGCTGTGCTTTTCAACGTGTGAAAGTAATGCTGCCTGGCGCTAGCAGAGGGAGGGAAATGTGGCTTTTATACACATACGTGTTTCTACAGTTCTCCCACTGACCTCTGACCTCACAAAGCAGCCAGGCCCACAGTAAAGGGCACACAGACACCTCGGCGAAGCACCTTCCCAGATCCTTTTATCACAGCGCGCCCCCCCCCCCCTGACCTGCCAACCCCTTAAAAACACTTTATGGGAAAATGCCTCACTTGCAAAATAGATATGACCATCGTTGTCAAATTCTTGGTCTCATATGATTGACTTATGATTTAACGCAGTTTTTTCCCCCTTCTCTCCCGTACAGATTTCGAGGACCTGTTGGACGATGACGACATCCTGTGAGAGATATCCGCACGTCTGACGTTACGTTTGTAAATAAAACGATGGATGAAGTCGCACAGCTCCTGACCGTGGATATTTTCCTGTCCCATGTTTTCTTTTTTGTTGTTTTCTTTTCCTGGCGGAGGGGGGGAGCAAACTAGTTATTTACGGTCTAATGACATATAATTTCCTTTTTCATAGGTGTCCTAGTTTAAAAGTTGTAAAACATTCTCAAAAAGTTGTCAGTGGCTCCAGATGTTGCAAGATTCTTAAAATCCCAAAGATTCCTCCATATACCGCGTGTTGAGTCCCTATCGCGCTCGTGTCTTCCGCCACTTCCACACTGGATTGCAGGTTAGCGAGTGTCGGAGAACACCTGTTGGAGCCCCATTGCCAACATAATTATATATAGGATGATGGCAGAGTCGACCTTGCTGTCTCCCCTGAAAACATACCGCAGATGGAATATGATGAATGGCGGTCTGCGAGAATCACTTCAATTATTTGTAATAACGCGTATAAAAGAAAAACGAGTCTAAATGCGTCTGTGTCGTTTGACATAATGTGGCATGTCTGAGATGCTTTCTGTCCCACGGTGTTATATATATGTATAGTGGATGCACTTCTGTCGATGAATCTTGGTGTGTGCAGGAAATTGGAAATGAATAAATTGTGCTCTGTAAACGACTTGTCTGCTGTGTGGAGTGTCTTGATGCATCCAGATGCAGGCGCCTTCCAGGTGCTGCGCTCCTGAGGCGATGTGTGCTGCGCTCCTGAGGCGATGTGTGCTGCGCTCCTGAGGCGATATGTGCTGCGCTCCTGAGACGATGTGTGCTGCGCTCCTGAGGCGATACGTGCTGCGCTCCTGAGGCGATGTGTGCTGCGCTCCTGAGGCGATGTGTGCTGCGCTCCTGAGGCGATGTGTGCTGCGCTCCTGAGGTGATACGTGCTGCGCTCCTGAGGCGATGTGTGCTGCGCTCCTGAGGCGATGTGTGCTGCGCTCCTGAGGCGATGTGTGCTGCGCTCCTGAGGAGATACGTGCTGCGCTCCTGAGGCGATACGTGCTGCGCTCCTGAGGCGATGCTTGTGAAGAGGCTGAAGACAGAAACACGACCTGATGAACATCAACAAGATAATTTATGTAAAGAGAAAACTGCCCTAAAAACTAAATCACATATCTTGTTATCTTGGGACAGTTCAGTCGATATCTGAACTTAAGCAAGATAATAACAGACTATTATTCTGTGCCATTAAAACACAACACTTAAAGCTGCTACTCCCAATCTTTCGATATCGACTTGGTGTTTGAGATTTTACGCCCAAATTAGCTTTATTTTAAACTATAACCTAATGGCCGAAACCACTTCCTGCTACACTGTCCTAATATCCAGTCAGTCTCCCGTTCATTATTACAAAGAAAGCTCCATGCTTGCAGATGAAAGTCTTCTCTATCTGGGTTCTAACTTTGGCAGAGACTTGGAAGACTGAACCGTGTGAGATCACAGGAATAACATGGATTTGGTTTTAGGTTTGCTATTCCCCTCAGGTTAATTATCCACTGCTCAAGTTTCCTATGCAAAAGTTCATCTTTCGCTTAGAAATTCCATTTGATCTAAAGTCTATTGTGATTGGTGCTTTTATTATTCAGCTTCCACCACGTGTACCTCAATGCATAGACATGTCCCCCTCAATATTGAGAAGAGGTAAATGTGTCCCCCTGAAAGAAATATAGCTAATATGAACCACAACCCCCTCCACAAAAGAGGTAGAACTGGGTCAAAACATTTATATATCCTTCTTACCTGTAACTATATATTAACCAACAACAATACAATTCAGGGGAATAAATATTTGAAAGCGATACAGAATGCCTGAGAGCCTTACTGCATTATCTTCCATTTTATTTGTGTCAGCGGGTAACTGAATGTTGTCTTTTCCTTTACATAAATGGTCATTTCCACCATATATTGATGCAGAAAAGGCACAAATTGGTGCATAAAAGTACACCAGAGTGCAGGAAATTAAGTCTTTGACGCTCATAATCTCCTGGGGGAGGACCCACTAAACCATACACAGTAGAGATGTAAAACTGAACCATATACAGTAGAGATGTAATTAAAACTGAACCATATACAGTAGAGATGTGAAACTGAACCATATACAGTAGAGATGTAATTTAAACTGAACCATATACAGTAGAGATGTAAAACTGAACCATATACAGTAGAGATGTAAAACTGAACCATATACAGTAGAGATGTGAAACTGAACCATATACAGTAGAGATGTAAAACTGAACCATATACAGTAGAGATGTGAAACTGAACCATATACAGTAGAGATGTAAAACTGAACCATATACAGTAGAGATGTAAAACTGAACCATATACAGTAGAGATGTGAAACTGAACCATATACAGTAGAGATGTGAAACAACCATATACAGTAGAGATGTAAAACTGAACCATATACAGTAGAGATGTGAAACTGAGCCATATACAGTAGAGATGTGAAACTGAACCATATACAGTAGAGATGTGAAACTGAACCATATACAGTAGAGATGTGAAACCTGCTACACTTGTGTATTTCCTCATGATTAATAATTTATCCTCAAGGACCCATAAAGTAAAAATGTAGTGATGAAATATATATACTGTATATATATATATATATATTTATCCCTAAGGCTTTTTTGTTCTTGCACCAATTGAACCAAACAGCATAGCTTTAGGGCCCATAGTTATGCATGTTTTGCCCAATCCAGCTGAATTGGTTGAAAAACATGGGTGCTGGGCTGTGAACAAACACAATTTGTGGAAATGGTGCAAAGGTTTTTCACAAGTCTTTCCAGGTGGTGGTGATGAGGTGTTTTGTCTGATGTGTGTTTTAGGTGATATGGTGATAAGCTGTTTTGCCTGATGGGTGTTTTGGGTGATAAGTTATTGTAGGTGATACAGCGTTTTTGGGGTAATACTGTATTGATAAGGTGTTATGGATGATACAGTATTGTAGGTGATAAAATGTTTTAGATGATTGATTAATTGAAGTTTATTTCAAATATGCAACAACAAACAAACAACAAGTACAGATATAGCCTTACGTCATTCAAATAATAAATGTATAAAAGAAACACAAAGGTCTAACTACATGTTGTCATTACATATTTGAAAATGTGTTGATAAGGTGTTTTGGGTGATAGTGTTGTGGGTGATAAGGTGTTGATACAGTAAGGTGTTTTGGGTGATAAGATATTGTGGGTGATAAGTTGTTGATACAGTAAGGTGTTTTTGGTGATTTTGTCCAGTCCAGCTGAATGGGTTTGTGGAACAGAGTTTGTGGAAATGGCGCAAAACACAACAAAACACACGTTTCATTCATTTGATTGCAATTTCTTTTCACAAGTTCTTATTTTTTCCAGTTCACGAGTTCAGTTCAGTCATAACATCAATATATTGTAATTAGCTTTTTTGACAGGCTGCTTTTGTATATACGAATTTGTTCTTAATTGCTTGCCTGGATAAATAAAGGTTAAATAAAATACGTGACCTGGCTTGCACCCTTGTAAGATAAGACAAGATAAGATAAGATATCCTTTATATAATATAATAAGATCCTTTATTGATCCCCTTGGGGAAATATGGGCACCATAGCAGTATGGGCAGGGTAATTGTATAAAGACTAGGCACTAAAATTAGATCTGAATATAAAAATATGAGAACAATAAACAGTAAACAATATAATTAACTCTGAATATAAAAATATGAGAAAACAAACGTGCAGATGAGAGTACGCCCTATCGGTTATATTATACAGTACAATAAATATAGGCAATCAAAAAAAATTCTCTGAATATATACTATAAGTAAAAGTAAACAGTATGTATAAGGTGCAATATACACAAGTATACAGTATACCACCCTGCAGAAGCTAACCGCAGTAACCACTCAAACAGTGAAACTGAGAACGTCTCATTCCTGAATATTTTCCAAAGAGTTCTCTTGGAAGACTTATCTTGGAACCGACTGAGACAGAATCTACGACAAGTTCACTGAAGAGGCTCAAACTCACAGCTGAGACAGCTTCTGAAACATGAACGCACGTTCCCTTCTAGGTCATTTGCATACAAAACAACGCCTCCAGAGCTCCTTATAAGGCAGGCTCTGTGCCGTGGGCAAATGAAATCGGGTTTAGACACACCTCACCTGTCCAGCTCATTAAATGCAACTAATGATGCAGCCGTGTGAAAATGGTGGCGGAAGCGCTTTGCGACCGATCAAAAGGAGATTAGATTAATGTATTGTCATCATTATACAGAAAGGCTACTACTCGTGACCACCTGCCCCCCCCCCCACACACGCAGTAGGCTTATATTATTCTAATGACTTGTTTTATTAGGAGATCGCAGATATATAGTATCTACTAAATCCTAATGAACCAAGTAATTAGAATAATATAAGCCTCGGCGGTCAGGTGGCGTAGCGGAGATTGCGTTCGTCACCAACCCCGGAGCTCCGGGGTTGTCACCAGCTTGGCTGGCCGTTCACACTAATACAATTGGCAGTATTAGAGGGTGGGAGAAGCTGGCGGGGTGGGTCCGGGTCGTTGTAAACAGCGACTCCTACAGTTCGGTCGGGGCGCCTGCTAAGTGCGGATAGGATCTAAGGGCGGTAGTGTGATCCTTCCACACGTTACACGTTCTCAGTGAGAGTCCGCGCTGCCAGGTGAAAAGAAGCGGTTGATTGGCTGGACGTGTGTCGGAGGAAGCACGTGATAGCCTCCACTCTCCCAGACCGACTGTGGGGGGTAAGTGCGCAGCGACCAGGAAGGGGATTGGGAATTGGCATAACGACTAACATTGGGATGGGAGAAAATCGGAGGAAAAAGATCAATAAATTTTTTTTTTTAAATAATAATATAAGCCTACTGTTCATTCATTAGACACGTAGGCTATACTGGCACACATAAGACTTATGGAATATTAATGCAGTCTATTTCCACGCGATTAGCTTTAGTTCTTATTTATTTATTTATTTATCCACTGTCATTTGCAGTGTTGGTGTAGTAGGCTAGTGTATTTCAATATCTGTTTTATTGATTAATGATATATTTGAAGGAATGCAAGTTATAGCTATATCAAACAAATGTCTGTCCCATTAATCATGGGATATATTGCATGTTGGCTCTAACCTGCATTCTTTCAAATGTATAATTAATCAATAAAACATATGTAACAAATAAGAAATACAAATTCCACAGAAGGCATTAAATAATAATAATTTTCAATCATTTCACAATAATTGCATAATTTAGTTTGAATATCTGAGTAATTAAAGTAATTATACATTTGTCCAAAATAGCTGGTTCAGATATGGTTAATCCAGCTGCCCTGTGATCAGATGAATCCATATTATTTATTTTTCCGACATCCGCGTAATTTCTTATCGTACAAATATTGTCATATTTATTTTAATTATGATTAAGTAATTAATTCCAATGAGGCCTGTAGAATTGACATGAAGGAATCACTATGATTCCTCCCAAATAAAGCCATTAAGAACATGGAGAACACAGTCTGTCAAGTTAATAACATTTTCAATCAGTCAATCAATCATAAGTGTGCTCCTCAGCACTCTTAAATTCTGCTCTCAGCCACGGCCGAATCCGATCTCGGAAATTTGGGGAATCTCGCTACCAGCCCTAATATGTCTTAAATCGTCAGAAATGTGCCTGAGAGCAAATTTCTTGTCGTAAATTCGTTCGGGAATGAGACTGCCTTCTTTTTTTTTTTTTTCACTTTTTCTCCCATTTTTTCTATATTTTCTCCCATCCCAATTTCGTATCATCCAATTCAACCCTCCCCTGTCACGGACGCTGTTTCTTGCCTCCCACAAGCCGGCTGCAATGTGGACTAAGTCATACATAGCACAAGTCCCCTCCAGTACTTGAGGTAACAGCAGTCGCATCTTTTCACCTGCGCAGCTCGATCTCTCAGTGGCGAGGAGTAACGCGTGGGAGGCTCACGCTGCCCCCGACACTTCCTGATTTTACTGCGCAGGCGCACCAACCGACCTGTAGGAGTCGCTGTCCACAACGCACAATCCCCACCCATCAGTTTCCCACCCCCTAATACGGCCAATGTGTATTAGTACGGACGACCAGCTAAACTGAAAGCAAATGTGGAGCGCTGGGCTCGAACTGACGAGCCCAGCGTCTCCAGCATTTTGTGGCGAGCGCCTTGCCCACTACGCCACATAGCCACCCTGAGACTGCCTTCTTTAAAGTTCTTTGACTATCCAGTGATATTTTTTTGTTACTGCAATTCTTTATACCCCTTTTCTCTAAAACAGAGCAAAGTTGAACTCTGAAACTTTGTCACAAGATAAAACTGTGGTTAGCTTCTGCAGGGCAGTGTACACAAGGTACACAAGGTACAAGGTACTAGGCCTGTCCCCGACTAAGGATTTGTATAGTCGACTTTGATTGGCCAAAATGTGCCAATAGTCGACTGGTAGTTGAATACCCCCCTGAATGCATTTTTTTTTTATAATATTATAAATATTATTTATAAAAACGAATAATATATATATGGGATCATTCCATTTGGGCTGTGGGGGGTCCTTAATGTCTGAAGGAGTCGACTTAAGGCTTCTTGTCCTCTGCAAAAGCATGCAATTGGTCCACTGATGGATACATCTTGAAATTTGTCTAGTGTGTTCATTAGACGGGTGAAATCCCGTTTGATTTAGGAAAGAATGATACAAAAAAAAAGTATACTTTTTTTCTTTGCATTCGACTAGGTTGGCAGTCGACTGTCGGTTCCTTTCGATCGATTAGTCGACTACCAGTCGAGGTCAGCCCTACAAGGTACGCAATACACGCAGAGCATTGGTCTCTTGGTGGATCTGTGAAGTACAACCTAAGTACAAGCGAGAGACCCAGGACTGTGAAAGTGCTCACATGAAAGTGGTTGTTGGTCCTCGTCCTTTTTTACAAGAGTCTGTTTTGGTTTAATGAGCTTTTCTTTCACAACTAGCAGGAGACCCTTCATGAGTGTTTCACACAATTCTCACTTGTGCCATGAATCTTCCATGTGCACAAAGTACGAGGACATCCCTCCGTGGTTATTGTTGTGTACGGCATGTTGATAAGTTGATCTCCTTGGGGAAATTTGGCCACCATAGCGGATGGGAGCCATGGGAGAGGGGAGGTACAGGTATGGGCAGGATAATAGTAGAAATACATAAATATATATGCAATAAAATGTTATCTGAATATAAAGTGATGAGAAAAGTAAACAGTGTAAACAAAGGTGCAGATGAGGGTCTGTATGCCCTATATAATACGTTACAATAAATATAGGCAATACAAAATGTGAATCTGAATATATGCTATGAATAAGAGTAAAAGTAAACAGTATACAGTAGACAAGGTGCAGTATACACAAGGTACCCTAACTGGCATGATGTACGTCATACTGTACTTAGTGGTCAGACATTCCTAGTAGTGACAAAACTGTCTTGTCAAGATGATGAATGGAAGCGCTTGTCTTGGTGTGGGACGGCCCTGGTTATTCTGAAATGTGTAAATTGCAGGGATGACGGTCCCCAGCTGTCACCAGTCATGTGCCGGCTGGAGGCCTTGTTGACAGACAGTGTGGAAGAAGAGCATGTAGGGTCTTATTGTTTGATGGTATTAACGGCAACATCCCTGTCAATTTGATGATTGATTTGACACACAGGGAAATACTCAGTCGATATCAAACATGACAAGCTGATATCAAGGCGCATATCTGTTCCGTCCTCAAGGCTATACATCACATATTCCATTCAGGCTACGTTCACACTGCAAGCCTTAGTGCTCAATTCTGATTTATTGCAGATTTGTTTGGCGGTTTGCATAATCTTTTAAATGTGGACGTAAACATGGAGGACACTGCTGGTTTAAGTTATAAGTTGATGTGCAGTGGAGGCCAACTAATTCATGAGCAGATAATGGGGGCGAGGAGGAGGTGAAAGAGAAATTTTTTCTTTCAATATCTTTTCAAACACAGACCGGTTATGTATACCAGTTATGTAGTTTTTCTTGTACAGCAGTATCACCCCAAATACTTATGAGATAAACACCTCCCTCTCCCTCCCACACAGATCTGTGATGAATGTCAATCTAGAGTGACGTAAAATATGTCCGATATGACTGTTCAGACTGAGGTCTCAGTCTATCTGATTTAGGACCACATATTATGAAAGTGGCCCAAATCAGAATTGAAAAGATCAGATTCCATGTGATTTGTGTTGTTTACACAGATCTCAGTCACACAGACTACAACGTATGACGTATATCATGCCAGTTACGGTACCTTGTGTATACTGCACCTGTGTATACTGTATACTTCTCTGTATACTACTACTCATAGTATATATTCAAATTCAGAAGTGTTTTAAATTATTAGCCATGTTTATTGTAACATATAAGATAACTGATAGGGCATACAGACCCTCATCTGCGCCTTTGATTACACTGTTTACTTAATCATATTCTTATATTCAGATTTTAATTATATTGTTTACACCGCTTATTTTTTTATCTTTACTATAATTGTATTGCCTATATTTATGTCTTTCTACTATTACCCTGCCCATACCTGTACCTCCCATCCATCATGCTACTATGACGCCAGAATTTCCTTGCTTGGGATCAATAAAGGAACGTCTTATCTTATGAGCAAAAGAAAGTGAGATCCGGGCCACACTCTTGCCTGCAGTGTGAACGTGGCCATAGCGTGCGCGGGGCCCAGGCTACGTGGCACATCCAGTCATCAGGATCTACTATAGAACAGCAGGCTGGCAGTCTGGTTCTAATGGCCTTGCTTTAGGTAGCAGGAGCAGCAGCACTCTTCATTAGGGACCTCACATAACCACCCGGCTGCCCCCTAATGACGCCAAGCTGCCTTCATAACCCTTTCACTATAACCACACTACTACCGAAGGGTTTTAACCCCTTCACTGTGACAACACAGAAGGTTAACCCTTTCACTGCCACGTGACAAAGGGTTAACCCTTTTCACAACCAAACACGACAGAAGGTTAACCCTTTCACTGCCACACTACAGACGGTTAACCTTTCACTAGCACACTACAGAAGGGTTTTAACCCCTTCACTGTGACAACACAGAAGGTTAACCCTTTCACTGCCACGTGACAAAGGGTTAACCCTTTTCACAACCACACGACAGAAGGTTAACCCTTTCACTGCCACACTACAGACGGTTAACTGTCTGCAGTGTGGTAGTGAAAGGTTAACCTTCTGTAGTGTGCTAGTGAAAGGGTTAACCTTCTGTAGGGTGCTAGTGAAAGGTTAACCTTCTGTAGTGTGCTAGTGAAAGGGTTAACCTTCTGTAGTGTGCTAGTGAAAGGGTTAACCTTCTGTAGGGTGCTAGTGAAAGGTTAACCTTCTGTAGTGTGCTAGTGAAAGGTTAACCTTCTGTAGTGTGCTAGTGAAAGGGTTAACCTTCTGTAGTGTGCTAGTGAAAGGGTTAACCTTCTGTAGGGTGCTAGTGAAAGGTTAACCTTCTGTAGTGTGCTAGTGAAAGGTTAACCTTCTGTAGTGTGCTAGTGAAAGGTTAACCTTCTGTAGTGTGCTAGTGAAAGGTTAACCTTCTGTAGTGTGCTAGTGAAAGGTTAACCTTCTGTAGTGTGGTAGTGAAAGGTTAACCTTCTGTAGTGTGCTAGTGAAAGGGTTAACCTTCTGTAGGGTGCTAGTGAAAGGTTAACCTTCTGTAGTGTGCTAGTGAAAGGTTAACCTTCTGTAGTGTGCTAGTGAAAGGTTAACCTTCTGTAGTGTGCTAGTGAAAGGTTAACCTTCTGTAGTGTGCTAGTGAAAGGTTAACCTTCTGTAGTGTGCTAGTGAAAGGTTAACCTTCTGTAGTGTGCTAGTGAAAGGTTAACCTTCTGTAGTGTGCTAGTGAAAGGTTAACCGTCTGTAGTGTGCTAGTGAAAGGTTAACCTTCTGTAGTGTGCTAGTGAAAGGGTTAACCTTCTGTAGTGTGCTAGTGAAAGGTTAACCTTCTGTAGTGTGCTAGTGAAAGGTTAACCTTCTGTAGTGTGCTAGTGAAAGGTTAACCTTCTGTAGTGTGCTAGTGAAAGGGTTAACCTTCTGTAGGGTGCTAGTGAAAGGTTAATCTGTAGTGTGCTAGTGAAAGGTTAACCTTCTGTAGTGTGCTAGTGAAAGGGTTAACCTTCTGTAGTGTGCTAGTGAAAGGTTAACCTTCTGTAGTGTGCTAGTGAAAGGTTAACCTTCTGTAGTGTGCTAGTGAAAGGTTAACCTTCTGTAGTGTGCTAGTGAAAGGTTAACCTTCTGTAGTGTGCTAGTGAAAGGTTAACCTTCTGTAGTGTGCTAGTGAAAGGTTAACCTTCTGTAGTGTGCTGGTGAAAGGTTAACCTTCTGTAGTGTGGTAGTGAAAGGTTAACCGTCTGTAGTGTGCTAGTGAAAGGTTAACCTTCTGTAGTGTGCTAGTGAAAGGTTAACCTTCTGTAGTGTGCTAGTGAAAGGGTTAACCTTCTGTAGTGTGCTAGTGAAAGGTTAACCTTCTGTAGTGTGCTAGTGAAAGGTTAACCTTCTGTAGTGTGCTAGTGAAAGGTTAACCTTCTGTAGTGTGCTAGTGAAAGGTTAACCTTCTGTAGGGTGCTAGTGAAAGGTTAACCTTCTGTAGTGTGCTAGTGAAAGGTTAACCTTCTGTAGTGTGCTAGTGAAAGGTTAACCTTCTGTAGTGTGCTAGTGAAAGGTTAACCTTCTGTAGTGTGCTAGTGAAAGGTTAACCTTCTGTAGTGTGCTAGTGAAAGGTTAACCTTCTGTAGTGTGGTAGTGAAAGGTTAACCTTCTGTAGTGTGGTAGTGAAAGGTTCACCTTCTGTAGTGTGCTAGTGAAAGGTTAACCTTCTGTAGTGTGGTAGTGAAAGGTTAACCTTCTGTAGTGTGGTAGTACTAGTGAAAGGGGTAAACTGCTGGAGAAAAAAAGGTCTGAGCAGCAGCAGCAGTCATAGATACTGTACAGTACCGTGTGGCTTTTGGAAATCATACTAGCTTGGACTGTTAAATCGTGTGAAAACCACCTCGGTAATAACCTCCACGTGTCATGATTAACTGATAGTAGTTTGTATTATTATAATTTTCTTTACATTACCGATATATTGCACAGTTGTTTTAGATTATAAAAGAAAGATTGGTTGCATATTTCCGCCTATATAGATCAACACCTGAAAAACTCCAAACACCCAAAGAAAGAGAGCACTGCGTTGAGATAAATGGCACCCACGTCACTCCATCCACTCGCCGCTCCTAATTACAGGACCTCTATTGGCTGGTCGCACGGCGGCCCGGGAGCCAATGGCGGAGCCGGAGCCATACGACAGGCCCTTTTGTTTTTAATGATCACGGGGGCTCCTTAAAAATGTTTCCCAACCCACGGGGCCCATACAGGGCAACAGAGAGCTACAGGGTGTGTGTATCTCAGACAGCAGCGGTGCAGCATCCTCCCCGCCCCCCAGGAACTCACTCCCAGAGAGGCTCTGGCTCCCAGCGGTGTGGTCGTTTCTACACTCTTGAGGTGATCCGAGGAGGTCCCCCGACTTCAGCACCCTTTACAGGTAAGATGTGAGCCGCTCCTGACTAAGATAAGATAAAATAAGATATTCCTTTATTGATCCCCTTGGATCCCCTTAATCTGGTGTCTTTAACAAAAGTTAAGATTAAAGCAAAAGTTTGTTTTGTTTTGTTTAAGTTTCTTCTTCTTCTTCTTCTTCTTCTTCTTCTTCTTCTTCTTCTTCTTCTTCTTCTTCTTCTTCTTCTTCTTCTTCTTCTTCTTCTTCTTCTTCTTCTTCTTCTTCTTCTTCTTCTTCTTCTTCTTCTTCTTCTTCTTCTTCAGTAGCAACAATCTCTTTCTAGTTGAGGAAGTCAACGAGGTCTGTCTGTAACTGCTGCCTAATTGCACGTGATCGGAAATCCTCTTGATTCCCAAATCCCCATAAAATTGGACAAGACAATCTCTCTCTCTCAATTAACATACTTAGCCGTGATTTCAATATTGGAGATGAATAATTCAAGCTTTTGGCTTGCTTGCTGTTTGAAACAAGTCTCTCTCTCTCTCTCTCTCTCTCTCTCTCTCTCTCTCTCTCTCTCTCTCTCTCTCTCTCTCTCTCTCTCTCTCTCTCTCTCTCTCTCTCTCTCTCTCTCTCTCTCAGTAATCACTGAAAAGCTCTATTATTTCCTGTCCTTCATCCTTTGTGCCATCCTGGCATCAGCGAGTTAAGAAAGCTTGTTCTTGCTCCAAGTATCCTGTCTCCTCGGTTCTCCGTCTTCACGGTTTTGCATATTCGCCTGGGTTTACCGGAAAAGCTCATTCTCAGCAAAATAAGAAAAGGGAAGCAATGAGATGCAATGGATCAAAAGCACTCCAGCCGCTGAGAGGAGCGTGTGCTTGTTGTACTGGGAGATCCTACACAGTAAATTTGACTCAAACTGAGTACATTTTACTCTGCGAAATTTACTGTGTAGTAGCCACGGTGTACCCCTGAATATTCAATATCTCTTTTTATCTTGTGTTCCCCCCCCCCCCCCCCCCAGGACACCAAGCAAAGACAACATGGCCCCCGCCAGAAGACTATCGTTTTCATTGGTTCACACGGCAGTCCTGCTAACTATTGTCTTATTACCAGGTGAGACGTCTCGTTTTGTTTGAAGTGAACCAGGTTGACATACGAAAGAGATAGAAAACAAACAACCATTATACTTGTGCTGCTTTAATACGACGAGACGACCTCTCGGGTCGAGACAGTACTTAAGTGCCTTTAAGAGATGCATCTGTAAGAGTCTCTGCCGTTAAATATATACGCCGCTGTGCCCTGGAGAGCAGCACGTGTCCCCATTAATACATGTAAGGGACCAGGAGCCCCTGCTATAATCAGCTGACTGGGCTCTTTTCCCTGAAGCCATAAACTTCTAAAGGTATCCCCTGGTGATGCAGGGTACGCACAGTACACAGTACATATGGAAGTAGAGATGTACTCAGAACCTGTACCCCCCCCCCCCATCCAGCCCCTTTTTACAATGCTCTGGTAATTGGTGTGTGTGTGTGTGTGTGTGTGTGTGTGTGTGTGTGTGTGTGTGTGTGTGTGTGTGTGTGTGTGTGTGTGTGTGTGTGTGTGTGTGTGTGTGTGTGTGTGTGTGTGTGTGTGTGTGTGTGTGTGTGTGTGTGTGTGTGTGTTGGGGTGTAGGCGAGAGGGTGGGGTTGGGGGAGATACTCTTTGTAGTTTTACAGGGGAACTTTCCGCTGGCCCCCAGTAGCCGTCTTTAGGCGGACTCCAACGACGTGGTTCAAAGCCAAAGACAAAGGGGGGGGGGGGTTTGGAGGGAGGGGTCCAACCTGCAGGGTGCTGCCGGGGCCCCCAGGGCCCCCCAGCGCCTGCCGCGTCCTCCTAAGGGGCTTATTAGCGGGTCAGCATTTTCCCTAAATTGGGGGGGGGGGAGAGAGAGAGAGAGAGCGTTGACATCTGGTCCTTGTCAGCTCATGTCTCTGCTGTTGTTGCCCTGCTTGTGTTTTACAGAGTTCCTGAGGGCCGTTCCAGTGGCCCAGCAGCCTCAGGATGGGGGAGGTGAGGGCCGGGGGGGGGGGGGGGGGGGGGGGGGGGGGGGGGCGTTAATGCTCACAGAAAACCAGAACGAGTTAATTGAACTTAACATCACTGAGGGCTTTTGTGTGTTTCAGTATCATTTCATAATAACCATCCTTAATAAATGGTTAATCATTTAATATTAGTACATTCTTATTTTATTGTTAACCAGCGAATAGTTACATTTCTAACCGTTTACTAATGGTTAGTAAGTGTTATAAATAATGTTATTTCATCATTGATTAATGCTCAATAAGTATTTTTTAAATGTATTATATTGTATAGCTTTAATTTTACGTGTAGTTTGTTATCATCCAGGTTAATGAAAATAATGATTAAGAAATCCTTTTTGAAACATGAATAAAAAAGGATTTGGGTAGCTATCTTAAAGGGGAACTATCTTATAAATGGCCTTTTTCAGTGTTTAGCATTGTTTCCTAGCTATGTGGACTTATATTAATATGATCTATGTCTCTAATTCTCATATTGGCGCATTCTTCCAATTCTCCTCTCACAATATTCACCCTCACTGAACTGAGTCATCTGAAAATGTGATGATTTGTGATGTCAGAAAGACACCGCTGCATGATAATGTTCAGGCGCCGGCGCCGCGGCGCAGTGGTTTAGGTGGCCAGGCTCAAAACGGCTCGAGATCTTGAGGTAGAAAAATGCTGTTTTTGAGGACTTGATTAGAAATACAAAACAATGAATTAAAAAATATATATAATTACAGAGGTGTTCCATAAACTCACAGGAATTGTGTAAAAGTGCCCAAATAGTGAAAGAAATAGTAAAATAGTTCCCCTTTAAGGTTGCAACTGATGTGGATAAGACTTTATAAATGGTTAGTGACTATAACCAATAGAAATGCTGGTCGGTGCTCAACACCAGTCCTCTGACCGGCGCCGAGCCACAAAAAGCCTCCACTCACCTCCACCACGCGACACGGTTAATACCACAGTCTCACACGGCCTGCCGCCTGAAACGGATCCAATACAGCACTGGTGGAAGACTTACACGGTTCCTTTACTTAAGTAAAAGTAGAAATACCCAGATGGATGCGTACGCTGGTAAAAGTAAAAGTCCTCCATTCAAATTCTACTTAAGTAAAAGTAAAGAAGTATTTGCCATTGAATGTACTTAAGTATCTAAAGTAAAAGTAGGCATTCTACATGATGTTTGTGTATTCCAGTGCTTGGGAGCATTCAAACCTCGATCCATTGACCTTTAAAGGTCATGTTAAAGGGGTATGTGGTCCAGTTATGCTGCTCTGATTACGCCCTCTTGAAGTTGACAGGCTTCAAAAGTATATAATCTTCATACATTTTTGCATACATGTTTTTCTTCAAAGTAACTAGTAACTGATGGGTTCAGATAAGTAAAAAGTACAATATTTCCTTTGAAATGTAGCAGAGTAAAAGTATAAAGTTCCCTAAAATGAAAATATTCATGTTAAGTACAAGTAGCTCGGAATTGTACTTAAGTACAGTACTTGAGTAAAATACTTAGTTACTTTCCACAAATGCAATTCAGGTAGCGAAACAGAAGCATTTCAACACAGGACTGAGTTTATACCAAGGGGCTGCCTCGACCTCCTTACATGAAGCATTTATAAACAGCATTTAGGTGGCTATTATAAAGTTGCAAGTGATGTTTATAATACTTGTGTTTATAAAAGGATAATATATGGTTTTCAGGGTCATATAATACTGCAGGTAAGACACACATTACAAAATATATTCATATACTGTACATGTGATATTTAATTTAATTTCAAACCTTTATTTAAACTCGTAAGACACTGAGGTTAACCTCATTTACAGCATTTACATGTCGACACACAGTGGTCGGAGATCATACTTTTAAATGCAGCAAAAGGAAGAACCTTCAGCCTCAGAGTCAGTCGGAGGACATTCTAGTTGTTCATCTAGCATCTAGCATCAAAGGAAAAAGCTGTTTTTCAACTGCAAACACTGAAATACGCTTTAATCGAATGTAGGGGATTCATTGTCTAGCCACATACTTGTAGGGGGTTCATTGTCTAGCCACATATTTGTAGGGGGTTCATTGTCTAGCCACATATTTGTAGGGGGTTCATTGTCTAGCCACATATTTGTAGGGGGTTCATTGTCTAGCCACATATTTGTAGGGGGTTCATTGTCTAGCCACATACTTGTAGGGTGTTCATTGTCTAGCCACATATTTGTAGGGGGTTCATTGTCTAGCCACATATTTGTCAATCACCTAATCTACTCACCGGTATGGATTCCAGCTGCTGGCGATGTGTCGTCGTCACTAGGAGGATGGATAGAACACAGGTCATATGCACACAGTTTATTTTTTACTTCGATAGTAAACAGTACTGTAGGTGTTTTGTGGGCGTTTCTCCTATCAAGGCTTAGCCTCTTACCGTAACAGAACCAACAATGATTTAGGAGGCAGGTTCAGAGCAGCAGACCGAGACAGAGCCACTTCCAGGCCTCTCTGTTCAGCTATAACCACACCCTGCTGCCGACTCGCCTGCGTGTATATTTTCCCTAACGGACTTTCACTTCCGCGTTCGGGTTCCGCGATCTGATTGGCCGCTGACGTTTCTCTCATGGAGGGGTGGGTGGGGGATGATCAGGCCTGGATTACTGACCGGGCATCTCAGACCACCAGAGGCCTCAAGAGCCCCATAATTCTTGTGTATATTAATTGCCTTATGTCACTCATTTCAATTGGAATTTGTCCCCATGCAAGCATGGTTTTAATTAAAGGGGCCGCATCATACTGTTTAAAGTACAGGGCCCCCAGAAATTAGAGCTGTTTTAAAAATATAAAAATCTTCAGCATACACACGGACCACCCTAGTTATGGGGGGCTGATAGAACTTTCTTGCCCTGGGGCCCCCTGGTGGCATAATGCATTCCATGGTAACGATTATAACGTCTTCCTTCTTTGTCTATGCAATAATAACATGTTTTAATCAGTTCACAAGATACACAACACACTTGCTGTTGATGTTTTGCAAACCATTTATTATCCTTTTATTAAGTATTATAAACATCACCTGCAACTTTATATTACCCACTCAACTAATACCAGTGTTTTAAAATGTATAACAATAACTGTTGATAAATGGTAACGTAATCAGTCATTGTTATCATTTCTTATCAGGTATGATACAATATATACATTATATACTTGAAAGTATTAATTAAATATGTATTTGATTGCATTAAATAAATATTACATTAATTGACTAACCATTAGTAAAAGGTTAAAAACAAAACTGATAATTAATTATTTGTGAGTTAACATAACAATGAACTAATATTAAATAATGATCAATTAACCACTTATTGATGATGGTTATTATTAGGTTTTCTACATACACATAATGTTCCATCCCTCCATCTATCCAATGCCACACTAAATACATACAGTACAAACTTAACTTAACTGTACAGTGTACATGCGTATAATGTCACACATTAATACACACAAAGCACTTTGAACTGCAACTTCTGTATGAAAAGTGCTATACAAATAAAGTTTATTATTATTATTATTATTATTATTATTATTACAATACACATCTTTCCGCAGTATCCGCAGTATCCACTGATGTGACATCTGAGGACTTGGAGACGCTGGTGAGGAGCAGAAGAAATGTCCCCGTCATCCCTATCCCCCAGTTCAGGCGTTTCCCGGACTTCTGGGGATGGTACAAATTCTTCATGGACACACACAATCAGGAAGGAGTAAGTGCAGCACCCCTTCATCATAATTCATATGTATATATTTGAGGTTCTATTCTAAAAATGGAGGCAACAATTTGCATCAGACAAGGCACTACCATGAAAATTGTGATTTTAGATGGATTGGAACATTTTGAGATATTAGCATATTGTGACTCTGCAACTACTATTCATACAACAAAAACAATCATCAAAAGAAACTCAAAATGTTATATTTTCGCGTTTTTGTATGCGGCCATTTGACATAATTCCCTATGCAAAAAGATTTCTTTACCTTAACTTGAAGGTACTGCCACCAAATTTGATTAGGTGCTTCCTAACATGAACAGCCTGTCATTTCCATGTTATGGTGTATTTTATATGAAATAAATTGTGAACAATCCACATTTTTCGAACTGTACATAGTTACTATTTTTTTTATAAACATCATTACACATTCTAGAAACATCATTTTTAGAAACCACTCAGTACATTTCCAAGTATTTAGTTATTCATCACATTGGAACAGAAAAATGTACTCCGACTTAATCCACAGAGAAAAAGGTGTTCCAACTAACATGCAAATTTGCAAATGTTTACATATTGCACATATTTGCCAATTTGGGTAGTACAAAATATATTCATGTCATAATACAAATTGGTTTTAAATTTAGATTTGTTTCCTATTAAATGGTTGTATCTCCCATTAAAGCAATAGACCTGTCTCAAACCCTGCCCCTTTTCTTGATCCTCCAATCACAACTGTCGCTTACCTCGGACAAACCAAGTTTGTCCGAGGTAAGCGACAGTTGTGATTGGAGGATCAAGAAAAGGGGCAGGGTTTGAGACAGGTCCATTCTAAAGTGCTGTATTAGATCATTTTTGACCAAACAAAACACAGACTGAGTAGTGTAGAGGTAACCATGGCAGAGACCCGTGTTCAGCTCCCGGTAGCGGTACTTCTGACTTGGTGTTGCCAGTGTTGGCGGGTGGGAAGCCGGTGAGGCTCTTAGTTCTGGTCGCTGCATTAGCGACTCCTATTGACCGGTCGGGGGGGCGCCTGCTCAGTGGGGAGGCCATCTGGGGGAGAGAGCGTGAGAAAGAAAACTTAAAAACACACCAACTGAAAACACATTCTTTTAGCATTTGAGTGTTGAGTGTACGGATCATAATATATACAGTACTAGTAATAAATATGCCATTAAAAGGATTCTGCTTTCAAAGCCACTCATGCCACGTGAGGGAAACTCAACACTCAAAAATAATGCAAAAACCAGTATCTTTTTAATGGCATATTTATTACTATAACCGTTCTCTGGACAGCGACGTCAGAGATTCCTGTACAGCAGAACCTTATTGGTTCTAACTCCGGTTCTGTTGTACAGCAGAATCTTATTGGTTCTAACTCCGGTTCTGTTGTACAGCAGAATCTTATTGGTTCTAACTCCGGTTCTGTTGTACAGCAGAATCTTATTGGTTCTAACTCCGGTTCTGTTGTACAGCAGATCCTTATTGGTTCTAACTCCGGTTCTGTTGTACAGCAGATCCTTATTGGTTCTAACTCCGGTTCTGTTCCTACGTGTCTGTCAGGTGGAGGATCTGGACCGACTGTACCTAGCCCACCTGCAGAACAAGCACAAAGCAGCGGAGGGCACCAACTACCTCTCCCACCTCAGCGCCATCTACAAGACCTGTGCCAACTCCGACGACCCCGAGTGCATCCACGAGTCCTCCAGCAAGCCCAAGGCCGCCATCGTGATGCCTGAGCCCGTCAAGTCTGCCGCGGTCAGGATGTGCAACCCTTACCTCGACCCCTACTGCCTCTTCCCCCTCCTGCCCAAGGCCCTCGCCCCTGTGCCGCCCCCGGCGCCCCAGCCGGCCCCGGTCAAGTACCCGGCCCCCATCTTCACCCCCCTGCTGCCCATGCCCATGAAGAGCCAAAGCGGCTTCTACTACTACGCCCCGGTGCTGGAGCCCTTCCTGAGCGCCGAGCAGAAGATGGAGCTGCTGAGGATCTGCAACCCCCAGGACGTGGAGTGCCTGCAGTACCACCTGAGGGCCGCCTACGGCTACAGACCCGCCCCCCCCGGGCCGGTCCCGTCCTACTCCGCCCTGAACTGTGACCCCAAGGACCCCTACTGCAAGCCCATCCTGGTCCAGAAGGCCTCCAGCGGCTACTACCACCTGCTCTACCCCAACTGCAACCCGGAGGTGGACCCTCTGTGCGTCAGCACCGTGGCCGCGCCCGCCCCTCTGTCCGCGGAGGAGCCCCCCATAGAGCAGCAGTGCAACCCCCTGTTCGACGAGGGCTGCAACCCGCTGACCGCCACCAAGCTGACCGGCCTCACCAAGCCCGTGCTGCAGTACGCCCCCAATGACGCGCCGGCGGCGCCCGAGCCTGCCCCCGCCGCCGCCGCCGCTTTCGGCCCCGCCTCTCTGGGCTGCGACCCCCGCGTCGACCCCTGGTGCATACTGGCAGTCGCCCACTCCCTGCGCAAGCCCCCTCCACAGCTGCCCGAGCACCAGGTCTGAATCTGAAGTCTGTCTGATAAGATACATTAGTTAACGGTTTCAACTAGTCTAGTGTAATCGTGTTTATTGAACGGTTGTATTAATGGTCTCTTACTTCTCTTTTGATGTATTAAATGTCATAGTGAAATGAGAGGAGTTTTGTATAATGATGTCACACGCTATCTTTACATGCTATCTTTACATGCTATCTTTACATGCTATCTTTACACGCTATCTTTACATGCTATCTTTACATGCTATCTTTACATGCTATCTTTACACGTTGTCTTCACACGTTGTCTTCACATGCTGTCTTCGCATGCTGTCTTCTCAGTTATCTTTGCATCAGATGCTTCTTGAGTCTGTCTTAAACCAAACCCACAAATCGATCAATCAACCAGGTCCGCTCCAGGCTCGGTGTCGCCGGCAAGACCAAAGACGGCCACGACTGCTACGTGCACTACGACAAGGACTGCACGCCGGTGAAGGCCGCCGGCGCCAAGGCCAAAGCCGTGGCTCCGCCCGCGCCTCCACCCGACGCTCCACCCAAGGCTCCGCCCGCGCCCCTCTGCCACCCCTATGACCCCAATTGCGGCAGGTTCGCCGCGTCCGGCGACGTCGAGGAGCCCAGGACCGGCGTGATCCTGCCCGACCCCCATTGCGACCCCGAGATCGACTTCAACTGCCGCCTGCGCCGCGCCGACCCGGCCCTGGCCGACGAGGTGGTCGCGGTGGAGCCCGTGGTCGCGGTGGAGCCCGTCGTCGCGGAGGAGGAGGAGGAGGAGCCCTTTCTGGCGCCCGCTCCCTTTCTGGCGCCCGCTCGCTTTCTGGCGCCCGCTCCCTTTCTGGCCCATCCCCGCTTTGAAGATTTCCTCAGGGGCTACCTCAGCCAGTACAGGAAGAAGTAAACCATCACAGCATTACACACCCAAACCAGCAGAGGCTGCTAGAGAGGCGAACACACAGAGGAGAGTGATCCGAGTGTTGCACGCTGAACCCCTCACTCCCAACGTCCCTCCGAGGACATCCCACAATCCACCTGTGTTCCTAAAAGCAGAGGAAAGGAGGCGGTGCGACCGCCAACCGACAACGATAACTGTACGGTACTTATAGAATAGTGAATCTGGATCTCCTTCTGAACATCTAAAGGCCTTTTATTATCTACTCCATATAGGGGGCGGCCCAGCAGGACTTCCGATAGCTTCAACAGTCTCGTGGGAACGTATGTGAAAACTGTGCATTAAAAAATACTACAAGTATGTCTGTAGAAAGTGTCTCCTGTATAGATATGTGTTAGTGTTGGACAGCATACTTTAAAACGGTGTAGTCTGAGTTTTTTTTGTTGCGTTTCGCACGCAAGTATCACCATCTGTTGTACATTGTCCTATTCTGTGTGTTTATGAACATATTCTCTCTGTATTTAATGTTGTTTTCCACCGTTTTCTGTATTGTGACTCTAAACCCTAAGCGCTTCACCTCTGTTTAGTTTTTATAAAGTTCCAAATAAAACAAATTTGAAACAATCCGTGGTCTCCCTTTACAGAAGATTAACTCACAGCAGCAACACCTCCACCTCCACACACTAAGGCAATAGATGCAGAAAGCTAGAACAATACCATACATTGTTAATATGTTATATAACATGCACATGAGATCAAAATAAATATTTAAGTCTGCAATAGAAGCGTATAGAATACATTTAGGATAAATGTAGTATATGTCCTTGTCAGGATTTTCTCTGTTAAGACAAGACTTCCCAGTATATATATATATATATATATATATATATATATATATATATATATATATATATATATATATATATATATATATATATATATATATATATATATATATATATATATATATATATATAATTCTTGCTGTATGTGCACTCTGTGTATTTACACATCATTATCATCATCATCATCATTACCAATGGGTATTGTGCATTAAATTATATTATAAAAGAAACAATATATACATAATATATAATGATATATAATTATAATAATATAATTGGTTTTGGTCTCTGTGCTTCCCTGCCTCTGAACGAGCGACATAATGTCGAGGGCAAGAGCTCGAGAGCCGGGTGGGATGGGGGCGGGGGGTGTTCTATACACAGTACGTCTGTTTTTCAACTGTCACTAGTTCACACACACAGAGAGACTACTGCTAGTACCGCTACTGCTATTGACATGACAGTTTCAAAAGCACAGCAGCAAGTTAATGACTACCTGAGCTACGACATGTTCTTGTTGGAAGCAGAGTGGAAGAATGTTCCTAATGGCAGGTTGTTCTCTATGAAAGGTTTGGCTTCTGCTGGATTGTGAGCCCCCTGTCCTCTTCTGGCTTGGTGTAATTGCTGATTTATTAATGCATTCTTATTAATACTGTCATCCCACAACTACTGTACTGTACTGTCCTGCCTGTGGCCTACAGGGAGAGCTATGCCTGGCTCGCTCCCAGTCTCTCTCTCTCTGTCAGAGGTGTCATCTGTGTATGTTTACAGGTTCACCAGTTGACCAACAAGTCCGCCAGGGCCCTGGGTGACCTACAGGGACATCTAAACAAACATCAGATCAAGCACCCAGACGCAGTCATGATCATAGCTGGCAATTTCAATCAGGCGAATCTGAAGAAAGTGATGCCAAACTTGCTTGCACCACCAGGGGAGGAAATACGCTTGATCATTGTTACACCCCGTTTAGAGCCGGTTACAAGGCAGTACCGGGCCCTCCATTAGCTGGAGCAACGAGCACATCTGATCACGACGCCATCTTGTTTATCCCCGCCTACCGGCAGAGATCACGTGACGCTGTCGTGTCACGTGAGGTAAAGAAGTGGTCCGACCAATCAGAGGCCACGCTACAGGACGCACTTGATGACGTAGACTGGCTGATGTTTCAGTCAAGCTTAACACATTCGGGGCCAACCACGTATATATACGTGTTTCGGATCCAACGCTTGAGGGCCAACCACGTATATATATACGTGGTAAGGTTGTTTTGGCTTTTATTCCATTGTAATATCCTACTCAATGTCACCAAGCGGCACTGCAGATTTACCCTACTCTTGGAATTTGGAAAAGTGCATTACCGGCCAGATCCCCGTAGGGGCGCTGTCTCGATAATGCAGTGTTCCCTGTTACAGACAGGTGTTGTTGTTTTTTTATCATGAATGGACTTTTTTGTTAGCCTAAAGCTATGCGTGTAGCCGATCCCCTGGAATCGTTTTTGGGACGCTGAATTCAGTATGCAGTAAAGGAATATAGCATCAGCCAATGGACATATGGATCTACCAGATGGTGATCGATAACTGGGAAATCCTTTTTGCAGTCCAACCGGCCACAGGTAAGAGCGATTTGACGTCAATTTCAGCCTGGTCGGGCCTTGCTCTGATAGCCATCCGTCAGCAAATGAGGCTACTGAGGCTAATGCCGTTATTGGTAATCAATCATCAGAAACAACATCCCCCGCCCCCCCTTTAATGCATTCATGGTGGACCATGATACCGATAATATGCATTTTGAGTTTTAGCTCTAGCTTGTCTATGTCATAATCACGGCGAGAGCCTTCTTCACTCATCCTCCTCCTCCCCCACATTCACGGCGGAAGCCTCACTCACCCCTTATCCTCTCACACCCTTATATGGGCAGCATCCGTTCCCCTGATTCACACGCTGCCAGCTCATCAATCAACACGGCTGTGACTCATCCCCTCATCAACGAGATGGTACTTCAACCTGCAGATCCTGTCCTACCCTCGTCGGAGTCTTAAACTAGCTTCCTAGGTATGACGACGAATCTAAGCCTTGCAACCTAGTCCTCATTGTTATACCTTGTCCTAACCCTTGTTCTCTATTTGCCCAGGACCTCCGCTCCAGTACACCTCCTACTACCTGGACATCCCGTGCTGCACAAGGAGTGCTCCTGCTCTCGCCCACTACTCAGTCCTGTGCAGTGGCGGCCGGCCGATAGTGGGCGCTAGAGCGCCGCCCTCCCTGGTTAAAAGATTTTTAATTTTTTTTAGCCCTAGAAATAAAATAAACATGTTTAAAATGAATAATATTTACTAATTTTAAGTATGTTTGTGTTTCCAATGCACAATATAACGTTAATATATCAAATATAAATAATAGTTTTTCATTCACAGGATTACAGGAAGTCACTAGTAACTACCTCTCAGGCCGGGGCGAGACATATCGCGCACAGCAGGGCGTGCACTGGTTTCATCGCTGTATCCTCGCAGCCAATCAAATAGGTCAACACACGTAACGCACTGTGCGTTGAAATATGATGTAATATGATGGAAGCCAGGCGCGTTTTCAAGCGATCTATATCATCTAAGCAAGCAGCGTCTATACTTTCCGTAGCCGCATTTCTCGGAGGCGCTCCAGCCGCATTTCTCGGTGAAGCTCTCTGATTGGCCGACGCCAGTTTCTACACTGGTTAGGTAGTTACTCTTCGAAGTTGGTTAAGGTTAGGCAAGTTCTTTCGACGGTTAAGCTTAGGCACTCTTTCAAAGTTGGTTAAGGTTAGAGTTTGTCTTAGAGCAGGGCGATAGAACGCCAGGTAGTTTGCAGGCTGTTCGATGCGGAAATGGGCAAAGACACAGCTCGTCGTCACAGTACTTGTGTTGTGGTGGCTAACCTGGCTAACAAGAAGCTATTTGGCTAGCTGGATGCAGTCTGGACAGTGGATATACATCAACAGTGGACATATACACTTTATCAAGCCCTCCTGGACCACGTTTCAACTAAACAAAGTGAGTTAATGCGGTCTCTCTCTCTCTCTCTCTCTCTCTCTCTCTCTCTCTCTCTCTCTCTCTCTCTCTCTCTCTTGCTCTCTCTCGCTCTCTCTCTCTCTCTCTCGCTCTCTCTCTCTCTCTCTCTCTCTCGCTCTCTCTCTCTCTTGAACTATAACATTTAATTTCGCCGCAGGTGACGCATAATGGATGAATGAATGAATGGTAACTTGTTTAAAATGACAAGATATATATATGTGTTCATTATTGGATTGATCATACGTGTACTAGTGTAGTATGAATGAACTCGACTTAACGTTGGAAACGGGGTAACTAGTGATGTGTCAGTCACGAGCGACTCGTTCATAAGAGCCGATTCATTGCCGTGAGCGTGAGTCGAATTGCTCACGTCTCGGGTAACGTTATGAGTCAGTATTCGCTTGGTCAGCTGTCCGCTTGCCCCCCCCCCCCTTCACCCCCCCCGCACCCACCCAAATGTAGTTCACACCGGCCGCCACTGGTCCTGTGTCTACTATATCGTGCTGCACAAGGAGTGCACCTGCTCTCGCCCACTACACAGTCCTGTGTCTACTATCCCGTGCTGCACAAGGAGATGGAGTGCATCTGCTCTCACCCACTACACAGTCCTGTGTCTACTGCCCCGTGCTGCACAAGGAGTGCACCTGCCCTCATCCACGGCACACTCTAAAACGCTCCATTCTCTCTCCTCCTGTGTTCTGCTATTGGGCTCCGCCAAACCCCATCCTCACAGTCTATAGCCGAAACGCCATTCGATTTAACGTTATTAGCTTAGCACCTTGTAACTCGCCTTCCTGGAAATACCGCAGAACATTCTGCTATAACGTTCATATTCACGACGCTATAAAATGGGAACGTATTGATGATTTTTTTTTTATTTAAGGCATATTGAAGGGACGGTTTATAGTGTCAATTGACAATGACAATGGACAGATAGCAATAATATAAAGTATAGATTTAGCTCTACAAACTGTTTCACGCACAATGAAAGGTTGTTATGATAAGCTGGCCTTATAGAGTGAGATTAGACGGATCCCAATGGCCCCGAATGTGTTAAGTGACATCAGTGAGTTCGCTCAGGTTGTTGTTAGCTTTATAACAACACTAGCAGATAGCATTGTACCCACGAAAAAGGTTCGGGTCTTCCCGAACCAGAAACCGTGGGTTGACAATACTATCCGAGTGGCCCTGAATGCTCGCACCACTGCTTATAACCTGGACAGAGCGTCAGGAAATATGGACGAGTATAAGGCTACAGTCTATACTCTGCGCAAGGCTGTAAAGCTTGCTAAAAGGACATATGCTGGCAAGATAGAGGCACAAATGGCCCAGAACGACACAAGAGGTTTATGGCGAGGACTACGGACGATATCTGACTAAAGTCAGCGCCCCCCAAATGGGGAGTGCCGATGCCACTCTCGCGGACCAACTCAACTCCTTTTACGCGCGGTTCGGTGCAAACAGTAGCGACGCTAGCTCCCCGGCTAACGCGTCACTGACACAATCTATCCCTGGCTGAGTCTGTGGTCCCTGCCTGCTTCAAGGTGTCCACTATAATCCCGGTACCAAAAAAATCCTCCCCAGCAGGTCTTAATGACTACAGACCGGTGGCACTCACCTCTGTGGTCATGAAATGTTTTGAGAGGCTGGTTAAAGATTACATTTGTGCCTCCCTACCCAGTGATATGGACCCTTTGTAATTTGCATACAGGCCAAACAGGTCCACTGACGATGCGGTCTCTCAGGTACTACACAGCACCCTCTCTCACCTAGACAGCCAGAAGGGGGGCTATGTGAGACTGTTGTTCATTGACTATAGCTCAGCGTTCAACACCATAGTCCCCACCAGACTGGTGGACAAGCTGATCGAGCTGGGTCTGAGCTCCGCTCTGAATGCCTGGATACTGGACTTTCTGAGTGAAAGGCCTCAGGCGGTCAGGGTGGGGGGTCAGACCTCCAACACCATCACCCTGAGTATCGGGTCCCCCCAGGGCTGTGTTCTGAGCCCCCTGCTGTATTCACTCTACACACATGACTGTGTGGCCAAGTTCAGCTCCAACTCCATAGTGAAGTTTGCGGACGACACAGTGGTGGTGGGGCTGATCTCTGACAATGACAAGAAGGCCTACCGGGAGGAAGTTGATGCACTGGCACGCTGGTGTCAGGACAACAGCCTGCTCCTGAACATTGGTAAAACCAAGGAGCTGATCATGGATTTTAGGAGAACACAGCAGGGGACACACACACCACTGTGGATAAACGGGGCTACCTTGGACAGGGTGAGCAGCTTTAAGTACCTGGGGGTCCACATCTCAAAAGACCTGACATGGACAACACACATAGACTCGTAAAGAAGGCGAAGCAGCGCCTCTACTAGGGCTGGGCGATATGGCCAAAAGCGTTATTGCGATAAAACTATTTTCATATAACTCGATATCGATAATTATCGTCGATATAATGTCTGTCAAGTTTAATTAACTTCTTATGCCCGGCGCCGATGGACGGGCTATTAATAGACTTGTTTTGCTGCTGCGAATGTCTCGAGTTCATGTTGTCATCAGTCCGCGCACGTTAGCAGTTAGCTAGAGCAAGCGGTGTATCCCATGACAATGTACTAAATATGACCCTAAAATACTCTGTTCCGCCCCAATACACTGCAACGACGTCCACCGTATACCCCACACTACTATAACCGTTACCCTCAGAATTCAAAACACACACCAACTCGGCAGGTAAACTATAAAATAGCGCCGTGCAAGCTAATTATCCTAGCCAGCCTCGTTTCCAAGCGGTGTATCCCATGACAATGTACTAAATATGACCATAAAATACTCTGTTCCGCCCCAATACATTGCAACGACGTCCACCGTATACCCCACACTACTATAACAGTTACCCTCAGAATTCAAAACACACACCAACTCGGCAGGTACACTATAAAATAGCGCCGTGCAAGCTAATTATCCTAGCCAGCCTTGTTTCCAAGCGGTGTATCCCATGACAATGTACTAAATATGACCATAAAATACTCTGTTCCGCCCCAATACATTGCAACGACGTCCACCGTATACCCCACACTACTATAACCGTTACCCTCAGAATTCAAAACACACACCAACTCGGCAGGTAAACTATAAAATAGCGCCGTGCAAGCTAATTATCCTAGCCAGCCTTGTTTACTACTTGAGTCATACCTCTCTACGTCTCCTTCCGCTGTCAGCCATCTCCTTCACTGATTGGTTGTTAGTGCGTGTGCTCATATCCAAGCTTGGAAAATCGATATATCGAAACTTTGGGACCACGTTTCATGTTTATTTCGAGGAAATAATTTATCGCGATAGTTATCGTTATCGTTTTATCGCCCAGCCCTAGCCTCTACCACCTGAGACAGTTAAGGAAGTTCAGAGTATCGGGGAATATACTCCAGTCCTTCTACTCCGGACCTGTAGAGAGCATCTTGACTGGAAACATCACTGCCTGGTATGGAAACAGCAAGGCACAGGACAAGAAGGCCCTACAGAGAGTGGTGCACTCAGCTGAGCGTACTACGGGTATTGCACTACCACCCCTGCAGGTCTTATATAACAAGAGGTGCAAATCCAGAGCCTGCAGAATAAGGCTCAGCTTCTTCCCCCAAGCCATCAGAGTCTTGAACGCTGAACTCTCCACACACAAGCACATGCACACACACAACACACACACTGTATACCCTCACACACTAACAGTCACTTTAGCATGAACACACACACACACATGCTGCACACGCTCACACTCAGCGGTCACTTTACACAATGAAAAGGTCACTTTAAAAAAAAGGAAAAAAGAACGAGAGTGGTTCTTGTATAGTAAATAGATGGATGTAGCAAGATAGCATAAGGATATATAGTATAACTGTAGATTGTATAGCATAGTATTGTATAGTAGTCAGTGTTGGGCAGTAGCTAGCTACAAGTAGCGACGCTACATAGCTTAACTACAATTCTCAGTAGCGTGATGGTAGCGTCGCTACTTTTGAACCAAGTAGCGTTCTCTGTAGTGCAGCTATTTTTAGAACGAAGTAGTGACGTAGCGTGAGGAAACGCTACACGCTACTATCCGGAGAAACAGACATAAAGATTTGTGAAAAAAAAACTCCCAGCGGAAAACCCACTATGATTGGTTGGTTGGTTTAGATATGAGTATGACGACTCACGATTGGGTAAGGTTAGGCCAAAACATTAAGTGTAGGCCAATCAGAGGCAGGATAGGGCGGGACTCCAGCTCCGCAAATCAGGAAGTGCAAATCAAAACAGACCACTGAATGAATGAATGCTAGTTAACAGATTACATGAACTAGTCCGCACGAAATGGCAGAGGGATTCGATGTTTCCAGGGCTGATGACATTGATGAAGATGATGATGTCAATAACAACAATGCCTCTCCATGGCCCTATCTGGAAAAATTTATGAGTTTGACTGAAAAAACGCCTAAAACATAATGTTTAGGTGTTTATTGTGTCAGCCAAAAACGAAGCTGCTCTCTCTCAACTTCCCACACGTCCAGCACTAACTTGAGAACACATATTCAGGTGAGCTGATGAAAACCTTTACATAAACATTGTCAACTGTTCCCAAACAGGGCCCCGTTCCCCGTACCTGGCTAACTGAGTTAGCCGGATAATATTCAGCATAGCTTGACTTAAGCCAGACCTTTCCATTCCCCGACGCTCGATTGTTTAAATCACTATGACAACAGATCAAAAAGTTTGAACCTGGTCGAGGGCAGGGTTAAGTTCAGTTAGCTGGATGAACTATGACCACACCCCCGCAAAGAAATCCCAGCTCCCTTCCTGAAATATTTCTCACAGTCTAGATCCCATTATGCCATTCTGAATTATGTTTTTGTGCTTCGTTTGAAATGTAAAATAATAGGTCTGCAGTAACGCTGATAATAAATCATATTCAGCCTATGAATTTACTTTGTCCTATATAATGCACGTCATATTTATACGGATACGGCGCTCGCGAGTCGCGACACACACAGTTATTTTAATAACGGACTAAACGGATCATTGCAAATGTGAATCCCGCTGGGATATTTTTAATGAATGAAACCTATCGGGTGTTTGGCTCTGATTAGTTTAATATTCTTCGCTGTGTATTTGCTTAACGGAGCACCCGGATGCGTTTCATTCAAGCTGAAGCGTCTATGCGCGGATTGTGGATATGAATTATGAGGAATCTGAATCTGTGGAGTATTTAATTGTATCACTTTGACAGTGTCACACGTTATTGTGATATTGTAACTGGGATTAAAATATATGAGGAGATGCGCTGTTTGATGGATTTGATGATGTGACGTGACTTGATAAATTGAATGAGCCTTTGACGTTTTTGATGAATGAATTTGAGAAAATGCATTTATCTTTTCAAGCACTGTTATCTGATGATGAACATGAGGTGTCACTGGTATAAACCAAATGGTAATCAATTCAATGCATGTATGGATTGGGTCCGAAACAGATTAAAACCTGATTAATAGTGTAACTGCAAGCCTCCCTCCAAGCCTCTCTTTGGAAACCATGTATTTATATAGTACATAATACCTAAGCACATACAGATATCCTCATGATATAATTCGTATCAATTAGATATACTATTTGGGCTTGTTTTTATCGTTATTCTGAAAGAGCTGAACTAATTATTTTCGCTAGCAAGATCTCATTTGATTATTCATTCCATAAGCCTATACTGCCAGCAGGCACGCCCATTCTGCAATCTGTTAATAAAGTTTTAAATCAATCAATCAATCAATGCCGTTAGAAGATCAGGATTTCTGCTATCGACACTTGCTGTCTTTTCAGCTGAGGCGGGCGTGCGCAATTATCCTGAGTCTCAAGTCTGGTTCAAATGAACGAGACTGAATCCACCTTCGAGGAACAGGAAAATCCCGGATTCAAACATCGGGTTAATTGAATCTGGATAATGGGACTCTTGATCGACTTAGTTAAACCAGGTACGGGGAATAGGGCCCAGCACACAAGTCAGTGCACTTTTTGTCAACAGCAGCTGCTATCATGTTTCACTGTAGGCAGAAAATTAACAATATTATGGGGGTGGAGGAAAAGAAAAAACAAACTAACATTAAATATACACTAAGAGGGAAAAGATCACCTAGAGCAGTGGTTCTCAATCTGTGGGTCAGGACCCCACATGATTTTGGGGCCATGGAATGTTTTGTGAGTTACATATTTAAATACATTTGGTCATTTAGCTGACGCTTTCATTCAAAGCAACTTACAAATTGTGTACAACAAGTCAGCAGGAGTGGTACATATCTAGCAGGCTAGCAGCCAAGGATAAGTAGTATTGTTTGTCTAGCAGTGTCAAGCTTGAGTGTTATACTCTGAGTACATAGTAGTATAGACATATTAGCATAGTTGGAGGGCTTGTTTCAGTTTTATAATAAACAATCAAACTGAACTTTTTTTTGCCTGCCTATTTGTTTGGTGGAAACCTGATCATGAAGTAAAAAAAAAAAAAAAAAAAAAAGTAGTGCCGATGTAGTTAGCTATTTTTGCCATGTTCTTGTAGTGTAGCTTGCTACATTTCTCTGGGGATAGCTTCCATTGTAGTTGAGCTATATTTAATCGAGAGTAACTTGTAGTGTAGCTTACTACATTTTCCAAGTAGCTTGCCCATCACTGATAGTAGTGTACATAAGACCCAGTGCCTAACATTGTATTGCAGGACCTTAGCATGTATTTTGCCATGCTTTTTGTAAACTTTATGTACATTATACCTGTTATGTCTTATTCTTATTACTTGTATTATTGCACAAATGTCTTATTCTTATTACTTATTGCACAATCGCTGCGGGCATGACCTCCCGCATTTCACTGTATGCTTGTATGCCGTGACAAATAAAACTCTTGACTTGAAAAAAAACTCTTGACTTGAAGTGTAATGCAATATATTGTTAGAACAGCAAAAAAAACATTTATGTCAATGATCCCTTATTTGCAACAAGACTCCGTCGTTTTAAAAATGTGTATTTCCTTTGTTTTGTTTTAGTAAGACATTGCTCTTTTTCCAATAGGCTTTAGTGGGACACATTGGTCCAATCTGTTGACAGAATCAGGCTATAGGGTGACAATAATGTGGTCAAGAGGCATGGTTTCTATCTTCAGCCTTTAACTGGCGTGGTTTATTTATTCACATGGTATGAGCAGTAACACATGAGTCCTTCTCTGTGAGAGGTAGGTGGGGGAGAGAGGTCGAGTAGGAGCAGACATCCCTATTTATACTCGTCCACCTGGTGGTGTCCCGAGTGGCTCCGCCTAGAGCGCCCTCTAGTGGAAACAGTTATATATGCAGTTAGACAGTTAATAACAATCCTACCTAGAACCTCTGACTTCAACACAATCTCCTATATTTTCACAATCCAGTTATTTGCAGATAATTGGAAGATCTATCGCCGGTTCACATTGACTATGATGCAGTAGTTAGTATATAATGCATGAGCACTGGGATTCTGACCGTTTGAACATGATGACGTAGCACCTCCACCAGGTGGCACGAGCCTCTCGGAGCACCAAGCGGACATCATCACTTGGCGGCGTATAGCTCTGCTGTCAGAAGAACCATAGATATATATCACTAGATGACTCAGCCGCGCTGCTGGCCAACGGAGATCGACATTACCACATGGTGGCCATCTTGCGTGACTCATAACATGCATGTCTATTGGTGCATGCATGTACTATTGAAATAACCATAGCTTGCTCAATTTTCAACCGTTTGGTTTGTTAAAAACATCAGAGATGTAGTTATCATACTGCATACATATAATGGACTTTCATATAATATTTCTTTTTTAATTATTACAAAAATTCTTCCAAGCAAGAATCATAGCCACGTTAATAACGTTTGTAATAAACCAAACCGTTTGTAAAACCGTCAAGATTTCAGCGAGTTAAGAGTATTTTTGTTTGTGCAGATCATCACCTTAAAGCAGTAGTCCACTCGAGCAAGATGGCCACCGGTGAACCACGCGGGAGACTCCGCCTTGAGCCATCTAGTGATATATATCTATGAGAAGACCCATAGTACATATATAAATATATATATCTATGAGAAGAACAGCCTTCAGCTGTTATACGGTGCCAAGTGATGACATCCGCTCGGTGCTCTGAGAGGCTTGTGCCACCTGCTGGTGGAGCCCCTAAAGAAACAGCCTGCTAAGGACTCACTTAATCAGGAGACATTTGTGTCTTGTCATTTACAGTAGGCTATTTCCCATCTAAAACAAGCAAACTAAGATAACATGTTATTATCCCTGGGGGGAAATTGTGTTGACAGCAGTGCGTAGAGAATTTACAAAGGCAAATAAGCACATCACAATATGACGTAATATAATTAAATGAAGGGATAAAAAAAAGTATACATATTTTTTTTGGAATATTCAAAATAATGAAGATTAAATAATGACGCCGTTATGTAGTCAATTATGTATTCATGATTTGCTGGGAATTACACAATATGACCAACTCTCATAGAATAGAATAGAAGTGCTTTTCTTTTTTATCCAGAGGGAAATTCAGCACCAGAGATGGCTCACAATAAACATTTAGGTAGTCAAAAATAAGAATACACAGTCAAAGATATGCATTCTATAATATGTATGCATTTACTGTATTTACTCATATTTACTTTTGATTTAGGCTATTGTATATTGCTGGCATAATAATATCACACACTTCTGCTACAGTATGGCTGTCGCCTACTCGCCTATCGCCTACTCGCCTACTCGCCTACTCGCCTATCAAACAACCACCCCACCCCTGGATTGACGCCTCATATGTTAGACATAAAATAGTCATTAAGGCGGCCGGGTAGCGCAGCGGACTAAGCGTCTGTCTACCACCGCAGAGCCACTGGTATCGAATCCAGCTGTCAGCGGTGCCTCCGGCTTGGCCGGTCGTCATACTGACACAATTGGCAATCCGGTGGGTGGTAATCTGGTCATTGTAAACAGCGACTCCTACAGGTCGGTCAGGGCGCCTGCACAGCGAGGAAGGGATCTGGGATAGTGTGCCCTCCCACGCGTTACACTCACCCAATGAGAGTCCTCGCTGCCAGGTGAAAAGAGGCTGCTGGCTGTCTGCTATGTATCGGAGGAAGCATGTGATAGACTTCAGGGCTCCCTAGACCGGCAAGTAGGGGGCAAATGCGCGCAATGACCACGAAGGGGAGGGGGGAATTGGCATAACGACTAAATTGGGATGGGAGGAAAATACAAGAAAAATAGGAGGATAAAAAAATATATAAAATAGTCATTAAAAATGTCATTTTTATCAACATGCTCTTTCTCTGACGAACAGAGATCAAATAGTGTGAGAAGACAGTTAGGAATCAATTTCATGCCTCTGTGAAGAATAATTGCTGTGGATTTTAACATTATGATATTACGATAAGCGTCTTTCATCTGGGCTCATGGAGGAATGCATTAGTCTAACGATTTATCACGGTCATCTGTTTCATGTTAATTACTAAATGACTGATACATTTATCTAACAAGAAGCTTGCTGCCTAAAATACTCCCACCTGCTGCCAGGGGCAACCACAACAATCTTGTTGTTGTACAAATGCAGTTAGATGGCGGTTTGACTGGCGGTGGTAGTATTAGATGTTATTAGATGTTAACATCCAAAGAAATGGCTTAAAGGGGCACTTCACCAAAAAACAATGCTGATTTATTTAGCTTTAAAAACAAAACATATATATCTATATATATCTATATATCTATATATATCTATATATCTATATATCTATATATCTATATCTATATATCTATATATCTATATATCTATGTGTACAGTACATATATTGTAATTGGTTACATCAATATTAAAGGGGTACTTCACCAAAATACAATGCTGATTTATTGCGGACACAATCTCACACACATCCAAAAACTCGAATCACATTCATGTAGTTTGACAGTTATTGTGTTGTGTTAATTACAGCACCATGAAATTATGAAGATATAGCTATTTTCTTCCTCATTTCACGGTGCTGTAATTAACGCAACAGAAGGATTCAGTGTCCCCGATGACATCACTGGTGGCCACATTCAAATAAATTTACTCTCAATAACTGTCAAACCAAATAAATGTGAGCAAAACTGATTCGAGTTTTTGGATGTGTGTGCGATTATGTGCGAAATAAATCAGCATTGTTTTTTGGTGACCTCTTTAACTCATTCAACGCCAGCCACGAGAAAAGTCGGGTTAACTCGCCAACCGTTCAGCGCCAAAACTCGGGTTTTAATCGTTATTTTGTAGTGGCTACTGGGACATAATTCACGGCATTCTAGCCTTATGTGGTGTTTACTACATCTCCCGTGATCCTTAGCGGGGGATGACGTAGTTAAAGAGCGACGAATGAGAGATGAATGGAAGTGTTGTTTGTGCGACTGTAGAGTGCATAATAAAATAGTATTTTTGCATCGGAACACGGCTCCGTTTTCACTATCATTACCGCATTCCTACATTGGTGACCCTGGTTTTTTTCTTGGACGTATTTCGGGGATTATATCGAACATGTCAACTGAACAACAGAACGCAGATCGCAGATCTTTGAACGCAGTTTCACTCAAACTGCCCGAGTTTTGGGAGCAACGCTTGGTTTGCGCAAGCTGAAGCCCAATTCGCTCTCAGGGATATTACCGCGGACGCCACCAAGTACTACTATGTGGTAGCAGCCCTTACGAACTCAACTGCGGCGAGAGTGGTGAGTTTGCTGGAAAACCCATCTACACATGACAAATATGTTGCTATAAAGACACACCTTAAAGAGGCTTTCGGTCTGTCTGAATCGGACCGTGCTCGCCAGCTTCTCTCTCTACCTGGATTGGGTGACTCAAAGCCCTCTGAACTGATGGACCACATGTTAGCTTTGCTGGGTGACCATGGGCCATGTTTTCTATTTAAAGAGCTTTTCCTGCAACCACTCTCTATCTCTGCCACGGCTATGCCCCGCCGGGTGAGGCCGTCGGGGTTGTGTTTTTACCACGCAAAGTTTGGGAACAAAGCTAAGAAGTGCTTGCCACCATGTAGCTACAGTGGGTCGGAAAACGCACTGGCTGCCTCTCATTAGCAGCCGTGAGTGTTGGCCATCCTGCAGGCTTGCTGTACGTCACCGACTCACTCTCCGGCCGCCGTTTTTAATGTGACACGGGTGCCCAGGTGAGCGTGTTGCCGGCGTCCACTCAGGATTTCCACTCAGCGAGACGGGGCCCCGCCCTTGAAGCTGCCAATGGCAGTGCGATCCCTACATTTGGCAAACGCACGTGGCATTATGTTTTGCTGACCAGCGTTTCACCTGGGATTTCGTGTTGGCCAAGGTGTCCACTCCCCTCCTAGGCGCTGACTTTCTCTGCGCCAACAGTCTCTTGGTAGACATGGGGAATCGCTGGCTCGTCAATGCTGAGACGTTTGGCTCCTTGGCATGTGAGCGCAGTGACACGGCCACAATGACACTGTCCAGCCGCCGCGCCCACTGATGATTTCTCCCGCCTCCTGTTGGAGTTCTCGGACATCACAACACCCACCTTCTTGTCCGCGGCCACTAAGCATGGAGTCATTCATTACATCTCCACGGAAGGCCCACCAGTACATGCTAGGGCTCGTCGTCTCGACCCACACAAGCTCACCATCGCTAAGAATGAGTTTGCCTCCATGGAGGCACTGGGCATCGTTCGTCGTTTCGACAGTCCTTGGGCCTCGCCTCTCCATCTCGTTCCAAAGGATAACGGCGGCTGGCATCCGTGTGGCGACTACCGGCGCCTTAATGATGCCACTACACCTGATCGTTACCCGGTTCCACACATCCAAGATTCTTCAGCCCACCTAGCTGGCGCGTCTGTTTTTTCGAAGGTTGATCTGGTGAGAAGATACCACCAGGTGCCGGTTAGCCCTCAGGACATCCCCAAGACGGCAGTTATAACCCCATTCGGACTCTTTGAATTTCTGAGGATGCCTTTTGGCCTCAAAAATGCTGCTCAGACCTTTCAGAGGTTAATGGACGCCATGCTGCGCAACCTGTCTTTTGTGTTCGTCTACCTAGACGATATCCTCGTAGCCAGCACGTCCAAGGCAGAACACCTAACACACCTCCGGCTCCTTTTCAGTCGCCTCAGAGAGCATGGATTAATCATCAACCCAGCAAAGTGTCAGTTTGGACTGCCTGCCATGGACTTCCTTGGCCACCACATCACTACTGCTGGGGCGGTCCCATTACCAGTAAAGGTGGAAGCGGTGCTGCGGATCCCACGCCATACCACGGTTAGGGCCTTGCAGGAGTTCCTGGGGATGGTGAATTTCTATCATCGGTTCATCCCTCAGGCTGCCCACCTAATGCGCCCCCTGTATGGGGCTCTCAACGGCAAGACTCCCAAGCATGCCATAGCCTGGTCCAACGACATGTCAAAGGCGTTCTCGGATACCAAGGAGGCCCTTGCGAGCGCAACCATGCTGACGCACCCCGTGCCTGAGGCTCCCGTGGCATTGACAACTGATGCCTCGGATTATGTCGTTGGAGCAGTTTACGAGCAGTTGGTATAGGGCATTTGGCAACCCCTGGCGTTCTTCAGCCGACAGCTCCTCGCCCTGTACTTGGCGGTCAGACATTTCCATTTCCTGCTGGAGGCTCGCCCTTTCACTGTTTTTGTAGACCACAAACCATTGATTTTTGCTATGGTGAATGTTGTGAAGGGCCAGATTAAACCGAATATATATATTTATTATATATATATATTTAATTGTATTTGTATATTCTCTAATATTCCTTGATATCCCTTGTATATTCCTTGTACAATATGCATTGAATATCCATTCTAGCCTACTGAACATCCCATAATAGTCTCCATTCTACTATTGGTCAAGACCTTGGTGCCAGGCTGCCATACCTCCCAGACCCAGTTCAAACGTACCGCTCAACATGTACGAACAAGTCCTAGTTCCGCGTAGGAATCTGGCTACTATCTGGGACTATTTGTTCATAGTGCGTATATATACTGCGCTACTAAAGTAGGACTTCCTTTTCAGTCCAGTTTCTTACCCTCCAATAGAGTCACAGACGTAAAGCCTCCCCGCGACGCCACGTGTGGGAGTAAGGCCAAGTTCGGCTTACCATCGGTATTGAGACATCGTGTATATTAATATTTGAATAGTCATATTTGGCACTATATCGTCGAGTTGGACGTAGTCTATTAAGCTAATAATAGTCTGTTAATATATAGTGCTTCGTGCGGTGAGAATACTACCGTAGTCAGTACCCCATCGTTTCGGGCAGAGAACTGGCTGCTTATCCAGGGTGGTTGACCCCACGTGAAGCTGCACCCGAGGAGCCCCAGAGCCGACGAGCGAGTGGACCTGTATACCGGATTATTCTACCGACGACAGCCCGCCTTCCCAGGCACGGATTATGCTTTGTATACGTTGATTATTCCATGGATAAAGACCCCCGACACTGCCGTGTGTTGGAAACCCCCCCCCTGGAGAGGACGCAAGGTGAGGAGACGCTCTGCAAGACGAGGTCGCTTCACGTCTCTCCTCCGTGGACCGGAGGACGCCGGCCCACAAAGAGTCCATCTGCTTTCATCTGTGGTCCAAGGATCGCCGGCGCATTGAACGGCACTACAGTGGGTTCACCTGGGATACCCTTGGCCGGATGAGGCAGCCGAACTCTACCCCCCCCCCCTTCCTACTCCTGTCGGCTTACAAGCGACCGGATTAACCCCCCCCTAGTGTATCCAGTATATAATCATTAAAGTATCATTGCTGTTATTCCTTAAACTATTCCAGGTCGTATATGTACCACCTGCGCCTTCAGAGATTGGACATTCTCTATTGATATACCGACGAATACTCTTGCCATAAAAGTGCATACTAATTTCCATTCATAAATGTGATTGATTTGATTAAGTGCTTGCTCTACACACCATCGCTGTGTAGAAATAAAGACCTATTTCTAATTCGTACATTTGTGTTGGATCCGTTTCATCTACGTGACAGTGTTCATCATAATATATTTATGCCGAGTACTGGGTGGCCGAATATTAAGTACAAAGGTAGTGGTAGTAAGTATCATATCTAGTAATACAGTCAGGGAATTGTACCCCTCAGTTACAATTGGTCCTTCGAGCCGGAGGGTAATCAGTGTAATATTAATATAGTGTTATTAATATTGAAATGGCCTATGATGAACACTCCACGAAACGATCCTCCTAACCAACGCCCGCCGCGCGAACGACGGCTCCCTCAGTACTTAGAGGCTTACGCTGTCAGTCAACAACCTAGTCTTCTACTAACAGTAAACGCGGTAAAACTAGAAAGTAAAAGTATGTCTAACCCCAACGCCCAGACTACCCCGACCATAGAGGCCCCTACGGGCTCTAATGTAACTGACCAAGTTCACGGTGGGGACCAGTGGGAACCAGACATGACTTCACACCCCGCCAGTACTGAAGAAGTAGTCCCCGATGAGTCCCGGGAGGAATACAACGCTACCGAGAGAGAACTCGGCACGGAAGAAGACGGGGAGAGCACCGTGGAGATAGAGCTCCAAGGCTCCGCAAGGAGTACCCCGAGGGAAGGCTCCCCTATACAACCGCCTTCTCCCAGCGAGGCAGAGAGGACCCTACAGCAGGCCTTCCTCATCAGCCTGAACGCCGCTGCTGAACGCGACCGACTGCAGATCCAGCAGCGGAGCGAAGAAGAGCATATACGTCTCGAAATACGACGCATTCAGAGGGAAGAGAATGTGGCCCGAGACCGAGCAGACAGCCAGCGAGCAGCTGCTGGTGCTCTACGGGACGCAGAGCGCGACAGACAGCAAGCGCAACTAATAGAACAGCTGATCAGACGGACAACACCCTCTCCCTCCGCCAGAGGCTCCAGGAACTCGTCTAGACACACCTCCAGGGCGGCATCCCCTAGCCGAGTAAACAACCCTGAACTTGACCAACAGACGAGGTCTATACCCCCCACAGACCACCTCCCCCCACCGGTCCAAGCGAGACCTAGCAACCGGGAAGGAGCAGCATATCCTGTGGAGAGGCTAAACCAGAGACTACAAGCACTGGATGACCTAACTGAAGACGAAGAGGAAGAGGAGGAGAACCACGCCCGACGACAGCACAGTACTCTACCGGACCAGGAGGTCCGGTACAGCCCAGGCTATACTCCCGCGGAGCTGCGCTACAGACCCCCGACTCTATACACGGGTGAGCACGACGCACGACCCGCACCGAGGAACAGCACCTGGACAAGCGGGCCATGGTACACTGCCGGTACCAGCCCATACCAAGGAGCGGGAGGAGACTCGCCTAGGAGGCCTCTCCCCCAACGCTCGCCGATGTATCCACAGTCAGCGTCATACATTGGCACGCCTATGGTACCCGACTTCACCCAAGAGAACCGGGCCCAGTATACAGAACTCCGCATTTGTCTGGAGACCATGTTGGTGGATGTATTGGATGAACGCCACAAATACGCCATCCTACTGAAGCACTTAAAGGTACCCCGCGCACATAATATAGCGCTCGCCTACGCGACTTCCACCACCCCATACACAGCAGCGCTGGTAGCGTTGGACCAGAGGTATGGGCGCATATGGGATTACGTGATCCAGGAGATCCGACACATCGACCGCTTACCCCCAGCAATAGACAATCGAGCACTGGACGACCTGTCCATCAGAGTGCAGTCCCTGGTAGGGATGTTGGGAGCGCAGAGAGAGAAGGGGAGGCATGAACTTTACGCCAACTCAAATGTGGAAAGGATCTTGGAGAAGCTGCCGCCCGCTCGACAGGAGCGTTTTAGGCGGCAGAGAGACCACCGAGACCCGAATGGCCCCGAACCGAACCTCCTCGATCTAGCAGACTTCCTGGCGAGAGAAGTCAGCAGCCTACGGCTAGATACATTCGGACGGAGCACCCCTGGCTCCAGAGAAGGAACCAGACGACTAAATGATGGAAGAAGATCGGTGACTGTGATGCACCAATCGGAGTCAGTACCGAGCAGCAGGAGCCACAGTACCCCCTCCAGAACGGAGAAGTGGAAGATAGTGTGCCCCTACTGTGAGAAAGAACACTGGCTAGCGCAATGTGACTCCTTCCCCAAGCTGAACGCGGAGGAAGCAAGTCAATGGATAAAGTCCAACAAGCGCTGTTTTCGCTGTGCGCGCTCACACATGGCAGCCGAATGCCGCTTAAAGAAAAGGTGCACCAAGTGCGATGGAGCCCATCTGGACATACTTCACGACAGTAACAGACGGCGCCCTTCACCCGCACCATCCAGCAGCAAAGCGAGCGTCATGTACATCGATCCCGCCAGCAGCAGTGGAGCCCGAGTACTCCTAAAAGTAGTGCGTGTGACACTAAGCTACCAGAATAAAGTCCTGGACACTTACGCCGTCCTCGATGACGGGTCAGAGAAGACCCTTCTGCTCGCCTCCGCTGCGGCCCAGCTAGGGCTGCGGGGAAGCGAAACCCAAATGACAATTCGGACAATAAGACGAGATTTGAAGACGATAAAGGGCGAGAATGTCTCATTCTCTATCGCAGCAAGCGGCCAGCCTGAGCGACGGTACCAGATTACAGACGCTTTCACCAGCCAAGAAATAGGACTGTCGCGGTACACATACCCCGTCGCCAAGCTGATGGAGAAATATGTACATCTGCGCAAGTTACCGATCCCGCTCATAGACAATGCTATGCCGACCCTGTTGATAGGCTCCGACCATGCAGACCTCATTGTCCCGATAGACCGGGTTCATACCGGACCCCGAGGCTGTCCTGCAGCAGTCGAGACCCGTTTGGGATGGACTCTCCAAGGCCCGCTCGCCAAATCTCTCAACCGAAGTACAGCCACTAGATGTCTCCACTCCCGAGTCACAGAGGGAGAAACCGCACTCCTGCAACACGTAGAGCAGTTATGGACCTTGGAACAAATGCCCTTTAAGAACGGAAAGAAAGACATTCGCTCTAAAGATGACATTTACGCCATTCACCTCCTCGAGACAGGGACCAAGAGAGTCCCGGTCAACGGCGTGTTGAGATACGCCACGCCACTCCTGCGGCGAGAAGGAATGCCTACTTTCCACGCCAAGACAGACGCCACAGAACGGTACCTGCTGAACACGGAGCGGCGCTTAGCCAAGAACCCCGCCCAAGAGAGTGTATACCGCGCTGAGATTGAGAAGCTCATCACAGCGGGACACGTCACAAAGATGGACATTAAAGAGGCTGACCAGACCACTGAATCGTGGTACGTGCCTCACCACAAGGTCCATCACAACGGTAAAGACCGCATAGTATTTAACTGCAGCTACCAGATCGGATCCCAAAATCTGAATAAAGAGTTACTGCCCGGTCCCACACTCGGCCCCTCCCTACTCGGCGTTCTACTCCGCTTCCGCCAGGAAAAGGTGGCCATCAGCGGGGACATTAAAGGAATGTTCCTGCAGGTGAGATTAGTAGAGGAGGACAAGCCCCTGTTACGGTTCCTCTGGAGAGAGAAGCCAGGAGATGAGCACCCAGCCATCTACCAATGGGAAGTCCTCCCCTTCGGAACGACGTGCAGCCCCTGCTGTGCTACATTCGCACTACAGAAACATGTAGCAGAGGACCCAGCAGCGGACGAAGAGGTCCGACACAGCGTAAAGAACAGCTTCTACGTAGACAACTGTCTACAAAGCCTTTCAACCCAGGAAGAAGCCGAGGCTCTCCTGATTAAACTCCGCGCCTCATTGATCAAAGGCGGCTTTGATCTCAGGCAGTGGGCCAGCAGCGATCCGCAAGTACTGCGCAGCCTCTCCTCCGAGGACAAGGCAGCCAGCAGCGAGACCTGGATGGCTACAATCCCGGGAGAAGCCCAGGAGATGACCCTGGGATTGGTGTGGCGATTCAAAACAGATTCGCTTCACTACAGACACAAGCCCCTGACTACGGAGCAGGGAAGGCCGGCGGCGGCGCCGACCACCAGACGGAGTGTGTACACAACACTCGCCCGACAATATGACCCGCTAGGATGTATTCTACCGTACACCACCAGGGCAAAAATGATTGTACGAGCATTGTGGGACAAGGACCAGGGCTGGGACGACCCCATTCCCGCACACCTTGCATCCACCTGGAGAGAGTGGGAGATGGAGCTCCACTCACTCCCAGGCGTTAATATGCGCCGAAGCTACTTCCCACCCACGGTGAGGCCAGAGACATGTAAAATGGACTTACACGTCTTCAGTGACGCCTCAGAGGTCGCATACGGATCAGTAGCCTACTTGCGGGCCCAAGAAAGGGGGGGAGAGATCTACACAGCATTTGTCCTCGCCCGCTCGAGAATAGCCCCACGCAAGCAACAATCTATCCCACGTCTAGAGCTCTGCGCAGCCCTAGCCGGAGCGCACCTAGCCACGCTCATCCAACGTGAGCTCACCATACCGGTGTCTAGAACAATCCTGTGGTCAGATTCCACGACAGTACTCGCCTGGATCAAATCGGACTCATGCAAGTACAAAGTCTTCGTGGGAGTCAGAGTCACCGAGATTCAAGACTTAACCGAAGAGTTAACCGGAGAAACAGAGTGGCGCTACGTTGATACAAAACAGAACCCAGCTGACGTCATCACCCGGGGGATGCCCCTAGATGACCTCACCCGTCGCAATGTCTACAGTGACGGCCCAGCATTCCTAAAGCTCCCGGAAGGAGAGTGGCCCACGCCTATCCCGAGGGAAGCCAGTCAGGAGGAGGCTGAGAATAAGAAGCCTGTGTTCTGTGGATTGAGCACTGTTATCTCCGCAGACCCCAACACACTCCTGATGGGGCGGCTAGATCCTGCATTACCCCAGACAATGTACCGGCCTGAAGAAGCGAGCGGCCGACGAATGTGGAGGTACAGTCAAGTATTAGCCGACAAGTTTTGGAGCAGTTTCCTACTGCACTACCTACCGTCTCTACAGACCCGCCAGAAGTGGGTAAAGGAGAGAGACAATTTGACAGAAGGAACAGTCGTCATGATTATTGATCAATCACTGCCCAGAGCTATGTGGCCGGCCGGCCGCGTAAGCAAAGTGATCACCGGTGCCGACGGCAAGGTCCGAGCAGCTGAAGTGCTCGTCCAGGGTCGCACTTACACCCGTCCCGTGGCGAGGCTCATAGAACTGCCCCGACTCCCCAACACAATCGATGATGACCATGACCCTATAACCCTATGACTTTGTGAAGTTGACTGACCCCTACAGCAAACCCTTATGTGTAAATAGACAACGCGATTAATCTGTCTCTGTTTAACTGATTAGGTCTGGGACCAATCAGGGGGTGGCTGTTGTGAAGGGCCAGATTAAACCGAATATATATATTTATTATATATATATATTTAATTGTATTTGTATATTCTCTAATATTCCTTGATATCCCTTGTATATTCCTTGTACAATATGCATTGAATATCCATTCTAGCCTACTGAACATCCCATAATAGTCTCCATTCTACTATTGGTCGAGACCTTGGTGCCAGGCTGCCATACCTCCCAGACCCAGTTCAAACGTACCGCTCAACATGTACGAACAAGTCCTAGTTCCGCGTAGGAATCTGGCTACCGCACCACTAATGGGACTATTTGTTCATAGTGCGTATATATACTGCGCTACTAAAGTAGGACTTCCTTTTCAGTCCAGTTTCTTACCCTCCAATAGAGTCACAGACGTAAAGCCTCCCCGCGACGCCACGTGTGGGAGTAAGGCCAAGTTCGGCTTACCATCGGTATTGAGACATCGTGTATATTAATATTTGAATAGTCATATTTGGCACTATATCGTCGAGTTGGACGTAGTCTATTAAGCTAATAATAGTCTGTTAATATATAGTGCTTCGTGCGGTGAGAATACTACCGTAGTCAGTACCCCATCGTTTCGGGCAGAGAACTGGCTGCTTATCCAGGGTGGTTGACCCCACGTGAAGCTGCACCCGAGGAGCCCCAGAGCCGACGAGCGAGTGGACCTGTATACCGGATTATTCTACCGACGACAGCCCGCCTTCCCAGGCACGGATTATGCTTTGTATACGTTGATTATTCCATGGATAAAGACCCCCGACACTGCCGTGTGTTGGAAACCCCCCCCCTGGAGAGGACGCAAGGTGAGGAGACGCTCTGCAAGACGAGGTCGCTTCACGTCTCTCCTCCATGGACCGGAGGACGCCGGCCCACAAAGAGTCCATCTGCTTTCATCTGTGGTCCAAGGATCGCCGGCGCATTGAACGGCACTACAGTGGGTTCACCTGGGATACCCTTGGCCGGATGAGGCAGCCGAACTCTACCCCCCCCCCCCTTCCTACTCCTGTCGGCTTACAAGCGACCGGATTAACCCCCCCCTAGTGTATCCAGTATATAATCATTAAAGTATCATTGCTGTTATTCCTTAAACTATTCCAGGTCGTATATGTACCACCTGCGCCTTCAGAGATTGGACATTCTCTATTGATATACCGACGAATACTCTTGCCATAAAAGTGCATACTAATTTCCATTCATAAATGTGATTGATTTGATTAAGTGCTTGCTCTACACACCATCGCTGTGTAGAAATAAAGACCTATTTCTAATTCGTACATTTGTGTTGGATCCGTTTCATCTACGTGACAGTGTTCATCATAATATATTTATGCCGAGTACTGGGTGGCCGAATATTAAGTACAAAGGTAGTGGTAGTAAGTATCATATCTAGTAATACAGTCAGGGAATTGTACCCCTCAGTTACAGTGAAGGTGTCTGAACCGTGGTCTGCCAGGCAACAACGCCATCTGGCTTTCATCTCTGAGTTCACCACTGACATCCGGCATGTGGTGGGGAAGGACAACCCTGTGGCTGACTGCCTCTCGCGGGCTGCGGATCAGGTTTCAGACCCAGACATCCAGGCATGCAGGACGGCGGTTACTGGCCTCCAGTTGGCAGACGTCCCCTTCTTTGATGATGGCACGACGCTGCTATGTGATATATCTATGGCGCAGCCAAGGCCAGTGGTTCCAGGTGCATGGAGACGACAAGTTTCCGAGGCTGTCCATGGCCTCTCGCACCCGGGGGCAGGAAACCATCACAGCGCCTAATGGCAGCGAAATTCGTCTGGCCCAGGATGAAGGTTGACATTGGGGGTTGGGTCAAGACCTGCATGGCATGCCAACGCGCGAAGGTCCATCGGCATGTTAAGGCACCGTTGGAGCGGTTCAATGTCCCTGAGAGGTGTTTTGACCACATCAACGTGGATCTGGTGGGACCCCTACCTCCCTCCAGGGGGTACACTCACCTTCTGACGATGGTAGACAGGACCACCCGTCCTACTACAGCTGACGTGGCCCGCGCATTCATCAGTACCTGGGTCGCCCGGTTTGGTCTTCCCTCTGATCTTTACTTTGACCGAGGGGCCCAATTCACTTCCGCGTTATGGACTTCCATTACCCAGCAGTTGGGTGTCTCCCTCCACCGCACTACGGCCTACCATCCACAGGCCGATGAAAGTTGCTCTCAAGGCCAATCTCCGGGGCGACAGCTGGGTCGACAGACTTCCTTGGGTGATGCTGGGACTCCGTACGGCACCTAAGGAGGGCCTTCTTTCATCTTCGGCTGAGCTGGTACACGGCCAACCCCTCCGCGTCCCAGGGGATTTTCTTCCCTGTGTTACGGCTTCCTGGTCAGCACTGGAACAGCGGGATGCTCTGCTGGACAAGGCCAAGTCTTTCTTGCCCATCCCTACCCCGTGCCACGGCATTCCGAAGGTGCGTGTCCCGCCTGATCTGCAAGCAGCGGGGTACGTGTTTATCCGCTGCGACGCCCATCGAGGCCCCCTACAGCCACCCTATGATGGTCCTTACCGGGTTGTGAAGGCAGGCGATAAGACCTTTGTCGTTGACATGGGGGGGAGGGAAGAACGGATCTCGGTGGATCGCTTGAAGCCTGCTCACCTGGATTTGGACCGCCCCATTGAGTTGGCCCAACCGCCCTGCCGCGGTCACCCCCCTACTCTAGCTACGATGCCTACTCTAGCTACGGCGGACCCCCGGACCTGCCGTCCAAGGCCTGTTCAGTGTCAGCCTACTGCTTTACCACTGCCTCGGTTTCCTGTGCCTGCCCAGGGGTACCGGAGTCGTTTTGGGCGGGTCGTCAGAGCCCCTGGACGTTTTTTGGGGCCAGTTCTTGTGAATTCTGGGGGGACGTGTGTAGTGGCTACTGGGACATAATTCACGGCATTCTAGCCTTATGTGGTGTTTACTACATCTCCTGTGATCCTTAGCGGGGGATGACGTAGTTAAAGAGAGACGAATGAGAGATGAATGGAAGTGTTGTTTGTGCGACTGTAGAGTGCGTAATAAAATAGTATTTTTGCATCGGAACACGGCTCCGTTTTCACTATCATTACCACATTCCTACAATTTCTTTTATTAGCTATATCCATTCATTTTCATCCATCCAGCCTGATGTTATCATTGGGAATGGGTCTGAGCTCGCAAAAGGGCAAATACTGCCGCCTACCAGCAGGTATTGCACTCTATTAGAAATGGTGTAGTTTCTTTTCAGGGCCGATCTGAGCCGTGCGGGCGGGGTTTAAATACTCCGGCAGGACTCGCGTTTACAACGATGGCATGGAACAGTAAGTAACCCCGCCCGCCCGTTCATGTGTAATGTGGGACGGACCTCCACGAGCAGTATTTGGAATGGCGATCAGATAATTGGATTATTTCTTTTGCATTACATTAGATACCAGGTAAGGACTCTATATATAAAATCTTGCGTTGATCTGATATTTCTTTCTACCCCGATCGCGGCTGTCTGTGTGTCTGTGTGTGTGTGTGTGTGTGTGGCTGTGTGCCGTTGGGTGCAGGAGGGGACTGGGGGAGCCTCGCGCTACGAGGCCCTTTTCATTATTGCATGAGGAAGGATAATAACGATGATCTAGCGTTGATTTCAGGATGATTAGATAATCAGGCGAAAAATGACAAAGTGTTTAGTGTATTCCACTAAAGGGCTTTTCCTGGGATTACTAAAAATCACCAAAACTATATTCATATTCAAAACGGTATAAAACGGAAATGTACGGATGAAAAAACAATCCGTTTTGTACATGTTGACTGGAAGCAACTCACTGACAATCGCCGGGTGTATTAGACCCATAGATATAATATAAGATATATTTTAAGCACTCGCAAGTGAACAAAGCGTCCTCATTGACTTACAGTGCTGGCGTAATAGCGCCCTCTGGCGCCCCAACCCATGGCGCAGAATGAGTTAATATTGATGTAACCAACTACAACATATGTACTGTACATATGTAACCGGTCTTATTTGACATGCCCCGAGTGGAAGTTGAACCCCGGTCTCCCGCGCCGCGGGCGGCATCACAGACCACTATACCAAGAGGTGAATTCACTTCTTAGTAATGGGTCTGGATGCCTCTGGGGAGTGAGTTTACTTGCAGTACCGCTTAACGTCCACAGCTACTTCACTATACACAGTCCATCGTGACTGTGGATAGACATGCGGTACCTCCGTTACACTCACCCCCCTAAACTCACTCCACTCAGGGCATCCGGGTCACTGGGTACCACTGTAACCGTTCTCATTTGACATGCCCTGAGTGGGAGTTGAACCCCGGTCTCCCGCGCCGCGGGCAGCATCACAGACCACTAGACCAAGAGGTGAATTCACTTCTTAGTAATGGGTCTGGATGCCTCTGGGGAGTGAGTTTACTTGCAGTACCGCTTAACGTCCACAGCCACTTCACTATACACAGTCCATCGTGACTGTGGATAGACGCGCGGTACCTCCGTTACACATACAGGTTATATGTACTGTACATATACAGGTTTTATCGTTAAACTTGTATAAAAAGCTATGAGCTGTTCATATACGGTTTGTTTTTGCAGAAAAGGACTGCTTGTCGTGTTGTATATCACATGAATTTATTGAATGTTAGATCATCATCAACAGGTGTCCTTGGAGCAGGTCGGTTCACATTTACAGACTCAGGGGCACGTCGGCAGCGTCGGTACTGGGGGATCGATCCGGTGACCCTTCGATCGCAAGGCGGCCTCCTTGAACGACCCGCGCCCTCGATGCAGCACCGTATCCGGAGCGTCATTAGGCAACGAGCCGACTCCGTCCTTGGCCTTGGTCACAGTTCTGCCCGGATACTACTGTACTTAGCGTTTGTGATCTCATCTTTTCTATAAGGCCGGGCCCGACGAGACCAACAGGAAGTAATGCGAATCCATAACTGTCTAGGATATATAGGCTCTTCAGCCACTCCCGCTGGAAATTGGAGTGGGCTGGAAATGTATCCCCCCGCGCTCGACGTGAGCAGTGTCTCTGTTGTGCTGTCAGCCGGTTAAAGGTGGCCTTTAGTCAACTAAAAAGTCTTCGTTCACCACCAGGCTCACTTTAGGCCTAAAGTAGCAATATGAGAAATGGGATTTCATTTTCTCTGGGATGCCTGTGTCTATTGCTTTTTATATGAGAAAGGCAATAAAGGGAAGAGGTATGGACACGCAGTGATATGGGCTTTGTATCGGGTAATCTTCGGGGGACCTTTAGACTTGTAAGTGCTATAGCTAATATTGACTGTATATTGTATGGACCGCACACTACACTGTTATTTACCGGCGCTATTTCGGGACGTTGACATAAGATGCACGTTGCTTAGCAATGCAGCAGCGTGCCTGAACTGTAATTGACCTATCTCCCCCACCCCCCGCACTCTTTTCTTGATCCTCCAATCGCAACCGTCCCACGACTCCCACGTCCCCCCCAGAGGAAAGCGACGGTTGTGATTGGAGGATTGAGGGAAAAGAGGGCGGGGCTTGAGGTAGGCCGACCGCAAAAGGGTCAGGGATTTCAATTACGAAAGGGTAATTGGGCTTCCGACGATTATGAAAACAATATAATACATTTTCTTAATTCGTTTCTTCAGTCGAATATTATTTAAAGTTCAATTTATGAACTTATTTCGCACGATGTTTCCAAAGTCGATCAAAATATTGACCAAAATTATTGTGATTATGATGTTCTTGCCATAATGGAACATCCCACAGTGTGTGGGCTCTCAGTGTGCTTATGAACAGATTCATTAAGAACTTGGAGACATCCTGCAGCTCCTCTTTCATTACCTTGAAGTCCTCGCTGAACATTCATTATATTTCAAGTCAGCTGTGCATCACAGCGGGTCCAAGAGCAGCGAAGAGCAGAAGCCCCACAGAGAGTCTCCATTGTCAAACAACGTGTTGCTCTACACTAGTGCCTCGAATCTATTTCCACACATAAGCATTTCCCCCTAATGAACCAAGCCCATTCCATCTTCCACCCTTCCTACAGAGACCCCCTGTGGCTTTGTGTGGGAGAGTAATTGTACCGTGAGAAATGTGAGAGATATTTCTGATTCTACTCAGGCAGTAGGGAATGTGCGGTTTGAGTTAGAGAGCCGAAGCCATCATCGCTCCGTCATGTCACTTCCATTCTGCTGCCCTTCTCACTCACTGTGTTCGAGTCACTTCCATTCTGCTGCCCTTCTCACTCACTGTGTTCCAGTCACTTCCATTCTGCTGCCCTTCTCACTCACTGTGTTCCAGTCACTTCCATTCTGCTGCCCTTCTCACTCACTGTGTTCCAGTCACTTCCATTCTGCTGCCCTTCTCACTCACTGTGTTCCAGTCACTTCCCTCACCTCCAAGGTTGAGCGGCTGGAGTGACGGATGAAAAACCTTTTTTCTTTTTCTTTTTTTGGGAGGGGGGGGGTTCACACCCATGGGGCTCCCTCGTTTCTGACAAGGTTTTTGTGTACGTTTGGTCTGTATGTCTTAAAGGCAGATCTGCATAAATTACACTGTCTAAAAACGGTAATTTCAATGTACAGTAATACAAAAAAAATTAAGAATAGTGTTCCAAAATTATATATACAGACACAAGACACTCTCATTGTTAAATATAGGCCAAGTAGAAAGCTCTCTTCAGGAGGCTACAGTAGGTAGAGCACACACCAGTAGAACGCTCTCTTCAGGAGGCTACAGTAGGTAGAGGACACACCAGTAGAACGCTCTCTTCAGGAGGCTACAGTAGGTAGAGGACACACCAGTAGAACGCTCTCTTCAGGAGGCTACAGTAGGTAGAGGACACACCAGTAGAACGCTCTCTTCAGGAGGCTACAGTAGGTAGAGCCCACACCAGTAGAACGCTCTCTTCAGGAGGCTACAGTAGGTAGAGCACACACCAGTAGAACGCTCTCTTCAGGAGGCTACAGTAGGTAGAGCCCACACCAGTAGAACGCTCTCTTCAGGAGGCTACAGTAGGTAGAGCCCACACCAGTAGAACGCTCTCTTCAGGAGGCTACAGTAGGTAGAGCCCACACCAGTAGAACGCTCTCTTCAGGAGGCTACAGTAGGTAGAGCCCACACCAGTAGAACGCTCTCTTCAGGAGGCTACAGTAGGTAGAGCACACACCAGTAGAACGCTCTCTTCAGGAGGCTACAGTAGGTAGAGCCCACACCAGTAGAACGCTCTCTTCAGGAGGCTACAGTAGGTAGAGCACACACCAATAGTGTTACCTTCTGGTGAGGTGTAGAGCGGAGTGTGTGAGGGGTAGGACCCAAACGCTGGACAATGACGAGTGAGAGACGACGGGGTGAGGGACAATAGGCTTTTACTTGAGTAGCAAACAAGTAACGTTACAAGGCACAACGTAAGTAGCGGCGCAGCCAAGCTGGCAAAGGAAAGGAAACCTGACTAGAAAACCGAACTGCAGCACGAAACAAAAGACCATCAAAACAAGAACTCTAGCATACACTTACTATAGACATGGAACAGGGATAAATCCGGCGAACGGCAGGATATGAACACGACAGGGTAACAGGCAGGTAAACAAGGTACACAGTGTAATGACGTCACAAGGAACCAAGGGAGACGCACACATATATATACAGACACTGATTATGATGAACGACAGCTGGGGACTAAACAGACAGAGAGCAGGCTAAAACACGACATGACTAAATAACAATAAATACAGACACAGGAGACAACACTAGACTAGACAACTGGACACAGCACAGATAGCAGATACACAGGGAGCAGATTAGTGATGACAGACAACAGACTAACAAATACAGATAAACAGAGACACAGGCAAAAGGTGAACACATGTAGTAGCGATGACAGGCCGCTGGATGGCAGCAGAGGACAGTATGAACGGGACATGATTGTTCATCAGGTTCATGAGTCCAAAGTGAGGCAAATGACCACAAATAGAAATCTCTCTTCAGGAGGCTACAGTAGGTAGAGCCCACACCAGTAGAAAGCTCTCTTCAGGGGTTTACAGTAGAGCACACAGCAAATGTTTTGAGAAACTTTAGTTAATATGTGGTTGTCATCATTCACTTAGATGACAGAATTGTGCATCATAATTTAATCCCGATATGATAGAATAGATGATAATACCCTTAACACTTTCACTGCCACTCACGAGATATCTCGGGTTTCCGATAGTTATGTTGAAAGCCACTCACGAGATTTCTCTGAATTTATTTTTAATTTTTAGCGATCTGAAATCATATTGCATCACGCGAGCCTACCCTAGTATACCCGAGCGCCGCCGGCGATCAGATGTGGAAAAAAGCGCCCCCTATCGTCTCCCAGATGACATAAGGGATTTTGGAATGGACTCAATGAAAATGGATGGGGAAAAAAAATCCTGTACTCCACATTTTCCAGTCCAATGATGCAGCCGGGGTTATCACAGTTCATTCTGGAGCCTCTGAGACGCGCGGAATCATGTACTGCACTGTACACCATCCATACACTTATCAATTTTTTCGAATGGTGATCAGGAATTGGAATATACCAGTTGGATACCATCTGATGTCAGGTAAGGAATCTATGTTATCAGTGTTAGGATAATCAGACTAATTTTGATGAAGATATAGGCTGTTTTGTGAAATGGGCTCTTTCGGTTTCACTGTAAAAGTCCAAGAGGAAATGAACACGGCGATTATCCGTGCGCGGCTCGAATGTGCTTGCGTGCACGTATAATATTGATCATCAAGCGTTTATTTGAAAATGATTAATAAATAGGCCGACAAATATCAACGTTCTGGAATATTCCAGTAAAAGACGATTATCATAGAATGGTCTAGAATGAACTGTTTTTTACCTCAAAACGGGTGCTTTTCAAAATGCTCTCAAACGGAAATGAAGCGATAAAAAACCAATCTGCCTTGACAGCACTGACTGGAAAAGGATTCTTTGATAAGCGACGGGCAGATTAGACACATAGCCATAATTTAAAACATAGATTAGGCGATATTAAGCATAACATTGGCGCCGATGGTGGCATTGAAGCGCTACCTCTGGCGCCACCTCGTGGCACTCAAAGTGTTAATATGAAAATATATCATGGTCAAAGTATTATATCATGCTTCTTTGGCTATTACCATCATTTTCTGGTTACTACCATGATTTAAATAAATAAATAAATAAATAAATAAATAAATAAATAAATAAATAAATAAATAAATAAATAAATAAATAAATAAATAAATAAATAAATAAATAAATAAATAAATAAATAAATAAATAAATAAATATATATATATATACCCTACACAGTATGTAGTCCCACACCTTCATTATTCCAACCCCAGCCATCTGTAAAAAAGAATATAAATAAATTAATGTGTGAGACATTATTGACTGAGACTGAATTATAGATGAGCTAGAACCAAACTAGTTTGCATTGCATGTTCTATTCTATATTCTATTCTAAATAGCTTAATCTTCACTAGTGATGTATCTTTATATTTAGGTAATAGATATATAAAAAAAAATGAATGAGTGAAGAAGGGAAGGATGTAACCCAGGTTTCAGATTCATAACTATTTAGTTATGAACATAAATAGTTAATGCTATTTGGTTATATGTATATTTATGTGAGGTTAACAACGTTTTGACCAAATCCTTTGAATTGCCTCACTGCCCCTTTAAATCGTCTCAGAACAGAAGTAGGTAAACAATTCGCGCTGTACCGCTCAGAATGAAATCAGAGATTGACAGAGATTGACGCAGACACTGATAGAACCGGTGTTGTGCCGAATTCGGACTCCCTGCCAGAATCCGACCCCCCCTCGGATGAACGTGCATACTCTATCAGCCTACCCAGCATGTAATACGTACTTTGTTAACTTAGAACTCAACTCGTTATTATTGGCACATAGATTGCTGTCATAAAACGATAAAGCGGACAGAAATACGGGAACGTTTTGATTATATTTAACATTGTAAAACGAAGTAAGTGGAGTTTCGAAGCTGTAAGCAGAATACAAGTCATAGGAACACCCATGATATAGTGTTCTTCCCCCTTCCTACTGTATAAGAAAGAATTAAAAACACATTGTAAGGAGAACAGAGGTTATTTGTTGAGTTTATGTGTATACAAATATGTGTCTTAAATGAATGAAAAGCATACACAGCACCTAATGCTGCTCTGGATACAGGTAGCACATATCGTGTGGGTGTTCCTTCGTTTTACAATGTCAAAGCCTTTTAAATATAATCAAAACATTCCCGTATTTCTGTCCGCTTTATCGTTTTATGACAGAAATCTGATAGAGTGTATGCGCCAATAACGAGTTGAGTTCTAACAAAGTACGTACATGCTGGGTAGGCTGATAGAGTATGCGCGTTCATCCGAGGGGGGGTCAGATTCTGGCAGGGGGTCTGAATTCGCCACAACACCGGCATAACTAGTACCATGATAATAATTATCAAACAGTCATAAAAGATTCCCCTGTTGGTGTTGCTGTTAAGAACACACCACTTCCCAAGACGGTTTTGGTGAGTTTCATCAATATAGTGCTGTTCATTGTCGAATGTGTAATATCGCTAGCTCAATGCTGGCCAGCTAACAGCGTTACCCACCCGGCATGAGCCGTGTTATCAAACTGTGTTGCTAGCTAACAATGTAGCTTCACCGCGAGCCATGCTAGTAAAGCTCTAAGCTCATTTTGGTTAAATGAAAACGAGAAACCATTTCAGAAGTGTTTATAATTGTATTGATATGCTGTATGATAAGAACATGGTCTATATACATTTCGGTTGCTTTTGCGAGTTTACTATAGAATGTGTGGAATGTTTCCATGTGCTATGGCACTATAGCCTACTTTAGCATAAGTCAAATGGGATGTTCCCAAATGCTGTGACATTGTAGCCTACTTTAGCATAGCCAAAAGTAGCCTAATTGATTATCTATTTCTAAAGCAATGAAAGATGATTATAGCTTTTATTTTCTGCATGGCCTGTTATGCAGGCCAGGTTTTTCTACCCCCCGGGAAGTGTTCCCAGGAGTTCGACGACCGACCATCGCTCATCACGTGTGCGCACGCGGGACAAGGCAGTGTGTCGGACCGACACAAGATGGCGAGCCACACCCAAGAACCTCAGATATAGCCCATGATCAGACATCTCAGTTACTACATACGAACGGCCCGGACCGTTGCCTCAACAATCGGGTAGGATTGTGAATTGCCTTTCTCACTCCCAGTGAGGAAGTGGATCAGGAATTAACAAACTAATTGAACTTGAATCACAAGAACTTCCAAAGACCTTCATATCCCTTTCTATGATACGAACTGATTGAACTTGAATCACAAGGACTTCCAAGGGCCTTTGTACCCTTTGCACCTTTGTATTTTGATATTGTATTTTGTATTTGATTGATGCACATTGTATATATGGGTACTGATATTTCTCCTGTAAAGAAGGAGCATGGTATATATGGAGAAGGAGAGTTAAACGGTCAATTCACCCAATAAGATACTTGAATCTCACTGATATTTCTCCTGTAAAGAAGGAGAGTTAAATGGTCAATTCACCCAATAAGATACTTGAATCTCATTGATACATATTGATTATAGTTGAATCACTGATGGTTCTCCTGTAAAGAAAGAGAGTTTAAAGGGTCATTTCACCTAATAAGGTACTTTACATTGAAAGATTTCTATTGGTACTTTGTTGGTATTTGTCACATACGTGGGTTGTTCATTATCATTATTGCCATATTTGTAACACCATGTAAACATCAGGTTAGTAATATGTGTTATTTGTATTTGGTGTGTGTCATCTTCTAAAAACCCTTTTTCTTTCTCCCCTTCCCAGATGTCACTCGTCTCACTGATTGGGCTGATTGCACCTGCTGATTGCACCTGCGGGCAGTGTTTAGTGTTGAGTGTTTAGTGTTTAGTGTTAGTGTTTGTTTGTCTTTTTTCTCCCATTTTCTATTTTTCTCCCATCCCAATTTCGTATCGTCCAATTCTACCCTCCTCTGTCTCGAACGCTGTTAGGCCATGCCTCCCACAAGCCGGCTGCAATGTGGACGAAGCCTTACATCACGTGTCCCCTCCGGTACTCGAGGAAGCAGCCGTCGCATCTTTTCACCTGCACAGCGCGATCTCTCAGCGGCGGGGGTCTGCGTGGGAGGGACACGCCGCCCCCGTCGCTTCCTGATTCTGCTGCGCAGGCGCACCAACCGACCTGTAGGAGTCGCTGGCCACAACGTCCGATCCCCACCCATCAGCTTTCCCACCCCTAACACTGCCAATGGACCTATCTCAAACCCTGCCCTCTTTTCTTGATCCTCCAATCACAGCTGTCGCTTACCTCGGACTTCGCGACAGCTGTGATTGGAGGATCAAGAAAAGGGGCAGGGTTTGAGATAGGTCTATTGTGTTAGTATGAACGACCAGCCAAGCTGATAGCAATGCGGAGAGCTGGGCTCGAACCCAGCGTCTCCTGCATTGGTGGCGAGCGCCTTGCCCACTACACCACCTAGCCGCCCTGTCTTGTTATTATGCCTTGTTTGTTCTCCCATACCCCTTTCCCTTATTAAATATTGTTGTGGGTTTAATTCCCTTCCTTATATTATATAATAAATATCATTTACCTTTGGAAAACGCGTTGTATTGTTTCTTGCCTGCCGGGACCTGTGCTAAAGCACTTACTGGACGGGCTGGCCTCATGTACAGCCCGCTCCAGGTATATTTGTTTGGTCATCAGACCTTTGTACATGACAGTATTACACCCGCAAAGGAAGAGTTTAAAGGGTAATTTCACCTAAAAAGGTACTTGCATTCCCTGCACACTTAAAGGTTTAAATTACCTACTAACTGGAAATCATAAACTAATATAGAGTTTACTGAAAATTATAAACTAATATAGAGTTTACTGAAAATTATAAACTAATATAAAGTTTACTGATCTGAACACGCAGAAGAACGATAACGAGTTAACTCACGAAAAGGATACATCTAATGTCCAACCTTAAACCTAGCTTTTAGCTAATGATTACCTCAGAGACGTCTGAACCAAATGGGTTGATTCAATCAACCTAGAACGTAAGGTTATGTATATAACCAAGTTCTGTGAATGCAAGTGACGCTCAGCATCATATTGCATATAATAATAATAATAATGACTTGGATTTATATAGCGCTCTTCATGAGACCCAGAGCGCTTCACAGAGTCCATTATTCGTTCATACACAGTCATACCGGTGGTGGTAAGCTACAATTGCAGCCAGAGCTGCCCTGAGGCAGACTCACGGAAGCGTGGCGAATAATCAACGCTTACGGCCCCTCCGACCACCACCAACATTCATTCACATGCATACACATTCATACGAGGCAAGTAGGTTAAGAGTCTTGCCCAAGGACACAACGGCAGTGGGATGGACATGGGCTTGAGCGGGATTCGAACCACCAACCCTTCGATCATTGGACGAGCCGCTCTACCCCTGAGCCACGCCGCCCAGTGGATATGCACTGAATAAATTTCAAAATGTACCTTTACATACCAACATCCATCTGAGCACACCCCCATCTGCTGCCTACATAAGCAGGGGTGGGGCCACACACTCATCTCCTTCCCAACAAATTTCACCACAATGAAAGATCAAGGGCCGCAGTGGCGTCTAGATGCTGAGCGTCACTAGCATTCACAGAACTTGGTTATATACATAACCTTACGTTCTGTTTCATGCTAGCTTCCGCTCAGCATCATATTGCATAGCAGGAGCTGAGCGGGAGCTAGAACCTCGACAAATGTACCCCACTGAGGCCCCCCACAACCATCAGAACCGGGGAGGACCGAGCCCCCCCGACCCTCCCTAATGGAGGGATACCCTCCCTATTGGAGGACGGGAGGGAGACGGATCCGACCGTGCGAAGAGGAACTCAAGCAACTCAACGCACAGGGTGAGCAGACCGTGGCTTGACCCCACGACTACGCACACGCACAACCCGCATGCCACCAGGGAACGAACGGAAGGAACAACCCTCGTTACTGCCCCCAAAAACACGGGGTCAAGAGCAAACTCAACCCTGTGGCAAGGCCGTAGCAGCGGAGCGCGAAGGAAGACCCAGACCCACTGAAGGGACTGGATCCCCTGGAAAAAGGGGGCCCGGAGAGGTCAATGACGCCAGGCATCAAGACCCCACCAGGCGGTCACTTAGTGACACCGCCCCCCACATCGCCAGCGTATTCGGATAGAGCCCCTCCAAGAGCGGGCCCTTACCCCCCAATACTACACCGCCTGGCACACTGACCCTGCAAAACAGGCAGTCAGCATGGCCGTAAAGCACTCAAAAAAGGTTAACCAACGGAAGCAGGCAGCGCACCAGGGAAACCAGGCAGCAGGCTGTAGACCTGAGCCTGGAGCACTGCGGACGAGACAGGCGCCAAAGGGGTCAACTGAAAACAGCCCCCCCGGCGGAAGGGGCGTATGCTGGCGTTGTTGAGCACCATGACAAAGCCTCCATAAAAAAAAACCCACCCAGAGGGGCCGAGGCAGAGAAGGCTGACACGATTGGCAAATGTCATGAACGTGCAGGGGCACACTCAAACGGGTAACCCGGGAGTTGACTCTGCTACAACACACCAGGGAATCAACCACCCTCTCGGTACACAGACGGTGGTTGTTCCTATAACCCCTCAAGAAAAAACTCCAAAACACACCTGCGAGTATACACTGGCTATACCGCAGTCAGGGCCGCCTGGGAGAAATGCGAGGCCCTGTGCGAGATTTAAACGCGAGCCCCCCCCCCCCCTAAAAGGTAAAAAATAAATATATATATATATAATTTAAATTTTAATTTTTTTATACAGTCAACATATTCTTAAATAATAGCGCTGCCCGAGGCTGGGCATGATACAGTCAACATATAGAAAGAGAGAGAGCGAGAGAGCGAGAGAGAGCTCCCGTTCTACAGTCAATATACAGTGTTATCGCTGCACAGACCCGGCAATGCCCCTGACCCTCCACCAGAGCAAGGCCAGAGAGAGAGAGAGAGAGAGAGAGACACATTGGAAAGAAACAACCCAAAACCAGAGCAAATTGAAATGCTATTTGGCCCTAAACAGAGAGTACACAGTGGCAGAATACCTGAGAACTGTGACTAACCCAATACTAAGAAGATCCTTGACTAGGTACAGACTCAGCGAGCACAGCCTAGCCATCGAGAAAGGCCGCCATAGGCAGACCTGGCTCCCAACTAGAAACCGAGCTCCACTTCTTAACAACCTGCCCACTATACCAAGACATATACTTCCCACAAATTGCAAACACCCAAAGAGACTTTGAAAACATGGACAATAACTCAAAACTCCCATACCTACTGGGAGAAATACAAGAATGTGAAATAAAGCCCATTTGAATTGAAGAGAGAGAGATAGATAGAGCATGTCTGTGTGTGTTAGAAAGAGAGAGATAGAGAGAGAGCATGTCTGTTTGTGTGTGTGTGTTAGAGAGAGAGCATGTATATGTGTGTTAGAAAGAGAGAGAAATATAGAGAGAGAGAGCATGTCATTTTGTGTGTTAGAGAGAGATATAGAGCATGTCTGTGTGTGTTAGAAAGAGAGAGAGAGAGAGAGCATGTGTGTTTGTGTGTTAGAGAGAGAGCATGTCTGTGTGTGTGTGTTAGAGAGAGCATGTATGAGAGAGATAAGCAAAGATGAGCCCCTAAAGGATATTCAACTTTTAATGGAAGAACAAAACAGAAGGAAAAGATAACTTCACAAAGGCAACATGAATATACATAGATCCAAAAGGACAAAGATCAACACTTAAATCCAAAGAGAAGAGGGTCTATACCAGAGAAAACAAAGTAGCAAGGAGCCAATGGCCGACATCAGCTAAATAGGCTAACTGCAAATAGAGTAGCCAGGTACTGACACCAGGCCACACACCGTTAGCTACTACAACAGCTAGCCGGCCCGTTTGGCTCAATATAACGTTAGCTACGTTAGCTAGCCGGCCCGCTTTGGCTCAATATAACATTAGCTACAACAGCTAGCCGGCCCGTTTGGCTCAATATAACGTTAGCTACGTTAGCTAGCTGGCCCGCTTGGCTGAATATAACATTAGCTACAACAGCTAGTCGGCCCGTTTGGCTCCCGAGAGAGAGAGAGATATACGGCGGGAATAGAATGCATTAAAAACTCACCAAACGTCCAAGAGGATGGAGACAACCACGTGGAGTTGACGAAGTTCATCTGCCGAATGACCGTCCTCTTCATCTTGGCATAACAATGCTGCACGCGCTCTCTCTAGGTTAGCTAACGCTAGTTAGCCTTTAGCTAAGCTAGCTACTAGCCGACATCATCATGGCTATCCCGACTGAACCACACGTTAGCACTCAATATTATAACGTAGCTAAAGCTAACTAGCTGTCCCTGCCTTTAGCTAAGCCGACATGGCTAGCCTGACTGAACTGTCTAACATGCAACAACTTTCATCTTCAGTCCATCTGCCGAATGACCGTCCTCTTCGTCTTGGCTGGCATAACTAAGCATAACCTCCAAAGCTGCACCCGCGAAATAGTCAAACGCAGCTGACGCACGCCGGCGTACACATGATGTAACCCCTCCCTTTGTTGAAACCAATAGTATGTCTGCTGCAGAGCCCCAGAGCTCCAATAGTGAGTATGTCTGCTGCAGAGCCGCAGAGCCAGGAACAAGTCAGACACATTCTACAAACGTGTCTAATGTGAAATATATAAGCATATAAGCAAAACTAGATTTTAGGTCTGTGATGAAAAAGGGCCTCGCGGGAAGGGGGGCCCCGCAATTTTTTTTTAAAAAAAATTAAAAAAAATAATAAAAAAGATAATAAATAAAACATTTTTTTTTTAAATTTCTTTAATTTTTTTTTGTGCGAGGCCCCCATTCCCGCGAGGCCCTGTGCGACCGCACTGCTCGCACACCCCCTGAGGTGGCCCTGACCGCAGTACAAGTGTTTCAGTTTTTATGTGCGCGGTTGCACTGTTCGTCCACACGCAACCGGGTTTTTGGAACACTGTAACTGTGTTCTTTTACAACCGGAGTCCAGGGTGAAGTTTTGCGCGCATCCCGGTTGCAGTGGTTGCGTGTGGACATAGTAACCGAGATTATTTCCAGTGTTTTTTGGTCTGTGTGATATATGGTACTCGGGTTCGATTAAGAGTACTGTGTTGAAGAGTGTTGTGATTAGGGCTGCAACGATTAGTCGACATAATCGACGATGTCGATTATAAAAAATCGTCGACGAGGAATTGTTGCGTCGATTAGTCATTAAAAAAAAAAAAAAAAATATATATATATATATATATATATATATATATATATATATATATATTATTATTATTATTATTATTATTATTATTATTATTATTATTATTATTATTATTATTATTATTATTATTATTATTATTATTATTATTATTATTATTATTATTATTATTATTATTATTATTATTATTATTATTATTATTATTATTATTATTATTATTATTATTATTATTATTATTATTATTATTATTATTATTTTTTTTTTTTTTTTTTTTTTTTTTTTTGCACTACCTATCTTTGTGAAAGTGGCTTCTCAGCTCTGGTCCAGCCAGCTGAAGACTTCTTAGCTTAACATAACAGACCGACAGTAAGTTTGGGGGAACTAATGGGATAACTGGGGATGTTGTTTGGTCCTGACAAGAGTCTCAAAGCAACTCTGAGGTCATGCTCAATGTCCAATCTGTTCCTCTGCTCTGTCTTCAGCTGGACCAGAGCTGAGAAGCCACTTTCACAAAGATAGGTAGTGCAAAAAATGTTTTTATATATATATATATTTTTTTTTTTTTATAAAATTGTTTTTCGATTAGTCGACTAATCGAAAAAATTATCGACAGATTAGTCGACTACCAAAATAGTCATTAGTTGCAGCCCTAGTTGTGATCGACTGATGATGTCTGTTGTCGCATTCCTGACCTGACGCTCAGAGTAAACCTGAAGCTGCGGCTACCAACTAAGCTCATGTGTGTTGTCAAGTTATTGTTATAAGGAACCCAGTCCAAACTACAACAGTCTGCATCCCCTTAACAATTGTTTGTATTGAGCCGTATTGTATTGTACCCATTCTGCAATCTGTTAAATAACGTTTTCATCCATTTATTATACTAGCGTTAACGTTACTACGTTAATGCGCTAGTCTCAATGCTAACTATATAAATGGAAAATTCCAATCACATTAGCATGTAGCTAACAACATCAGAGATATTTTTGTGAGACTAAACTCTCCGCTCTTGGTGGTAAATTGTGTTGATGTTGGTTTTCTTTCATCAACAAATGAGGCAGAACACACAGTGAATGTATCCTTTTTTGTTTATTGCACTTTTATTGCACTTTGTTTCTTGCTGAAAAATAAATGCTATGTTGTTAATGGCTCACGTGAGGTATTTAAAGATGGTGGGTTTCTGTTTTTGAGCAGGACGTGGAGTGACTCGTTCAACCCTTCTGATTAGTTGAAAATGGCCTTCATGTTTGAGCTACAAAAAAATGCAATATTATGTCATACAGTCTAGACAGATTGATTTATGCCGTGATGTCATTTTGGGACAGGTACCGGACCCGTCGGGTGGAAGAGGTTAACAGTAACTCAGGGTTCAGAATTGACTGTATCTTAACAGTAACTCAGGGTTCAGAATGGACTGTATCTTAACTAGTTCAGTGCCAGAGGTCGCTGTGGGCATATATGGCCATGTCTGCCAGCGCTGTAATGAATGGGGATACATGCCGGTGTTTGCAGTGCTAAAACTATATTAAATATTATAGCTATGGATCTAATAATATAGTCGATTGTCATTGAGTTTATTCCGGTCAAGATGCAAAAAAACGATAATTTTTTCATCCAAACATTCCCGTTTTATACCGTGGTGAATATGAGTATAGTTTTAGAGTAATTCTGTGTAATCCCAGGAAACACAGCTAAACAGCGTTTTAGTGCATTTCACTAGGAATAGTGCCATTCCTCGCTTGGATCAACAACCAATCTGAAATCAATGCTAGATTATCGGTATTATGTTTCATCATGCATGCATGAAAGGGTGGGGGGGGGGGGTGGTTCTATGCTTCGATCATCACCAACGGAATACGTTACACAGTACATTACAGACACACGCTTCAATCGCGGGGAAGGAATTATCGGATCAATGCAAGATTATCGGTATTATGTTTCATCATGCATGCATGAAAGGGTGGGGGGTGGGGGGGGGGTTCTATGCTTCGATCATCACCAACGGCCATCAGGCTGCTAAACGAACAATGAATGAACACTACACAACAACAACCACCAAACGCACATAGCACACACATCCACACGCACACACTCACTTTAAACAAACACACTGTAGCACCCACTCCACACACTTTATAGCACACACCCACTTTAAACAAACACACTGTAGTGTAGCGTGATCGAATCTGCGTTGTGTCTGGTGTGAGGTGGACGTAGACTCAGACAATGGTACTCAGTTGATGGTGTTTATTTCCTGTTAATGAACCACAAACAGCATACACACAACATGGCGTTATCGACCATCGTCACCGTGGTTTAGTCCACCTCTGCTCTCGTTCTCAGCAAGCACAAAGAGAAGCGCGCGCACATTTTAAAACAGCGCGCCGTCTACAGTTACGACCATTAATTACATGTAGCTCAGTACAAGTCAGCTTCAACAAAAACATATGAAACAATATGAAATGAAAGGCAGTGTGTAAACATTAATTAAACCAAAATACAAAAACAACGGTTCATACCTGTTAATGAACCACAAACAGCATACACACAACATGGCGTTATCGACCATCGTCACCGTGGTTTAGTCCACCTGGTATTGCCAAACAGAATACTGAGTTAGTACACGAACGTACTGTGGCTGTTTTACACAGGGCAAATTAATGTCATTACACAACAGGGTATTTCAGTACCAAAACCAAAACATAAATCAGTTTTACAAGTTATACAAAGCAATTAAATCCAATATTAGGTAAACGAAAGCGCATACCTCTGCTCTCGTTCTCAGCAAGCACAAAGAGAGCGAGCACTTCCGCCAGCGTGTCTCTCGTCAACAAACCGGCTAAACCATTTTGTACTTTAGTTGAACGTATTTACAATACAACAATTATTCAATGGAAAGATATCCTATCTTCTCTAAACCCATTATAAAAGACCCAAAAGGGATTTCGTTTGGAGAATTGGTAACTCAATGTGAGGAAATTAATATAAACTAGTAACCAAGGCACCCCTCCAAAACTCTAGAGTGGGCTCGGTCCACTTTGTTCCTTCAAAATAAGAGTGTTTCCATTTTGACCTACTTATTTAAGATAAAAGATACCAGTTTCTGTCCATGATTCTAGCATAACAACTTCACTCTGCTACATACTCCCCTACTGACTTATGCCAGATCATGGACAGTGTCCCCTTCAATCAACTCAACAGCGTAAGTATAAACCAAAGAAACAGAAAAATAAAAAAAAATCACAATAAGTCAACGCGTCACGTGTAGCTCAGTGTATTCCCTTAATTCCAAACCTAGAAAATAGGTTGACCAGCTCAAAAGCTATCCGACGAAGGATCAGGAAAAATAAAGGGTAGCTAATCCCTCATCTAACCATAGGCAAACAAACATGCCATGTACATATTCATATCATGGAATACACCAAAACTACCAAATCATGTCTAATGCAATAGACAACCGTAACTACCAGTACGACTCAAAGAAAATCAAACAGCAAAATCAATGAAAGAAAAGAAAAAAAAATTTAGTAATAAAAAGAATTACTCAAAAGAAAACAAAAAAATTGTGTCATCTTTTAGGATGACAGCAGAGCCCTGACTCTTTGTACAGCCCTCGTCTGAATGAGCCTGTTAACTGGCCTGATGAGCCTCCCCAGCCTAGTATAAACCCCTTGAGGTACCTCAACTACACTCGGTGTGACATCAACAATGGCCGATTCAGGTTCACTCACTGGTACAAATAAGGATGCACTACAGGGGGCCTCCTCCGAAGCCATCATGTCTCCAGCAAATGACTCCACAGTTGTCGTGTCTGACGACTGATCACTATCCTGATAAACAATTACAGAGTATGACTCCTCTGATTCAACATCTGCATCTGGTCCCTCCATCCAAAAGTGGCGTGGTTTCTTCAGTTTACACTCCTGCTCCTCACCATTATGTGACTCAAGTGTAATTCTATGATGTTGATCACTACTCATGCTCCCCACAGTCAAGTTCCTTGTAGGAGTGTTTCCTACATTCAAAGTCATTTTCAATATCAAATGGTACTTTCACCGTTTTACTCTTCAGCGTGTTTTAGGTAACACACTCGAAATCAATAAACTTGATTAGAGACTATCTTTTTCAAAGGATTCAGTGCTCTCCAGCCTCCTCAGGAACAGACCTCAGGAACAGGCGGCGAATGCAGCGTCCCCGTGACCAGGTCGCGCCAGCAGCATCGACGCGTCTAGGAAGCCTCCACGTCTCTCCAGCTACTCCGGTGGTCGGCCTCTGCTGACCAGTTGATCCGGCATGTCTCGGCACCAGTTGTAGCGTGATCGAATCTGCGTTGTGTCTGGTGTGAGGTGGACGTAGACTCAGACAATGGTACTCAGTTGATGGTGTTTATTTCCTGTTAATGAACCACAAACAGCATACACACAACATGGCGTTATCGACCATCGTCACCGTGGTTTAGTCCACCTCTGCTCTCGTTCTCAGCAAGCACAAAGAGAAGCGCGCGCACATTTTAAAACAGCGCGCCGTCTACAGTTACGACCATTAATTACATGTAGCTCAGTACAAGTCAGCTTCAACAAAAACATATGAAACAATATGAAATGAAAGGCAGTGTGTAAACATTAATTAAACCAAAATACAAAAACAACGGTTCATACCTGTTAATGAACCACAAACAGCATACACACAACATGGCGTTATCGACCATCGTCACCGTGGTTTAGTCCACCTGGTATTGCCAAACAGAATACTGAGTTAGTACACGAACGTACTGTGGCTGTTTTACACAGGGCGAATTAATGTCATTACACAACAGGGTATTTCAGTACCAAAACCAAAACATAAATCAGTTTTACAAGTTATACAAAGCAATTAAATCCAATATTAGGTAAACGAAAGCGCATACCTCTGCTCTCGTTCTCAGCAAGCACAAAGAGAGCGAGCACTTCCGCCAGCGTGTCTCTCGTCAACAAACCGGCTAAACCATTTTGTACTTTAGTTGAACGTATTTACAATACAACAATTATTCAATGGAAAGATATCCTATCTTCTCTAAACCCATTATAAAAGACCCAAAAGGGATTTCGTTTGGAGAATTGGTAACTCAATGTGAGGAAATTAATATAAACTAGTAACCAAGGCACCCCTCCAAAACTCTAGAGTGGGCTCGGTCCACTTTGTTCCTTCAAAATAAGAGTGTTTCCATTTTGACCTACTTATTTAAGATAAAAGATACCAGTTTCTGTCCATGATTCTAGCATAACAACTTCACTCTGCTACAGTAGCACCCACTCCCCACACTTTATATTTATTGATGAAGGATTGCACTACAACTCGTACACCTTACTGTAAATTGTACCTAAATTGTACCTCATCCCATTTCTGCTTTGCACTATATAGTACTGTACATTAGTACACTGCATAGTATTGTATATTATATGGTAACTCAGAACATTGTACATATGTCTATACCGAACACTGTGACCTCATTTTCTTCTTCTAAAATTACATGCTATACTATGTTATTTGATACTATCTTGTCTAGCACAGTCTCTGGAGCGTAACAGTAAGAAGCATTTTGTATGAAAGTATTCTGTACTTCTGTATGACAACTATTAAAGAAACTTGAAACTTGAAACTTGGAATACGTTACACAGTACATTACAGACACACGCTTCGATCGCGGGGAAGGAATTATCGGATCAATGCAAGATTGATAGCATATAGCCCTTACCTTGTCTAGGATGTACTGCAAAAATAATATTCCAATTATCTGATCGCCAGTATTGATGTCGGTCGTGTTGCCAAGATAATCCACAAAAGCACATGAACTGGCGGTGCTCAAGTCTCCCCAATCCATGTGTTATAAACGTTACTCATGCCCGAGAAGGAAAACCCAGACCGGGCTTCTTAGATCGACACACAGCCCAAGCCAGAGGGTTTCCAAGGATGTGCAATACCGGCCGCAAGGCATTAGGCGGCGGTATTGGACCTTTGCGATCTCAGACCCATTCCCAATGATAACATCAGGCTGGATGTATGGATTATGAATGGAAATATCGAATAAAAGAAATAAAGATGAAAACCCGTCTTTTCTCGGGTTTGGCGCCCAACGTTCGGCGAGTTAACTCGACTTATGTCGGGTCTGGTGTCCAATGTGTTAACAGTAACTCAGGATTCAGAATGGACTGTATCTTAACAGTAACTCAGGGTTCAGAATGGACTGTATCTTAACAGTAACTCAGGGTTCAGAATGGACTGTATCTTAACAGTAACTCCCTGTTATTTTCTTCCACAAGGACAGTGGCGGTTCGCCACCGGGGGCGCTAGGGCGCCGACCCACCTGTTAAATCAGAGAAGAAGAAAAAATATAATATTTACTCATTTTAAGTATGTTTGTGTTTCCAATGCACAATATAATGTTATTATATAAAATAAAAAATACTCGTTTTCTTGAACAGGAAGTGACTCACTTTTCTTTTTTTATTATTTATTTGTATTTCTCGGCCCGGGCTAGACGCGATAGCGCTCTGAGTGCGCGTCACGGTTTGATCGCTGTATCCGTCGCAGCCAATCAGTGCGTAACGCGTTGTGCGTTGAAATATGACTATTATGTTGGAATCCGGGCGCGATTTGAAGCGGTCTAGCCAGTAGCGTCAAGAATTTCTGTAGCCGCATTTCGCGGAGACGCTCTCTGATTGGCCGACGCCAGTATTTTTTTCCGTAGCAGAATTTCACAGAGACGATCTCTGATTGGCCGAATCCAATTTCTAATGTTCCAATTCTAGCTTATTCCTAGGTTGGTCCATTGGTGGTAGAGATAGTTGTGTTGTTGTGAGATGCAGCTGTTTGTCTTAGAGCGTGCCGTGACTGCAAGTTCTTTAGACTGTTAAGCTTAGGTAGTTTGCAGTCTGTTCGACGCGGAAATGGACAAAGGAATGAAGTACTTGTGCTGTGTGGTGCTAACTGCTAACAAGCTAACACTTGGCTAACAAGCTATATGGCGGATGCAGTCTGGACACAGTGGACAGTGGTCTGGAATACATCAACAGTGGATTATACACTTTATCAAGGCAAGCCCTCCTGCCCTGGACGTGTCAACTAAACAGTGAGTCTCTCTCTCTCTCTCTCTCTCTCTCTCTCTCTCTCTCTCTCTCTCTCTCTCTCTCTCTCTCTCTCTCTCTCGCTCTCTCTCTCTCTCTCTCTCTCTCTCTCTCTCTCTCTCTCTCTCTCTCTCTCTCTCTCTCTCTCTCTCTCTTTCTTTTGGATTGAAAATACGTGGATTATGGCTTGTTCAATATCGTCTATGTTTGAATGAATGAATGAATGAAAACTTTATTAACAGATTGCAGAATGGGTACAATACAGTACGGCTCAATACACACAATTGTTAAGGGGATGCAGACCAGAGAAAGACGTTTGTCTTGTTTACGTCAGGGTCCCAGATTTTCGATTCATATCGATAGTTTAATAGCTAGCCTTGGCTCGTTTAACAATATGCAAAATATGTGTACAGCCCTGTACTCATACTGAAGTTATTCTTGGTATATAATACTATACTAGGTCTGATTGTGTAACGAATCGATTCGAGAGAGAGGAGAGAGGGAGAGATCTGCGTGTGTTTGGAGACGGAGCGAGTTTTGTTTCTAACTTTTCTATTTATATATTGTGTTTCAAGTTGTGAATTAGACTATACTTTATTTGACTGGTTGTGTGTTGTTGTAGTAACAGCTGAGCGACTCGTTCATAAGAGCCGATTCATTGCCGTGAGCGTGAGTCGAATCGCTCACGTCTTGCCATGAGTCGATTGCGTGTACTGTACATGTTTGCAAAATGTTTTGGTATAGCGCCCCTAGTGGAGAGAGAACCAGCAGCCGCTACTGCACAAGGATAGTGTTTATCGATCTTTGCCAATTAACTCTTCATACTGTATATTAAGTTCCCCGAAGATCTTTGCCCTTAGCTAAGCAACCGTAGCCTTCTGTGAGCCAGAGAAGACTTGCCTCTTTCATCTTTCTACAATCTCTCTCTCTCTCTCTCTCTCTCTCTCTCTCTCTCTCTCTCTCTCTCTCTCTCTCTCTATCTGGGACGTGATCACACTTGGCCCACGTCTTTATTTCATTAACCACATGGCACACGTGGCCCTTCAGATCCAATCTAGCCGGGAGGAACGCTGAGCCGGCCTTGTCAAGGACCCGTCCCGGCCCAGGGGCCCTGCCAGAGCAGATCAGATCCCTGGCTTCACGGGGGGGGGGGGGGGGGGGGGGGGTGGAGACTGACAGACTGACGAGAGAAGGATGGATGGGAGAGAGGGAGCATGTTATACATGATTGTATAATATAGCATTGTATAGCAGTGTACATAAAGACCCAGTGCCTCATCCGTAGCTAACAGTGTATTGCACCATACACAGGACCTAGCATGTCCTACCATGCTCTGTAAAAACTCATGTACATATACCGATATGCTTTGATTACTTGTATTATTGCACAATGTCGTTCTATTGGATTCTTATTATATTATTATTATTGTATTATGCACATCGCTGCGGGCAAGACCCCCGCATTTCATTGTATACTTGTATGCCGTGACAATTAAAACTCTTGACTTGACTTGACTTGATGTTTGTGTGTGCATGTGTGTGTGTGCGTGTGTGTGTGTGCACGTTTGTGCGTGTGCGTGCATGTGCGCGCGTGCGTGTGTGTGCGTGTGCGTATGGGTTAAACATGAAGACCGACAAACAGAGTGAGTATCGGCGAGAGAGAGAGAACCAGAGTGGGGCTCGGACGGAAAAATCAGCGAACTCAACCCTGTTATTGTTATTCAGGAGGGCCTTTCCTCTGGGGCTCTGGGAACACCGGTTGTAGCTGACGTGCTCCCGAACACGGCTCCGCCCTAAGTCCTCCTCCCCCAAGGCCCTGGGAGGCTCCGGGGAGAGGCAGCCGGGCAGCACCCGGGGGAGTTGGGTCAGCACAGGCCAGGTTTATGCTGACTGAGCCCCGGCAAGGGGGGGGGGGATATCATTACCTCCAATCAAACGGGCAGCCCATGAATGGCAATGAGGGTAAACAGAGCTAGCGAATACGCTGAGTGAAATTAGGCCTTCTACTACATTCATTAGCTACTCCATCGCCCGCCTGCCAGACCATGGGCCGCGCGGTTCTACGGCGTTAGAGCAATCGGCGCACGCAAGCATGCAGTCTGCTCATCAAAAGTTTAAAGCATAAACTAACAGCCAGGCCTCAACGCGGGTGCCGTTCAAAGTTGCCGCACGCGCGCACACACACACACACACACACACACACACACACACACACACACACACACACACACACACACACACACACACACACACACACACACACACACACACACACACACACGCGCGCGCTGCACACACGCACACACACGAACACGCACACACACGCACACACACACACACACACACACACACACACACACACACACACACACACACACACACACACACACACACACACACACACACACACACACACACGCACACACGTGTCTACAACAGGAAGATGTGGCCATGCGGTATGGATTGTTTGGACCAGGTTCCCCCCGTAGATAAGAGTATTGAGTGAGAGCTGCGCTTGAACGGTGAACATGGTTTTCACAGCGCGTTACAGTTTTATGCAAATTACATGTCGTCAGCTTGTGACTGCAACTTGTTCTTGTTCGCGGATGACTCAGCCCTGCTGGTCTCTGACAAGAACAAGTTACAGGTTGAAAAAAACCTCAGCTCAGAACTCGGCAGAATCTGTACCTGGCTCGCTGATAACAAACTATCATTACACCTGGGTAAAACAGAGTCCATTCTCTTCGGATCAAATAACAAACTCTGCAAGACCGACGGCTTCTCAGTTCTATATCATAATAGCTTCCGCTCAGCGTCATCTGCACTAACCTCACTTTGTGCATTGCACTGAATACAAATTCACAATGTACCTTTACATACAGTACCAACATTCGTCTGGCCACACCCCTATCCGCTACCTTCATAAGCAGGTGTGTGGCCCCACACTCGCCTCCTTCTTCACTTTCACCACAAGGAAGTGCCTGTATATACATCACTTGACGAGGTTGTTAAGCTGAAGAAAGTTGAGTTACGTGTTTAAATTTTTTCTTGCTTTTTTCTTTCTCTCATACTCTTTCTAAAGAAAAAAGCTAAGTAATAATGTTTACCTCGGAGGGTCGCGCTAGCAACGTTACCCTTCACCAGCGGTTCTTCATTTCCTCCTCTGCCGTACGTCTTGGAGCGGGGTTTACGCCACTGTCGTGGACGGCATCCGCGCCCGGTAGGCGTCCGGTAGGTAGTTTGCCTCTCCAAGGAGCTGGTGCACCAGCGCCGTCTCCTGTGAGATGGCCTGGTTCCTGCTCTGGTTCTTTTGCCGCAGAAGAGTCGTCCGCTGTTGGGCGGCCGGCTCCTTTGGTGGCGGAGGATTTGAGACGCAAACTTTTTGCGTCTGCTCGCTCCCGTCGTAAGATGGTGGCTTGTAGACGCGAACGGCCTGGTTTTGGGGAGTTGCTGGAGCCGGATGAGGATGCGTCTGCTTCTCCATGGCTGATGGAAACAGAGGACTACATGGTAGAGGCAGACGGGTTCTTGTTTGACGCCCCGGTGGAGACATGTCCGCCTCCCGTCCAGGTTACACTGGCGGGGGGTGACAGGTCTCCTTGGGGTCCCTCGTACACTGATGTTGGGTTAGAACCTCCGACTCAGCGGCGGGATGCCCTGCTATCAGCCACATCAGAATGTGGCTCTGTAAACAGTAGTCTGCTGCATGTGAGGGACGCAAGCTCGGTGGGGGAAAGTATGCAGGGGGAACTGCATGCTTTGTTCCCCGAGCTCATGGCGGCGGCGGCAGTCGCAAACGGCGTGCCACTGCCGCAGCCACTGCCTGTTCCTGTCCCTGATGATCTCATAGGTCATCTATGGCAACGTCGTCCTGTGAGAGAGACGGGCGTTGTCTGCCCATTTTTCCCCTCGATGGAGGCCTACGTCCGTCAGGGACAGGTGGTCTCCCACATCACGGGCCTCACCCCCGCCTACGTACGAGTCACAAGGGTGGTGGGTTTGGTAGAAGGTATGAAGGAGGGGGTGTCTCGGCTTGATAGGCCGATGGCAGCTCTCCTTTGTCCTGAGGTGGTGTGGGAGCCGGTTCCCCAAGGGAAATCGGCGAAGCGGTTGGCTTACTGGAGTGACCATTCATTCATCGCCGCGACTCAATCTCTGGCTGCCACATCTAACATCGCGCAGCTGGCGAGATTCATGTCCGGGATAATGACGGGCGGTGCGGAGCTGACCGAAGTGCAACGTGATCAGCTCGCCCAGTCGGCAGGAGCCATCCTGCATCTGATCCAGCTGCAGGCCGTCGCCGCTGGGAAAGTACGCGCCCTGGCCACTCTAGCCCAGCGCCACCTTTGGCTGGAGCAGGCATGTGTGCCGGAAAGGAAGAGGACTCCACTTCTGACGGCACCCCTCTCCGATGCTGGGCTCTTCGGGTCGGCGTTGCAGCTGATGACCTCAACCTGCAGGGAAATGCAGGAGGTGCATTCCGTGCTCCAGCCTCATTTCCCCCCGCCCGATGTCGCCGGTGGAGTCAGACGGCAGGCTCGCCGTCGAGGTTCCGCCACCGTAGCCGCCGCTGCTACCACCGCCACTGCTGGCCCTTCAGCAAAGAAGGCCAGGAGGAGAGAGGGCGCCTCGACCACTGCAGCCGGCCCATCCACGCTCGGAGGTGACGGTAGGGATCGTCGTGACCAGCCTCCAGTCCTTTACCGTCCCTCCGGGGCTCCCCGGGGTGGCAAGTCCCGAGCGGCTCGTGGCAGGCGTCGCTAAAAGTGACTTTTTCCCTCTGTTGGTCCCCCATGTTCCCTTCCCGGCCCATCGTATGATTTTGTTAAAAATAAAGGGTCCCTCCTGGGAGGGAATATTTTTGGTTACAAACTGTGTGTTTATTCACTACATATGATGGGGATACGATGTGTGAACCTTTCGCTAGTATGGGTTTGATAGAAGGGCTAGACTTATAGTCTTGTTGGTCGTTACATTTCATGTATAGAGCTTAAGCAAGGCCTGCAGCTTACACTTAGTTGAAAAGGGTTTTTTCTGCCTCGACCTGAAGATTAGGTTCTTCACATAAAGGTAGAGGTTACTTGTGTGCTCTGTTGCTTAAAACAGTGATATTGAGCCGCAACACTGTTGTGTTGATCTGCAGTAATGCTCGTGTGTGTAAAGGTACCGCGGTTCAGGCCGCTCTCTTCTCTATCAGATTTTCTGTGTCTTGCAACATAAACACGGGTGTCGGGTTCACATATATATAACTTTGGCCTTGTTATAAACCCTGTTCACAGACTTGTCTGTGGCTAGCGTGCATTGAATTAGCTTTGCGCTGTTCATTAGCATACTGGCTACTTAAGGTATCATATGGCTATTGTTGTTGTCGTATTCGAGCGTTGGGCTTTCGAGGGGGTACAGAATAAACCCCTCCCTCCCTCTTCTGATTGGTCGGGTTTTTTTTACTCTCTTTTTCATTCTGTCCGGCCAAGCTGTTAGGCAGCTTGGCACGGGGGGGGGGGGGGGGGGAAGGGTTTCCCTGACTCCGCACCTATCACGGGCAGTTGAGTCATGGGTTTCCCCCGTCATAGAATACGTCACTGGTCACGTTTCTATTGGACGACGGCTACCGTGAGTTTTTTTCAGACCCGTGTGTGGGTCTGTCATTGTCAAGTTGTCGGGACAGAGCGTAGTATTCTGCTACGCTCGATATAAGTGTAACTTGAGTCTGTTGGTCACATGGCTCAATGTTACTGTGACTTTTCAATTCATGGCTCACATGGGAAGTCTCTCTGAGGATTCCCGTCTCCTCCCTATGGTGAGGGTAGCGGGATGTAAAATGAAAAATGTTTTACCCTCAGCCGCGTCAAGTGGGATTCATGTCAGTCTGTGTTTCTTTCTTTTTTAATAAAAAGAGGAAGGAACATGAAGCACGACGGCTCCTTGTCATTCTCCCAGGCGACTTGGAGGAACAATGTCTGGTGTCTTGTTAGACTATCCATTGATGTGTTTGGGTCTCGACGCGTACATAGTGCTGGCTCGGGGTGTTTCTGATAAGAATCACGCATAAGGCTGGTACGCCTTGGTTGCTCGTTGTTAAAACTGCGTTTTTATAGGGCAACTGGGATGGAGGTTTTCTCTCTGCCTGTTACTAGATCTCGACGAATTCTCGTTCATATCTGGGGGATGTTAACGGAATAGATCAGAACATAGGTAGAGGGGTCTCACGCCCTTGGGGTGGGCCACTGAGCGTGGTACGAATGGGACCGTCTGGGTGGCGCCCTCTTTTCATGTTTTAGATCGACACGCGTGCCTACCCCCTCTCTTGGAGTGGGGATGTCGGGCACGGGACTGAGTCTGGTCACGCTGGTCCAGGTCAGTTAACCCGTTGTCCGCCGGGGACGCAGATCTTCTGTTCTGGTACCCTGAGGGACTTGTGCTTTTTTCGGGGGAAAAAATGCCGGGTCGGCCCGGGTGTCACAGGGTTGGGCGTTATGGAGACCCTTTGTTGGGTACAGGTTGTACCCTGCGTTATCATAAAGGGGCTGGTTTTCCATTCTTTTCGCTCCTCTCTTACGCATGGCGAAGAGGGGGCTGTTGGGGTGGTCTTATGGACCTCCTCTGGCATCCCTGTGTGCTTCCCGGGCCGCCGGGCCCGGTCCGAAGTTGTGTTTCGTCGACCCGTAGGCCTGGGATAACCCCTTTTTGAAAACTGAAACACTTGTACTGCGGTATAGCCAGTGTATACCCGCAGGTGGGTTTTGGAGTTTTTTCTTGAGGGGTTATAGGAACAACCACCGCATGTGGTACCAAGAGGGTGGTTGATTCCCTGGTGTGTTGGAGCAGAGTCAACTCCCGGGTTACCCGGTTGAGTGTGCCCCTGCACGTTCATGACGTCTGCCAATCGTGTCAGCCTTCTCTGCCTCGGCCCCTCTCCGTCTGGGTTTTTTGGTGGAGGCTTTGTCATGGTGCTCAACAATGCCAGCATACGCCCCTTCCGCCGGGGGTGCTGTTTTCAGTTGACCCCTTTGGCGCCTGTCTCGTCCGCAGTGCTCCAGGCTTGGGTCAAATGCCTGCTGCCTGGATTGAGGGATCGACCCCTTCTGGTGGTCGTCTCCCCGGTGCGCTGCCTGCTCCCGCTGTAGTGTAGCCTCTTGAGTGCTTCGAGTTACAGCCATGCTGACTGCCTGAGTGTGCTAGGGTCAGTGTGCCAGGCGGCGTGCTAGTGGGGGGAAGGGCCCGCTCTTGGAGGGGCCCTGTCCGAATACGCTGGCGATGTGGGGGGCGGTGTCACTAGTGACCGCCTGGTGAGGTCTTGATGCTGTGGCGTCGTTGACCTCTCCGGGCCCCCTTTTTCCGGGTGGATCCAGTCCTTTTAGTGGGTCTGGGTCTTCCTTCGCGCTCTGCTGCTACGGCCTTGCCACAGGGTTGAGTTTGCTCTTGACCCCGTGATTTTGGGGGCGGTAACGAGGTTTGTTCCTTCCGTTCATTTCCTGGTGGCATGCGGGTTGTGCGTGTGCGTAGTCGTGGGGTCAAGCCACGGTCTGCTCACCCTGTGCGTTGAGTTGCTCGAGTTTCTCTTCGCACGGTCGGATCCGTCTCCCTCCCGTCCTCCAATAGGGAGGGTATCCTCCATTAGGGAGGGTCGGGGGGGCTCGGTCCTCCTCGGTTCTGATGGTTGTGGGGGGCCTCAGTGGGGTACATTTGTCGAGCTTCAAGCTCCCGTTCAGCTCCCGTTGTGCAGATGACGCTGAGCGGAAGCTAGTATGATATAGAATGATAGGTTATGAATATAACCGTTGTTCTATGAATACTAGTGACGCTCAGCGTCTGGACGCCACTGCGGCCTTTGATCTCGCCTTGTGGTGAAAGATTGGGAAGGAGGCGAGTGTGGGGCCACACACCTGCTTATGAAGGTAGCGGATAGGGGTGTGGCCAGACGAATGTTGGTATGTAAAGGTACATTGTGAATTTTTATTCAGTGCAATGCACAAAGTGAGGTTAGTGCAGATGACGCTGAGCGTCACTAGTATTCATAGAACTACGGTTATATTCATAACCTATCGTTACAGTGGGTGACAATATTGTCACAAGGAAAGATGAAATTACATACCTTTGTTCCATCCTAGAGGCAAATCTTTCCTGTGACAAAATGGCATCCAATGTAATCAAAAAAGTCAACCAACAAACTAGATTCTTGTATCGGATCTCCTCTCTGGTAAACAAGAATACCCTGAAGTCTCTGGCAGGAGCACTCATTCAAGGGTACTATGACTATGCTTGCACCTCATGGTACCAAAGCACCTCAAAGGCGCTAAAAACAAAATTACAAACATCACAAAATAAACTGGTCAGACTACTGCTTGACCTTACTCCTAGAACCCACCTCACCCATGCCCACTTTGACAACCTAGGATGGCTTAGAGTAGACGACAGAGTACAGAAACTTGCAATGGGCCTGGTCTACAAGATACACTACACCACACAGGTACCCATGTACATGTCGAAATAATTCCCAAAGGTCAGTGAGTACCACGCCCACAACACCAGAGGGAGCTCCACAAATCATGTGCAACCCAGATTCGGCTCAAACAAGGGACTAAACACATTTCGCAATTATGCCACAACAATGTGGAACGCCCTACCCACAGCCATAAAAAGATGTGAATCCCTACCCACATTCAAAACCGCTCTTAAAGAGCACCTACGGGAGGCTGCAATTCTAAACTGGCCACCGTAAATGTCCAAACCCAAACCCCCCCACCCCCCCACCCTCTCCTAATAGACAATCTCCTCCCCACCATATGTATATTATTAGATGCCTTAGCTGTTGACTGATCCTTCGACAGCGTCGACAGGTCTTGTTTACCAGCAGAGATTATGCAAAGAGCCGCGATGGTGATGGAGAACCTCCATCAAGGGTTACAATGTGCCGAGAGGAAAAAGTAGGAATTCGCCAAACTTTAGTGTCAGTCAGTGTCTTTGGGGCGGGGCTCTGGGCAAGGTTCTCCAAGGGACACCCTATAGGCAAGATTCTGAAATCCTCCGGACGGTAGCCCACAGAAATGTACAATAAACTAAATATATTTATAAGGTAACATGTCGTAAAAACACATTTCGTAATGATAGAACAAATGACTTAGGTGCTTATATTACTTAGATAATTCTATCCTTTTTTTTATCCACTTTTTCTCCCATTTTTTCTATATTTTCTCCCATCCCAATTTCGTATCATCCAATTCAACCCTCCCCTGTCACGAACGCTGTTTCTTGCCTCCCACAAGCCGGTTGCAATGTGGACTAAGTCATACATAGCACAAGTCCCCTCCGGTACTTGAGGTAACAGCAGTCGCATCTTTTCACCTGCGCAGCTCGATCGCTCAGTGGCGAGGAGTAACGCGTGGGAGGCTCACGCTGCCCCCGACACTTCCTGATTCTACTGCGCAGGCGCACCAACCGACCTGTAGGAGTCGCTGTCCACAACGCCCGATCACCACCCATCAGTTTCCCACCCCCTAATACGGCCAATGTGTATTAGTATGAACGACCAGCTAAACTGAAAGCAATGTGGAGCGCTGGGCTCGAACAGGCAAGCCCAGCGTCTCCGTCATTCGTGGCGAGCGCCTTGCCCACTACGCCACGTAGCCGCCCCTAAGATAATTCTATCCTTTGGATATGGATATACTTTACATTCAAAGGAAGCAATGCTGTCAAGGTGGTTCTCTGCCTCAGGGTTTATTTATAATTTATAATATTCATGCATTTACTAATGGATGTGACTGGCTTACCCCAAAAGCATTTCAGCACCATATCTGTTAGTGGAACTAAGATATAGAGATAGAGAATATGAGAGAAATCTAAGCTTTAATTGATTTAAAACTGTTCAAATATTCTTCTCAACAATTATATAGATATAATATATAGCCTTCCCTTTACTGGTGCCTGGCAGTATGTTATATGTATGTACAGTGTACCACTATGCTACTGTAGCTTCATATCACAGCCGGGCAAATTAACATAGACTGAAATTAACTCCTGGGCAATGGTATGTCATGTAAGAAAATTGTACTTACTCAGAAGCATTTATATTACCTAAATATAAAATCCAGGCCACTTATTTGTCAAACACTCCAACTTCTCAAAATGTCAATGGAGAGTCTGTCTGTCTGTTTTCTCGCACTAACATGATGAATCGAATTTGGCTTGGAGTGAAAATAACTAATTTTACATTCAAATCAAGATGTCAGCCCCCAGAAAGTCAGTTTTCAGAAATTCTGAGAAGTTAGATCATATAAAAAGTTAGGCAATATAAAGTGTATGTACATTTGCCCGGCTGTGATATGAAGCTAGCAAAACGTAGCGCTACATACAGCAGGGAACCAGCAAATGTACCATGAGAAAGAAAGTAAATGTAGTAGATGTATATTCTGATAACTTTTTAAAGTTAATCTGAGTCGCTTTTATTGTGCCTAATAAAGCAGAGACCAACACCCCACAATATTTCTTAATGAGACTCAATGAGCTCAAACAAAGTATGGGATATGTAGTTGATTATTAACACATTGTCCGCCATGCATTGTACCCATCCTTGGGCCCAGTCTGCCAGTGCTGTAACCCTATGGAGATGTTTACCTTCTTTGCAGGGCTATAACTTTTTAAATATTATAGCTAGGGATGCACGATATTGGCTTTTTTACCGATACCGATATACCGATATTGTCCAACTCTTAATTTCCGATACCGATATCAACCGATATATGCAGGGTTTCCCCCCCCCAAAAATGTAATAATTTCAGGTAATTAACATTACATATCTCTTGTTGTGGAATTAACACAACATTATGCATACTTTTGACAATAAATAAAATCAGAATTTGTTCTTACTTGCTTGCCTGGGTAAATAAAGGTTACAGAAATGAAACCAATATTTTCCGATATCACATTTTAATGCCGATATCGGCCGATAATATCGGTAGGCCGATAATATCGGACATCCCTAATTATAGCTATATCGACATTACCAGGGCCGCCTCAGGGGGTGTGCGAGCAGTGCGGTCGCACAGGGCCTCGCGGGAAGGGGGGCCTTGCACAAAAAAATTAAAAATAAAATAAAAATAAATATTTTTTATTTATTATTTTTTTTATTTTTATTTTAATTTTTATTTTTTGCGAGGCCCCCCTTCCCGCAAGGCCCTTTTTCATCACAGACCTAAAATCTAGTTTTGCTTATATGCTTATATATTTCACATTAGACACGTTTGTAGAATGTGTCTGACTTGTTCCTGGGTCTGCGGCTCTGCAGCAGACATACTCACTATTGGAGCTCTGGGGCTCTGCAGCAGACATACTATTGGTTTCAACGAAGGGAGTGGTTACATCATGTGTACGCCGGCGTGCGTCAGCTGCGTTTGACTATTTCGCGCGTGCAGCTTTGGAGGTTATGCTTAGTTATGCCAGCCAAGACGAAGAGGTCGGTCATTATCAGTCGGTCGGTCACCAAGGAACGTTGACGAAAGGCCTCTCGCTGGCGGGACAAAAAGAAGCTATGGCCGGGGCCTTGTCATGGTGCAGTCGGGATATAGCCATGATGATGTCGGCTAGTAGCTAGCTTAGCTAAAGGCTAACTAGCGTTAGCTAACCTAGAGACAGCGCATGCAGCCAAGATGAAGAGGATGGTCGTTTGGCAGATGAACTTCGTCAACTCCACGCGGTTGTCTCCATCCTCTTGGACGTTTGGTGAGTTTTTAACCTATTCTATTAACTCTATTCTATTCCCGCCGTGGATATCTCTCTCTCTCTCTCTCTCTCTCTGGAGCCAAACTGGCCGACTAGCTGTTGTAGTACTAGTAGCTAATGGTGTGTGGCCTGGTGTCAGCACCTGTATTGCTTTTCTCACATTGTACAGTTTTTCAGTGGTAGCCGCATAGCTTGCTTCTGCGTTAGCTAATGGTTAGCGATAGCCAGGTTGAGCTAACTGTTAGCCAGTTAGCTGTTTAGCTACGACGTTAGCTGCCGGCTGCTCTCGGCTGGGAACGTTAGTTTGATGCTATCAGTTAGCCTAGAGTTAGCTGTTAGCTTGTGCTACGACCATTGACATTAGCCGTGAGAATAGCAGGGGGTTCTGGCACTCTGACTACGACATCATCTTTGACAGAAGATGTAGTCGGGCCTGCACCATGACAAGGCGCCGGCCATAGCTTCTTTTTGTGCCGCCAGCGAGAGGCCTTTCGTCAACGTGGAGACCTGTGTTGCGGCCTTTCGCCCTGCGTTCCTTGGTGCAGGTAAGATGAATGAAAATGTCATGACATTACCCCACTCTTCCTTCCTTCCCCTCCCGAATGTTTTGTTAATAACAATGTTTTTTTCCAGGCAAAACATATGTTACTTCACAACATTTGGAGATACGACATGTACTGTGTGTGAATTGTCTTGGTCGTTTGTGTAGCTTGGGTAGCGTTGGGCCGTTGGCCAAAGCTGTGTGTGGCCTGGTGTCAGTAGCCTACCTGGCTAGCCTATTTAGCTGATGTCGGCCATTGGCTCCTTGCTGCTTTGTTTTCTCTGGTATAGACCCTCTTCTCTTTGGATTTAAGTGTTGATCTTTGTCCTTTTGGATCTATGTATATTCATGTTGCCTTTGTGAAGTTATCTTTTCCTTCTGTTTTGTTCTAACGTATATTCTCAATGATTCTATGTATAGCTATCTAATCGTTTTCAGTTGTATAGTGGGATAGCTGCTTACTCTGCTGTTGTATCACGTTATAATAAAGAGTTCATTCATCTGATTGGTCCTTTGGAAATCACATGGAGACAGGAGACAGCGCTGCGGGTGAAATCGGTCTGACCGTTGCTTTATTGGAATATCCAACAGCTTAATCAATCAGGTTTACAGCATCAATTATTTTCTATTTCTAATCAGCTCGTCTCGAAGGTTTCTTCTCGGCTCTGTTCTCGAACTCTGGTGGGGTGGATTTTCCAGTCTCTGCTTCTCCGTTCTCTCTGCGTGTCTCTCTGCGTCTCGGTGTCTCCGTGTCTCTGTCTCCCCTCCATCATTCAACCTGCAGGTTTTATAGAGAAGAGAGAATCCCCCCCACCCTTGCGCCATCCAGTGCCGTCACCCCAGAGAGCAGGCGTTTCTATTGGCTAGAAGGTCTCCCCTCTAAGTGACAGTCATTTGGGTCTTGCGAAACAGCGTTACAAGGTGACCTTACAGAGGGGATATGAACTAGTTTCCTTTTAGAATGATTTACCCAAGTGTCCCTGAAGGCGACCCTCATACAGATGGAAATATAGTACCCACTCCACCTAACAGTGGGTATCCCAGAATGGCCTGTTTGGTCTGCCAGCTAAAGTAAACAGAACTCTTCTCTGCTGGCCTTCAGGCTGTCACTTTTTGACTTAAAAGTTAGTTATTGGGCGCACCATCCCTGTTCGTTGTGTGGGGAAAGAGGTTTCATCCTGTGGTCTCAGTACCTCTGACCTCCCTCAGCTGTATTCAGTGTTTCCCCTCCGTACATCTCAAGGTAGCTTTTGGCCATCTGTCACCATTTAGACTGAGGCCAGTTAACAGCCTTCTTGTTGACTCAAATGTATGGTTAACCTAACAGGTGATTTGGCATGGCTGTGAGTCTCTATTTTTCTAAGAGAAAATAACCTAGTTCTTTGCTATTTCATATATGTGCATAATTTCTATTGTTTAATTTACAGGTTTTATTTAGATAAATATACGACAGTTCTTTCATTAAAAGTTGAATATCCTTTAGGGGGTCATCTTTGCTTATCTCTCTCATACATGCTCTCTCTCTAACACACACACACGACAAACACACATGCTCTCTCTCTCTCTCTCTCTCTCTCTCTCTCTCTCTTTCTAACACACACAGTCTGCCTATGGCGGCCTTTCTCGATGGCTAGGCTGTGCTCTTGCGGTGGTGATGACACTGCAATCTTGTGATTTATTTACAATGACTCTGGGTAATCTGGGGAGGAAAGTAAACTCCTAAAGTTTAGCCTATAAGATACTGCTACTTTTATGCAGTGAATATGTATTGAAAACTTAGCACATATAAGCAGCATAGTGAAACACTAGTATTCGTCCAGATACCTGACGATGGTAATATGACTGAAACGTTGTGATTACTAAAGAATGTATGTAAGTGAAGACAGTGTGAAGACTGACGTTTCCTTGTTAATGTAACCATTGTTCCTCACTGTCCAGCGAAAACAGGTCTGCAAGAAAACAAGAACATTTGACGTTGTTTTCCAGAGACCCAGCTTTCCTGTGAGAACAGTTGCACATAAAAATGGTATATGAGAGAGAGGTACTGTAGAGAAACAGCAGGACAGATGAGAGCAGAGCAGACACAGTGACTAGCTCACGCAGCTCTCCTGCCTTTTGAAGTTCAAAACACAATTACTCAAGGTCAATACTCTCATTTATTCTGTCTGCAGCCGGTGGAAGAGAGAGGCAGGCAGAGCCAATATGACACATCCTTTTGTCCATCAAAGCAAAGCACACTGTCCTCGCGGAGGGAGGTGACTCACAAAATGAGACCTTGTGGCGAGAAGAGACAACTCCAGGAAGAGCTAATGAGTAGGGGTGGAACGGTACGCATTCGAAACGTACACCGATCCGTTCGGCACGACCTCCACGGTCCGGGGCGTAGTGTGTGTATTGTACGGTTCAGGGAATGCGAAAAAAATAAAAAATAAACTTCATTTGGCAGGGAGGTGACGTGCCGGCTGCTGGCAGCAGCAGCAGCAGGTGCTACTCAGTTTGTGGAAATGGCAAGCGCAATATAAATCAATCTTCATTACGACTTTAAAAACGTAGCCATTAAGTTAACATTACATAGGCCTACACACATCTTGCCATAACGTTAGCACGGTTTGTACAACGCACTTTAACTATGTGTAGCAACCTGAAAATATGGCTATTATTCAGATGTGCTGACTTGCCTTTTATCTCCCCTTTGTGCACAAAGACATGTTGACTAGTTTCCATTGATATTCTCACGAACAATGACGCAGGCTCCTCCTTGTTCTACTCGCTGGGATATGGATTATAAACAGAAATTGATTCATATTCGATCCACCCAGTCCTTTTCCCTGTGTGACTAGTAGGCGGTACCAGCAGGGGGCGGTGGCAGGCAGAGAGTGTACGGGAGAGAGGCAGGCAACGAGGAAGAGGGAGTCACCTGGAGGAAGAAAGAACCGGAAGCTCTCTTCGGTTTGGGATGTCGCCGTGAACGGTCGCAGCTACAACGGGAGGTGCTTTGGAATAGCCCCGTTAAAGAACCACCGGAGAGCCCCGCCGGAGCGAGCGACGGGTTATCATAAGAGTATCCGTGATAGTGCGTGAGTAAGAGAGACTGAGCCCCAGGACTGACGTCCATAGTTATCGGGTTATAGTAACAGTGTGACGGTATAATTAGCATGCGGCTAACGGCTATATCGACTCCAGTGCAACCCGAGCGCGAGGCGCTAAAGACGACCGGTGGTATAGTCAACCACGTTGCGCCACAGTATACCCGTGTAGCAGGTGGGCTGTTTGGGACCTGCTCCAAGCTAGCACCCGCGACGAGAGCGTTCAACGCCATCTTGCCACCCGGACGGTGGTGGGGCGGCGCGGCCGCCATTTTGGTTGAGTACCATTGAGCATCAATGCTCTGGATCTATTACACAGTACACAATGTGGTGCAGCCTGCGGGCGAAGCTAATGGTTGCTAACTACAGTTCATAAGGGGTACCCCAAACATTACATGCCGGCATTAGCATAGGACTTTTGTTCTGGTACAGTGGGCCCACATTTTAAATTTCTTTTGAGCGTAATAACGTGTATGGCCATGCCTCTTAATTGCCCGTCTCGTTCAAACTGTTTCTTCTTGGGGTCGAAGGTATTATTGTATAAGTGCTATATATGTTATTACTCTAATTATTTGTAATTAGGAGTAATGATAGTGTATGCCATTTGACTCATTGCCAGTAGTACTTGTCACTGCCCTGTATAAGTAATACTAAACGAACTAAGACGGGAATTGTTGTGTGTGCGTGTCCGTTATTGAGTCTAACCCTAACCCTTTGGATGCGGGTGATATTATTATTATTTGACCCTTTCTCCTCCCAGTCATTAAGGTCTCTAGTGGTCGTCGAGGGAGGGTACTGCTTGCGGGGGGAGCGAATCTATTTATGCATATCAGTCACTAGGTGTGGGAGGGTCCACGGAGGTAAACAGGGAAGTGAGAGCGAGTTGGGGAGTACTGCTGACCGCCCCGGAGAGGCGAGGAAGACCAGAGTACCAAACCAGGTTGGTAAACCCCGGGCCCCATTCACTCCCACTACCGGGTCCCAGTTTGACGCTCCAGGCCCAAAGACGAGGGTGCAGTCAGACGGAGCTCTACTGTGTCCAGCTACCTTGTGACTGCCAGCAACCGTTCCCACTAAGCAGGGATAATCCACCCTGCTACATATGGTAGCCCGCCAGCTCTAATACAGCCAATGTTACCATAGCTAGTAGCTACTAGCTAGCTGTATTAAGCCACACTATATCTGGTCAGTTTGATAAACCCATCACTCAGTGGTCCGCTCATCTTGACATCAAGCAGCGTCCTGCGATGCCTTGACATTCAGAACCCAGTGAATCTCAAAAAAAAATGTGTTATCAAGTGGCCTGCTAAAGCGAATGCTCGTCTTGTCCTCCCCCGGCACTGATGTAGGTCAGGTGGTAGGGGTTGCGAGATCTGTATTTTATTTCATAACAAGGAAGATTTATTTGACAAGTCTGTCCTTAGTAAATCTACCAATAGGTTTTGTCATCAATCAGATGATTATCCCTTCCTCATCCGTCAAACTGCGACTGGTGAGAGTTCATCGTCGGAGCTCAAATGAGTGCGATAATCTTTTTCGAACTGCTTACTGTCTGTAATCATTACTCTATATAGCATTGAATACAAATAGATTACTGATTCTTATTTTACGTCTCTTGCTATTTTTTAGAGAGAAGAATGACATCTGTAACCATTACACCTAGGATCTATACATCATAAATAAGGTGGAGTTGTGCAGCGCTTCTGCCATGTTCAGAGTCTCACTTTACACTGCATGATATTGAATAGGTGCTAATAAGTATAAAATGATATTAAAGCTTACCAGTTTGTTTCTTTTAGCAAAAGTAACACGAAGAAAAGAGATTTTAGTTTTATAAAGTTTTTAATTAAAGGTTACAAGAGTTACAAAAATGAAAAGCACAATTTATCATACAAGTTTAAGAGGTTCCAAAAATCTCCAAAAATCTGTCCATCTCCTTGACGAGAGTGAAGCTGTCTGTTATATACATAGGTCCGTCGCGTCATATAGCAAGCACAGTTAAACACTCCTTCTTTCAACTTGTGTGTTGTCATTGGCTCATCGCTACTCCACTAGTTAGTAACTTAAAAAGTAATTGTAACATTTGACTGGAACAGAGTATGATATTGTGGAAACTCCCTATCTGTTTCTAGCAGGCTAGCAGAGAGGCCCCCAAGGTCGTAGACACATTCCTAAGAGCGTCCAGCATTATTGAATCAAGCAATTTGCCCTGTGTAATATACAATACAATACATCCTTCTAGCATGAATAGCTTATACGCTTATACAGATATATTCAGATATATATATATACCTGTACTATTCAATACCCATACACTTTAAACACTGATTGACATGCCCAAACATAATACATGTATCCTGTAGTCTACAGTGTACAATAGTTCTTTGCCTCATGCTTGCATGGCTTTCTCTCCTCTGCCAAGGTCAACACTCTGTGCCTGCATTCTGCATTCCATTCCGCGTTTCTGCTGTTTACTAACTCCAACCCGGACTGTTAATTAATAATAATAATAATAAAAATATGTGACCAAGGCCCATTAGAACAGCACCTGTATGTGACCAAGGCCCAGTAGAAGAACATGTGACCAAGGCCCAGTAGAACAGCACCTGTATGTGACCAAGGCCCAGTAGAAGAACATGTGACCAAGGCCCAGTAGAACAGCACCTGTATGTAACCAGGGCCCAGTAGAAGAACATGTGACCAAGGCCCAGTAGAACAGCACCTGTATGTGACCAAGGCCCAGTAGAAGAACATGTGACCAAGGCCCAGTAGAACAGCACCTGTTTGTGACCAAGGCCCAGTAGAAGAACATGTGACCAAGGCCCAGTAGAACAGCACCTGTATGTGACCAGGGCCCAGTAGAAGAACATGTGACCAAGGCCCAGTAGAACAGCACCTGTATGTAACCAGGGCCCAGTAGAAGAACATGTGACCAAGGCCCAGTAGAACAGCACCTGTATGCTGTATGTGACCGAGGCCCAGTAGTGCTTCTGTTCTCCTCTCTCCAATATCTCTCTGGGATTCCAACCTGGATGATTTATTCAGCGCCCCCCGCGCGGCTGAGGCTCATATCTCACACACCTCGCGTTGCGGCTGATAAATGGTCTCACCACCACCACCACAACGTAGCCCTTTCTTTCTTTCTTTCTTTCTTTCTTTCTTTCTCAATAATTCATGCCGTATGTAAAACCGCGATTCACTTCATTTCCACCACGCAAACCCGCATGTCACAGCCAGGAGTGTAATACAGAATTACAGCAGGGGAAAAGCTTTGTTTTGGACCCGCGCAACACACGTACAAGTCCGTACCCGCCGTCGTCAGCGGCGTGTCAGGTCGAGAGAGCAGTCCGTGACGTGGTTTAACTAAGTGGGTCCGTTGGGACCCGCTTTCATGCAGCGGGGCTACACACAACTACACACAGCTACACACGGCTACACACAGCAACGCGGAACCCCTCTATTCTCTACTTCCCCTTCCATCCCTGTCATCTCTCCCGGAGACTAGAGAGAAAACACCCCCCCCCCCCCCCCCCCCACAGAACCCTCTGTTCGTCTGCTGTCTTCTCTCCCGGAGCCGCTCGTCGACGGCATATTATTCACTTTATTGTAAAGAATGAAACGGAAAATTGAACCGCTGGGTCGACGTGGAGCTCCGCTGAGCTCAGCCGCGCGCTCAAAGCGGAGCGGAGGATGGAGGGTCGTTACACACACAGCATCGTGTTTCTAGAAAACAACTGCATTTCTATTGAATAATTTATGCTAATTGAATACATGTGAACAATATTGTTTTTTTGTATGTGTGTGTTTACGTTGAGCGCGAGTGGAATTAGTGCGTTGTTGACCATCTCACAGCTCTGGAGGAGGACAGGCAGCAGGTGCCTGAGAACAGGCCATTCAGAGGCTTTCTGCTGCAGCACATGGTCCTGAGGCCTACAGTACATGGTGTGTGTGTGTGTATGTGTGTGTGTGTGTGTGTGTGTGTGTGTGTGTGTGTGTGTGTGTGTGTGTGTGTGTGTGTGTGTGTGTGTGTGTGTGGTTGTGTGCACGTATAGCAGTTTGCAGCATGTATGGCTTGCCTTGTCCTCATTATATGGCCTGCTGTAGGCCAGGCACCATTACTGCAATGGTTATTAATTGTGAAATGTCTATAATTATCAGCCTATTCTAACACCAGATGTGATGCTATACCTCTACTAACTCTTCCTTTAAAGGAACACACAGACGTTATGGGAAATGCGCTTTCCGTCTTCTCCAGAGTCAGACAAGAAGGTAGATACCAATTTCCTCTCTGTGCGAGCCAGTATTCCTTTAACCCTTTCACTGCCGCACTACCAAAACGGTTAACCCTTTCACCGCAACAATACACAGGTTAACCCTTTCACTGCCACACAACAGCCGGTTAACCCTTTCACTGTGACATGACAGAAGGTTAACCCTTTACTCGACCATCGGTTGTGTGCTAGTAAAGGGTTAACCTTCTGTCGTGTGGCAGTGAAAGGGTTAAAGGACTTATGCTAGCTTAGCACAAATTACTGGAAGCGGACACGGACCAGTTCGTCTAGCTGTTGGCCAAAAATACCTCTCTCAGAGTTTTAAGCTAGGCTAGCTGGTCTGTATCCGCTTCCAGTAATTTGTGCTGAGCTACTGTAACATAATTCCTTTAAAGGAATACTCCACCAAAAGAAATTAAGTTATTATGCTCATAATCTTCAAACTGACAAAACCTCAAACTGTCTTGTACAAATTCAGTGGTTTTAATGTAAGCATTAAATACAGCTCAGTGAAATGAGGGAAAAACAGGGTGACAAAAATGCATGTGCTTCTCCAGGAGCTGTCAATCACAGTCCTCACATTTCTTTTTCACTTTCATCATTTCACTGAGCTGTATTTAATACTTCCTGGAATATGTCACGTTCCGACTCTTTGACTTAACACTAAATGGATTTGTACACAAGACGCGGTGTGTCGTTTTCCGGGGATATGTGTGAGATTATTGGCACAATAGATCAGCTCTATCTTTAGGGGGAGTGTTGCTTTAAACAGCACAGCACTACAAAACGGTCGGATGGGACTTTAAACAGAAAGTGTTTTGCTGACAACAAAACCAGTTACAAAACAAAGTGAGTGTGTGTGTGTGTTGTGTAATTGTGTGTGTTTTTGTGTGTGTTTGACTGCCGTTTAGTAGTAGATGCACGCATCCATGTGTGTGTGTGTGTGTGTGTGTGTGTGTGTGTGTGTGTGTGCGTGTGTGTGTGTGTGTGTGTGTGTGTGTGTGTGTGTGTGTGTGTGTGTGTGTGTGTGTGTGTGAGAGCGCATATAAAGAGGGCACATGGCAGGAGGTCTAAAGCTGTTAGCCGGGCTCTTCATTTTTCATGAGGTTTGAGGCCAGATAAAGAAAAAAAAACACACTTGGAGTCGAGTCTCGGGGGAGCGGTGACAAAGTACACAGAGCAAGAAGACCTGCCCTGAATTGAGGAGGCACTCCCCGGCACCCCCCCCCCCCCCCCACCCCCACCCCCACCCCGCTCCCGCGCCCAGATGGAAGGCAGCTGCCAAGAAGATGATTATTTTTCAAGATTCGATTTAAGATGGAGCCCCATTATCTTTTCTAAACCATAAAGGGCCGGCGCTCGTCCTTTCAATGTGCAACACGTGGGGCGGCGGCGTGAGCGAGAGGGAAGAAAGTAGATTTCATGTCTGAAGTCATCAGCGCCAGTCGTCAGGGAGAGCCGTGTCAGGCGGCGTTGCGCACGTCCCGTTCCCCCCGTTTCCCTGTTCCCCCTGTCCCCCCCATTCCCTCTGTTCCCCCCATTCCCTCTGTCCCCCCTTGTTCCCCCTTGTCCCCCCCATTCCCATCTGTTCCCCCAATTCCCTCTGTTCCCCCTTGTTCCCCCCATTCCCTCTGTTCCCCCTTGTTCCCCCCATTCCCTCTCTCCCCCCTTGTTCCCCCCATTCCCTCTGTTCCCCCTTGTTCCCCCCATTCCCTCTGTTCCCCCTTGTTCCCCCCATTCCCTCTGTTCCCCCTTGTTCCCCCCATTCCCTCTGTTCCCCCTTGTTCCCCCCATTCCTCTGTTCCCCCTTGTTCCCCCCATTCCCTCTGTTCCCCCTTGTTCCCCCCATTCCCTCTGTTCCCCCTTGTTCCACCCATTCCCTCTGTCCCCCCTTGTTCCCCCCATTCCCTCTGTTCCCCCTTGTTCCACCCATTCCCTCTGTCCCCCCTTGTTCCCCCCATTCCCATCTGTTCCCCCTTGTTCCCCCCATTCACATCTGTTCCCCCTTGTTCCCCCCATTTCCTCTGTTCCCCCTTGTTCCCCCCATTCCCATCTGTTCCCCCTTGTTGCCCCCATTCCCCCTGTTCCCCTCATTCACCCCCCCTGTTCCCCTCATTCACCCCCCTGTTCCCCTCATTCACCCCCCTGTTCCCCTCATTCACCCCCCTGTTCCCCTCATTCACCCCCCTGTTCCCCTCATTCACCCCCCTGTTCCCCTCATTCACCCCCCTGTTCCCCTCATTCACCCCCCTGTTCCCCTTATTCACCCCCCTGTTCCCCTCATTCACCCCCCTGTTCCCCTTATTCACCCCCCTGTTCCCCTCATTCACCCCCCTGTTCCCCTCATTCACCCCCCTGTTCCCCTCATTCACCCCCCTGTTCCCCTCATTCACCCCCCTGTTCCCCTCATTCACCCCCCTGTTCCCCTTATTCACCCCCCTGTTCCCCTTATTCACCCCCCTGTTCCCCTTATTCACCCCCCTGTTCCCCTCATTCACCTCCCTGTTCCCCTCATTCACCCCCCCTGTCCCCCTGTTCCCCCTGTTCCCCTCATTCACCCCCCTGTTCCCCTCATTCACCCCCCCTGTCCCCCCGTTCCCCCCGTTCTGAAAGACGAGGTGCATGGTGTTTGATGGTTACGTTTGTAAAAAGATAATTACGAAGATAAGATCAGATATACGATTGTGTGGCGATGAGCGCAACAGAAATGTAGGTAATAGGTAACACGCACGAAAATATAATAATTGAAAACACAATGCAACAACAACACAATCATGCTGCCAGTTAGGGTACCTGCTGAACCTTCTGTATACTGTTTATGTTTACTCTTACTCATAGTATATATATATTCAGATTCAAATTCTTTATTACCTACAGTATATTTATTGTAAGGTATATTATAACCGATAGGGCATACAGACCCTCATCTGCACTTTTCAGAATATTTTTATATTCAGAGTTAATTATATTGTTTACACTGTTTATTTGCTGCTAATATTTTGAAATTCAGATAAAATATTATTGCATATATTGCAAATTGCTATTTTTACCCTGCCCATACTTGTATCTCCCCTCCCCCCACCCCCATGCTGCTATTACGCCCAAATTTCCACAAGAGGACCAATAAAGGAATATCAGCCTACAGTATGTAAAAACAAATGGACTAACAATGGACCAACTAGCCTGGCTGTTGGTCAAAAACACCTCTCCCGGAGTTTTAAGCTAGGCTAGTGCTCCGTATCCGGTTCCATTCATTTGTGCTAAGCTAGGCTAGCTTGCAGCCGGATAGCTTTCTAGTGAACGCTCAGAGAGGAAATTGGTATCTACAGATGCAGCCATTAGTTTTCCTAACCATTTTGCCGCGACGAGCGCACGGTGGTCTCTTTTTGTCTGACTTTGGAGAAGACGGTGAGTGCATTTACCATAATGTTGGCGCGTTCCTTTAAGAGAGCAGTGAGTGAAGTTCATGTGTACGGAGCAACGACAGAGAGGAGGAATCAGCCACTTTGTCATCTTTGACAGTTGCACCTCAACCGAGAACAACCATCCCATTAATAACACAAGCGCTACCATTACACTCCAGCTATTTTATACATACTACATACCAGTCCTTAAAGGAACACGCCAACATAATGTATCCACTTCAATTTATTCGTGCTAAGCTAGTCAACGCACAGAGAAGAGATTGGTATCTATCTTCTTGTCTGACTGGAGATGAGCGCATTTTCCATAATGTCGGCGTGTCTCTTTAAAGCTCATTCGGAACAGAGCGAGCTCTGTGCTCCAGGCCTTGTACTTGTGCGTCTGTGCGTCCTATTTCTCTCTGATGTTTTCTCTCTTATACTGTACATCAGTTGACCTTTTTCACTTCATTCATCATGCCGCCTGTCAACGCAACCTTCCGACGCATCAAGCTGCCTTCTAAAAATGAGCGAGGCTGCCTCTGCACAGAGAGTCAGGGTGGCGGGGCACCAGGGTGCCAAATTGCCCGCCTGTTGCTCGGCGTGTGAGAAATAACACGCCTCGCTCCCTGGGTGGCGGGTAATCAGCGACGGCAACAGTCAGAGATGAAGCCTCTGTGTCTCCAGAGTGCGCTGCGCATTCTGCCGCTAACGCCTGCTGATCGGGCTGTGAGCCCCCTGTCCTCCTCTGGCTTGGTGTAATTGCTGATTTATTAATGCATTCTTATCAATACTGTCGTCCCACAACTACTGTACTGTACTGTCCTGTCCTGCCCGTGGCCTACAGGGAGAGGATGTCTCTCTCTCTCTCTCTCTCTCTCTCTCTCTCTCTCTCTCTCTCTCTCTCTCTCTCTCTCTCTCTCTCTCTCTCTCTCTCTCTCTCTCTCTCTCTCTCTCTCTCTCTCCCTTCCTCTCTCTCTCTCCCTCTCTCTCGCTCTCTCTCCCCTCATCTAGTGCCATCGCTGAGAGCTTAAGCACCTCTGGGTCACCATCAGGTTAGGCCAACAGAACCTGCTCAATAATTCAAACCGCCTGGGGCCTGAGGGCCCAGACACACTCACACACACACACACACACACACACACACACACACACACACACACACACACACACACACACACACACACACACACACACACACACACACACACACACACACACACACACACACACACACACACACACACACACACACACACACACACACACACACACACACACACACACACACACACACACACACACACACACACACACACACACACACACAGAGTGGTGTACACTGCACTTTACCCGCTCAGCTAAGCACTCATAGTTCCTCACCTAACTGACCTGACAGGGAGCTACACAGATGCATAATGCTGTGAGAGAGGAGCGCGTACAGACAGTCAAGCTAAAGATGCTGCAATTCATAGTAAAACACAGCATACTTGTGCCCTAATGATAAGGATAAGCGCTCAGTCCGCTCACTAAAGAATCTATGCTACTCATAGTGGTCAAATCAAAAGGGTGTGTGTGTGTGTGTGGGGGGGGGGGGGGGGTAGGTTTAGGGTAAGGGGTGTAGGGGTTTAAATGTGAGCCCCACGTATTGACAATATTGATGCTACCTAACTTACCACATGGCCCCTAATGGCCACCACAACCAAACATGTAGATAGATAGATGCTACCTACCCTACCACATGGCCCCTAATGGCCACCACAACCCAACATGTAGATAGATAGATGCTACATACCCTACCACATGGCCCCTAATGGCCACCCAACATGTAGATATAAACAGATGCTACATGACCCCACATGACCCTTAATGGCACCACAACCCAATGTAACACTTGGCTGCCAGATGTATGGAACAGGTGGATGTGACCGGCTGGTCCTTAAGGTCCCCTGTGTTTTCTCATAACAGAGTGAATCTGCATTTCACTATGATGCCCCTCTAGCTCATGGAATGAACTCTCTCTGTTTAAAACCTTGATCTCCAACCTTTGTCAATCAAGTTGTACATGTTTGAATTGATTTGTTATCCTTGCTTTTTGCCTCGTCTTGTTGTCTTATTATTATCTTTTATGCTCTGTGATTTTATATGCTTTTCTTGGCTCATTTCTGTATGTACACTCGACGTGACTGTACATGAGGGAAACCTCAGTTGCCTTTCAAGTTTAAATAAAGGTTTGAATTTAAATGAAAGACCCATTTGATTCTCCAATCCCCATTTTCTACCTGCTTATTGATACTTTCTAAAAGTTAACCATCAGTTAAATAATATTTGTTCCTATATTTCCCCATTAGTTATCAGGTAGCCTGCCTAATGGTACTCATTATTTGGGCTCCCTAAAGTAAAGAGTTACCCCAAATCCTAGTGAGTTGCTGTACAGTATATCAGAATTGCAGAGAGCCGTAGTATTATTTGAGCCTCTAGGTGCAAGTCATGTTAAGCATCAATAGGCCTAAGTCATCCCCGTAGAAAATCTCCAAATACAGTGTAGTCAAGTGTTTTACATCAGTTATTACAAAAGTTTAAGAGGGGCCGACGCTGGGGTGTAAGCCCTTTCTTCCTGTGTTTTGTTTGTCTGGTGTAATTGTAAATTGTGTAATAAGTAACGCATGTATAGAACACTGTAATGCACATGTTATATACATCTTTGTTTTCAGGACAAATTTGGCTATACAAGAATATGTCACATGAATGTATACTGTATATAGTTATATGACCATAAAGACAATATATATTTAACATTTATACGTTTATTTCCATATACATATTATTTACATACTGTACAGTAAAAAATGGAAATTGAATTGCAGAATTGTATGAAATCACTCATAGAACAATAGTGCACAAATTCTTTTGACTTTTTAAATCTGTTCTTCTGGGCCTTGGTAGTAAGGGGGGAATTAACATTCAAGCCAACACACATCATTAACTATTTACACTTTTTCAAGATAAGTCCCTATGCGGTTAGTTTAGCTATAGGCAGGCCAAGAGGGCCAACACCAGTGGCCCACAAGGTCAAGGTCAGTGGCCCTCCTGCTTGTCTTGGCTTGATTGGCAAATAGAAGGAGGGATCCCAGAATGTATCTTTTTGTATATGAAAGTCAAGTTAGACCGCACTCTCAATAATTGACACTGGGTGCTGCAATCCCGAAGATTTAAGTAGAAAAAAGCAGGAAGCCGGACCAGCACTCTCAGGTTTCGACAATTCGCAGCCGAATACAACAGACATGTTTCGGAACAGGTGTTCCTTCTTCAGTGTTAATGGCTAGCAATATTAGTTTGAAAAGATGGTGGCTATATACAAGGTGGGCAGGAAGTGACATCAATACAGGTATGCCTGGGATTGCTGGTCAACTTTGACCCTAGGAAGGACATTATAATGTGAAGTCAATTAAAAAATCACAAAAATTACCAGAAACAAAATAAACCATCTTCACCATAGCTAATAGGGCTAAATAAATAAGCCCATTGCAATATTTGCAAACCAAAGTTATCTTAAGATAAGAGCAGCATGGGCGGCTAGGTGGTGCAGTGGGCAAGGCGCTCACCACCAATGCAGGAGACGCTGGGTTCGAGCCCAGCTCTCCGCATTGCTATCAGCTTGGCTAGTCGTTCATACTAATACAATTGGCAGTATTAGGGGGTGGGAAGCTGATGGGTGGGGATCGGACGTTGTGGACAGCGACTCCTACAGGTCGGTTGGTGCGCCTGCGCAGCAGAATCAGGAAGCGACGGGGGCGGCGTGCCCTCCAAACGCAGACCCCCGACACTGAGAGATCGCGTTGTGCAGGTGAAAAGATGCGACTGCTGCTTCCTCGAGTACCGGAGGGGACACGTGATGTAAGGCTTAGTCCACATTGCAGCCGGCTTGTGGGAGGCATGGCCTAACAGCGTTCGAGACAGGGGAGGGTAGAATTGGACGATACGAAATTGGGATGGGAGAAAAATTGAAAATGGGAGAAAAAGTTGATACAAAAAAGATAAGAGCAGCAAAAACAGAAGGAAAAACAGGAGGAAAACATTTCCTCATTCGTAAAAACAATCATAATAATAATGTAATCATAATAATGATGGTAAAAGTCACTTATGATAGGAAACAGGTTAACACGTTCTCTTCATTCATTCCCCTTGGTTCAATGCAATTGAACAAATGGATATAATAACATTCGCGTTGCAATAGCAGCTTATGCCTGTCTCCCCCTCTAGAGGGCCTGTTGACTAGCTCGAGTCCCATATATTTCAGATCGTTGACGGCATGATTGCGTTTAGAAAAATGTCGAGCTACAGATGACTTGACATCTAGATTTCTGACTGAACATTTGTGTTCACTGATTCACTGATTCTTTAAAAGCTCTAGTTGTTTTACCCACATAAGAAAAATTGCACGGACATTTCAACAGATACACAAGTGTCAGGGTGGAGGTAGGTGAGTTCCAATTGTTGTAGGCAATCACAGAGACGGAGAAGGTATACTCTTGAACAGGTTCGACTTTAATAGTAAAGAACACAAAGAGTAATACTAGGATACTATGCCAAGGGCAAAGGAACGAGAGAATAGATATTGGAGCTTAGTGGTGGTCCAGAACTGGAACCGGCCGCGTTATCTCCGAACGCCTATAGTGAAGACCTGACGAATGACAAGCAGAGGAAAGGAATGTTAAATAGCCACCAAATACCAACATTCCACACACACCCCTGTGACAGCCAATCAGAAGCCAACCCCTAAGTGACAGCACTAAATGACAGGGAAAACAAGTGACAGCAGTCAGGTCACAGATGACAGAGAAGGTGGGCGGTTCCCGACCGTAGTCAGGAACCAGAATCGTAACAGTACCCTCCCCTGACGAACGCCACCAGACGTTCACCTGGGGGCTTCGGGATTCAGCCGCCGGAAATAAACGATCAAGCTGGGATCTAAAATATCCCTTTGAGGCACCCAAGAACGCTCTTCTATCCCGTACCCCTCCCAATCCACCAAGAACTGAAACCCCCTACCCCTCCGCCTACAACCCAGTATCCTCCGCACCGTGTAAATGGGCTGACCACCAATAAACCGAGGCGGAGGAACCGTAGGCAGTGGCGGGGCCAAGGGCGATGCGAGGAACGGCTTCAACAGGGACACATGAAATGTCGGATGAACCCTCATAGAGCTCGGAAGCCGTAGCCTGTAAGCCACAGGATTCACCCGACGTACCACTTTAAAGGGCCCTATAAAGCGAGGAGCCAGCTTCCTGGATTCCACCCGGAGAGGGAGATCCCGGGTGGAAAGCCAAACCCGCTGCCCAGGACGGTAAACCGGAGCCGGACGACGCTTGCGGTTAGCCTGCCGCTGGGTACTAACCGAAACCTTCTGCAGTGCCGCCCGGACCCGCTTCCACGTCCTGCGGCAGCGAGCCACGTGTGCCTGGGCTGAGGGCACCTCCGCCTCCTGCTCCTGCTCGGGAAACAGAGGAGGTTGAAAACCATACTGACACTGAAAGGGAGACATACCGGTAGAGGAGGAGAGGAGGGTATTATGCACGTACTCAGCCCATGCCAACCTCCTACTCCACGTTGCCGGGCAAACGGCAACGTAACATCTCAAGACCCCCTCCAGGTCCTGGTTGACGCGCTCCGTCTGCCCGTTCGACTGCGTATGAAACCCAGACGAAAGGCTGACGGAGGCGCCGAGACCGGCGGCAAACGCCTTCCAGAACCTGGAAGCGAACTGAGGACCCCGGTCCGACACGATATCCACCGGAAGCCCGTGGACCCGAAAGACATGCTGTATCACCAGATCAGCAGTCTCTCGGGCCGATGGAAGCTTGGGGAGAGGAACAAAGTGAGCCGCCTTAGAGAACCGGTCCACCACCACCAAAATGGCGGTGAACCCGTCCGAAAGGGGGAGGCCAGAAATAAAGTCCAGGGATATGTGCGACCAGGGCCGTTTAGGAATAGGAAGCGGCCGGAGGAGACCTGCTGGTGCACGGCGAGAGGTCTTACTGCGCGCGCACATCGGGCAGGCCGCCACAAAGGAACGCGTATCCCCCTCCACTGTCGGCCACCAGAACCTCCTACGGATAAATTCCAGGGTCCTGGTGGCCCCAGGGTGGCTGGTGAGGGATGAGGCATGTGCCCACTGCAGCAAACGTGAGCGTGCCGCCTTGGGCACATACGACCGCCCCAGAGGGCCCCCGCCAGGATCGGGCTCCCGCGTCAGCGCCGACCTTACCACCTTATCTATGCCCCAAGACACGGGTGCCAAAATCAAGGCCGGTGGAATAATGGGATGGGGCTGCTCCTCCCGACCAGGAAGATCAAACTGGCGCGATAACGGGTCAAGTTTGATATTCTTGGACCCGGGCCTATAGGAGATGGTAAATCGAAATTGTGTGAAGAATAACGCCCACCTGGCCTGGCGAGCGTTAAGGCGTTTAGCCCCTTGGATGTAAGCCAAGTTCTTATGATCGGTCCAAACAATGAAAGGATGTGCCGCCCACTCCAACCAATGTCTCCATTCCTCCAGTGCCAATTTGATAGCCAACAACTCCCGATTACCCACGTCGTAGTTGCGCTCGGCTGGTGACAGACAGCGAGAAAAAAAAGCACACGGGTGCACTTTCCCATCCTTTAAGCACCTCTGAGAGAGCACCCCCCCCCCACCGCGATGTCAGAGGCATCCACCTCCACAATGAACGGAACCTCCGCATCGTGGCGGATCAATACAGGAGCGGATGTAAACCGACGTTTGAGATCGCAGAAGGCCGACTCTGCCCTAGGCGACCATTCAAAGCCAGGGAGAGAGGCCTTAGTGAGAGCTGTTAACGGATTGGCTAAGTTGCGAATAAAGCGCCTGTAGAAATTTGCAAAGCCCAAAAAACTTTGTAACCCCTTGAGCGACGAAGGCCGTGGCCAGTCCAAGACTGCACTCATCTTGGCCGAATCCATGCGTAGATCACCCTTTGTCAACACAAAGCCCAGGAAGGAAACGGTATCAGTGTGAAACACACACTTCTCGGCCTTAACGAATAGTTGATGCTTGAGGAGACGGTCTAGCACCTCCCGAACATGCAGTTGGTGTTGCACCATATCGCGAGAAAAAAAATTAGGATATCATCTAGGTAAACAAACACCGACACCCCAATCAAGTCTTGCAGCACATCGTTAACCAGGGCTTGGAAGACTGCCGGAGCATTAGCCAAACCAAAGGGCATGACCAAATACTCATAGTGACCATTAGGCGTATTCAGGGGTGCAGTGCTGGGCATACGCGGTCAAACGACGTTTGGGCTTCGTCACTGAGGCCGAAGTGCGCGCATCCTATTATTATGCAAAGTCTAGGTGGTAAGTGCCGGCGCGACGACACAAAAATGACTCGTCGCCGGCACTTATCACCTAGACTTTGCATAATAATAGGATACCGACAACCAAATACAAGCCCGTAGGTGGGGGGTTGCTTGATCTCTCGACTGGAAGGATGAGACAAGGTGTATCATCTGTTCTGTGCGCAACCGAGGGAACATGTATGCGCGTGCACGCGCGTGTGCGCGGGCGTTTGGCCTTCGCCCATATTACGACTGCACCCCTGGGCGTATTAAATGCAGTCTTCCACTCGTCTCCTTCTCTAATCCTGACCAGATTGTATGCATTACGTAAGTCAAGTTTAGAAAAGACCTGCGCCCCCTGTAAGCACTCAAAGGACGTGTCCATGAGAGGTAAAGGATATCGGTTCTTGATGGAAACGTCATTCAATCCCCTATAATCAATGCACGGATGCTGATCCCCATCTTTTTTATCAACAAAGAAGAAACCAGCGCCGGCCGGGGATGTGGAAGGACGTATGTGCCCCGCAAGCAATGCCTCCTCAATGTAGGTGTTCATGGCCAAGGTCTCGGGCGTGAGAGAGAGAACATTCGCCCGCGAGGCGGGGAGGTACCGGGTAGGAGATTAATGGGACAGTCGTATGATCTATGAGGCGGTATTGCTTTAGCACGCGTCTTGCTAAAAATGTTCGCCAGGTCCCAATAGATCTCAGGAACCCCTATCAAATCGGGATTAGAGGGTGGAACAGAATCTGCGACGCTCCCCACCATCCTGGAGAGAGAAGAAGGAGAAAAAAGAGAAGAGGGGGAGGGAGACAAGGGAGTGGACAAACTCTCACCGACGACCGACTTCACGTCGACCTCCGTTGAGAGCTTTCCCGTGCTCCAATTAATATTACGTATACATGAAGACAACCAGGGATGACCCAACACCATTACAGAATAGGGGGAGACAATGACAAATAATTTAACCCACTCCCACCCCCCACCCGCCACCCGGATGTGTATAGGAACAGTGCGTTGAGTGACGCTCCCACTGCCCAGGGGCTGACCGTCCAGGGCGTAGACCGGAATAGGAACCCCCAACTCTTCTACTGGGATTCCCCATTCTCTCACCAACCCCAAGTGAATGAAATTGCCCGCCGCCCCTGAGTCAATGAGAGCCTTCGTTCCACTAACGTTACCCCCACAGTTAACCGCCACCTCCAGAAATGTACGTGTGTCTAATGGTAGTGCTGGAGTGAGCCCACCTGCTGGCGCCCTCTCGAGGCCCGGCGGAGCACCTCCTCTTCCCGACTGGCGCCGAGTTGAGCCAGCCTGTTCCCGACAGCTGCCGAAACGATGACCGGTGCGGCCGCACCGGAAGCAGCGTCCAGGGCTCCAGACTAACTTTTTTCACCACCGTCCCAGAACCGTCCCAAAATACAATTTTAACCGTCCCAAAGTGAATGTAACCGTCCCAAAAATCAAATGTCGTTTCTTTACTTTGGTTTTGTCGTCTATAGTTGTTATTGCCATAAGAAACACCATTCAGAGAAAGGGGAATAAATTGATTTAGTCAAAAGGCTCCCAGGTGGAAAGATTTCACAAGAATAATTATGATTAAAAATAAATAAATATATATATATAAAAAAAAGTGTTTAACAAGGTGCTAGTATAGGGATATTTGGTCACGGTGCTGTTATAGTCAACCAATTGGAGCCATGTTGATTATTCCTTCCATAGGAAAATATATTTAAATGTATTTGTATTTTATTTAGTTTTAGTTTTTTTTGTTATTACAAATGTGTGTGTTTATGGTTGAAAATGTTAGAGATAAATAAAGATCAAATCAAATCTAACTGAATACGTTATCCCTCTTCTAACAAGAAAGAAAAACGTAGTTTAGCTTTAAACTATATAATGTCATTGCGTCCAGAGATTCCACCTTTGATAACTAAAGTAATGACACTTGACTAGTAATGAAACATGTCTGTAGTAGCCATTTCATTTGATTTAATAGTTTTTGACTAAATAACGCCGCCACTGGTCGCCTCGAAAAATGGCACCATGGTCCTCCTATTAATTATGGCCCAGCTGTGTGTAAAGTGTAAACGCACGCCAGATGAGAAACAGATTTTCAACCGCTCGCTTGCTACACACACACAGCGCAGATTGATGAATGCATGAAATCTGAAAGAAAGACTTTGTTTAGAATCATTATGAGTTTATTTGAAACCCTTTTGCTGCGCCTGTTTGTTTTGAAACCTTTTTAGTACAAGTCTGGAGCCTGTTTTGTTTCATTTGTTTGCCCCGTTATTATTTGAAACTTTTACACAACTCCTTCCATAAAACTCAACCGGTTCGAACCCATCAGATGCAACCATCAACAACATTCAAACAGTGAGTAACAGGACAGCCCAAGTCAATGTGGTGTGAGCGCGTTAAAGACGTATTCTGGCTTAGATAGGCAAATTGAGCCTACATTCAAGTTGAAAATCTCTCTGATACGGACACAATCAATGGAATTTGATGGATCAAGAGGATCTAATGGATGTGTCACGCTATTGAGAACAATGGAATGTGCAATATAATTGGATAAATGAACGCGAAGAACGCGCATTTAAAATGGTATCAAAAGGATCTAGTGAATGTGTCACGCTATTGAAAACAATGGACTGTGCATATGATTGGATAAATGAACGCGAAAGACGCGCATTTCAAAATGGAATTGGAGGATCAAAGTATCTAATGGATGTGTGATGCTATTAAAGATAATGCAATGTGCGATATTATGTGGATAAATGAACGCGAAAGACGCGCATTTAAAGTGGATTTGAAGGAATATTATGTCATCATCAAATAAACCCTGTGCACCGTTATAATAATAGTGCTTAACGATGTCTGGACATGATAAAGAGGAATTGGGCCATTCTGATGCAGCTGCTGTGATTGTGACTGAAGGTTCTGATGCAGCTGCTGTGATTGTGACTGAAGTTACCGCCGTTCACACTTCTGATAAAAAATTTAATTTGCCTGTGGTTGAGGGAAAGAGACAAGTGAAACCCACACAACGGGCACTTGAGGCTAATTATACAAAGCAATGTAATAGAAGAAAAGCTAAACGTGGACAACTCACAAGCAAAAGAAATGTGTTACAACCACTTATGGTTGATTACAATAATGTGGAATTGGTTAGACAAGAATACAATGAATTTAATTCTAAAACAAATGACTTCAAATCACTTCACAAATCAGTACAGTAGCTGTTATCAGAAGAGGAAGCGTCAGAAGAACAAGATCAGTGGTACATGCCGAAGTTCAAAATTATATGTGAATTTCATGATAAGGTTATAGAATGGATAAATAATGCCCCTGCAGCTATGGCACAAAAGCCACCAGAAGTGACACCAGCAGTGACACCAGCACATAGTGTGAAATCATTTGGCAATAATTCAATTGGCATGAAATTCACTTCAAGCACCGCAGCATTAAGACAGGTAGAGGCCGAAAGAGCCAATCTAGCCACACGTTCTGCTTATCTCAAGCAAAGACAAGCATTTGAATTTCAGGAGGCACAGCTCAAAGCAAGAAAGGAAGCATTTGAATTGGAAGTGGAAATTGCAGCTGCTGATGCCAGGTTAAAGGTTCTGGATGTTACTAAACATGTAGACACCAGGCTTGATGTTAACCCCTTAATCCACATCAATGAATATTTTGACTCAATGCGATCCTTACCAGTGGACAGCCAGAAGGTTAATCATGGATTGGATGATGAAGAGGAAGATGATGACTATGAAGAGGATGATGAGGCTGAAGAGAATGATGATGATGATGATGATGATGATGATGATGATGATGATGATGATGATGATGATGATGATGATGATGATGAAAATTATGAATTTGAAGGAGCAGCTTCCCATCCACCACTGAGACGAAGGTCTCAACATGCCCCTAGTGGCCAATTACGGCAGCCACAGAAACAAATGGCTCAGCAGCCTACAAGGTCATGAATGCCTGTTGCTCACCAACAACCCCAACAGCCTAACCCAAACTTTGGCTTGCAAGATGGTGCTCAGGTTAATGTTCAACCAGGCGGAGCCATGATGGACATTTTGAGAAAACAAAATGAAATCACAGAAATGTTAATTCAAGAACAGAGGTTCTCACTCTTGCCTTCTAGAGAGATTCCTGTTTTTAAAGGTGATCCATTAAGTTATGTCTCTTTCATTAATACATTTGAACATTGTGTAGAAAGCAAGACAAGTAACAACAGAGATCGACTGCTCTTTCTTGAACAGTTTACAGATGGAGAACCAAAGGCAATTGTGAGAAGCTGCCTTCACATGGATTCCCAAAAAGGCTATGTGAAAGCAAAACGGCTGCTACGCAAACATTTTGGAAATGAGGTTCTCATTGCTGCTGCCTATTAGGAACAAATTCTGAATTGGGATGCAATCCGATCAGAAGATGGTAAAGCCTTACACAAATACTCACTCTTTTTGAGAACATGCTGCAATGCTATGAGCAATAATGAAATTCTGCAAGACATGAACAATCCTACACACTTGAAATCTGTCTTATCAAAACTGCCATTCAAGCACAGAGAGAGGTGGAGGACAGTAGCATATGATTACTATGAGCGTACACAAAGAAGAACTAAGTTCCCACAACTTGTAAATTTCATTGAAAGGCAAGCAAACATTGCCATTGATCCCCTCTTTGGAGAAATACAAGACACAAAACCGAAAGACAAGAGGACAATCCCTCCTCCCCGAAACAGTATTTTGAAATCTGTAGCAGTTTCATCATACACTAAAGGCAATTATAAGAGCAGTTTTGCGACAGTAACAGAATCCTCAGAACCAAAGTCACAGTCGAGCACAAGCAGCTCTGCAGCCGTGCAACAGAAAACATGTTTCTTTTGCAAAGAAAACCACAGCACAGACCTGTGCAAGACATTGGATAGGAAAATACACAAAGACAAAGTTGAGTTCTTTAAAGTAAATTGTTTATGTTTCGGTTGTGTGACTCAGGGTCACATGAGTAAGGACTGTAAAAAACGTGTGACTTGTAAAATATGTACAAAGAAGCATCCTACTGTGTTGCACATTGAATTTAAAAAAGATACAAGTCAAACTAGTCCAAGCACCGATAGCATGTCAGTGGGCAGTGCATTAGTCACCATGAAAAGGCCTATCCATACTGGGGCCAGTGACCAACAAAAATTGTCAATTGTTCCTGTGCAAGTCAAGTTGTCAAATTCTAATCAGGTACTTCAAACGTACGCTTTCCTTGATCCAGGAAGCACTGGAACCTTCTGTACTGAAGCTTTAAGGAAGCAACTGAATGCTAAGGCGACACCAACTCGAATCCTACTTCGTACTCTAGGACAAGAAAAGGTCATATGTATTAACCGAATCAATGGGCTGGAAGTGTCATGTCTTGAAGGAGATGATTTCCTAAAACTGCCACCACTCTATACTCAAACAGAAATTCCTGTAACCAAGCAGCAAATTCCCACTCAGGATGATGTGCAAGAATGGAACTACCTAAAAGAGGTTAAGTTGCCATATATTGATGCAGATATTGGACTCCTGATTGGTAATGATGCAGCTAAGTTTATGGAACCGTGGGCAGTAATTAATAGCAAGGGAAATGGGCCCTACGCTGTAAAGACAAGACTTGGATGGGTGGTTAGTGGGCTTCTACACAAACCCACAATAAGCCATAAGCAGCCAACCCATATTTTCGGCAATCGCATATCAATAATACATTTGAATGACCTCATGATCCAAAAAAGGAAATTCAAGAAAGATCCGGAGTTTCACAAAGAGTACACTGACTTTCTTGAAAGTGTCATTCAAAAGGGACACGCTGAAGCTGTGCCACAAGAGCAGTTAAATCTAGAGGAAAGAAGGACTCACCATGGAGTACGCCACCCAAAGAAACGCAGACTGCGTGTAATCATGGCAAAGGCAAGAGACGCCCCCTTGAAACGGGTTACAATACCCAGAATGGAACTTACTGCTGCAGTACTAGCAGTGAAAGTGAACAGGAATGTGGATGAAGATACATTCAGAACCCAAGTGAACACCAAGATCAACCCTGCAGACCATGTGTCCCGAGGTCTTACAGCCGATGCATTTTTAAAGTGTGAAAACTGGAAGAAGGGACCGGACTTCCTACAGGAAAAAGAAGAGACATGGCCTAACTTACCTGCTGATCTCACCCCCATACCAGCCGATGATCCGGAAGTCAAAAGAGAGAAGGTTACAGTCAATACCATTCAGATGATGGATCAAGATCCTACTAGCACTCTCATACACCACTACTCAAGTTTCTACAAATTGAAAAGAGCTGTAGCATGGATGCTGTATTTGAGAACTCACCTTTTGCAGTTGAGTAAAAAAAGGAAAGATCTGATGCAAATTCAAGAACCAGACGCAGACAAACAAAGACAGACAATTGAAGTGGAGATGAAAATTTTTAAAAACACTGTAAAGGCACACAACCTCTCTCTGGATGAACTGGACATTTCAGAGATAGCCGTTGTAAAATTCTGTCTCAACCAAGGATTTCAAGAGGAAATCAAAACATTGCAGAAAGGAAGTTTGAACGTGCAGAAACACAGTTCAACCTACAAGCTTGATCACAAACTTGAAAACGAAGCCATAAGAGTGGGTGGGAGATTAAACAGAGCAGCCATGCCAGAAGATGCAAAGCACCCTGCTATCCTGCCAAAAGACCATGTGTATGCAAAGCGCCATTGGAGACAAGTACAGTACCTGTCAGACCTATTTTGGACCAGATGGATAAAAGAATACCTACCTCTTATGAATGTACATAAAAAATGGAACCGCATCCGCAGGAACTTTGAAAAGGAAGACATTGTGATCATAGCTGACACGAATGCACCAAGAGGATCCTGGATGTTGGCTAGAGTCCTGGAAACAATGCCAGACTCAAGAGGACTTGTGAGAAGTGTGCGTCTTCAGACAAAAACCAGTGTACTTGAAAGGCCAATCAGCAAGATTTGCCTGCTGGTGCCAAACTCAAATTAGGTACTGAAGATTCAAACAGGCCTATACACCATGCCTGTTTCCCACCTCACAAGTATTTATTTTGTTTTGAACATTTTGTATGGCTCCAGCAGTTTTTTGATTTTGTATTGTTATTAGAGCCTGCCCATAACAATAGGGGCCGACTATGTAGGAGCCATTTCATTTGATTTAATAGTTTTTGACTAAATAGCGCCGCCACTGGTGGCCTCGAAAAATGGCACCATGGTCCTCCTATTAATTATGGCCCAGCTGTGTGTAAACGCACGCCAGACGAGAAACAGATTTTCAACCCCTCGCTTGCTACACACACACAGCGCAGATTGATGAATGAATGAAAGACTGAAAGAAAGACTTTGTTTAGAATCATTATGAGTTTATTTGAAACCCTTTTGCTGCGCCTGTTTGTTTTGAAACCTTTTTAGTACAAGTCTGGAGCCTGTTTTGTTTCATTTGTTTGCCCTGTTATTATTTGAAACTTTTACACAACTCCTTCCATAAAACTCAACCGGTTCGAACCCATCAGATGCAACCATCAACAACATTCAAACAGTGAGTAACAAGACAGCCCAAGTCAATGTGGTGTGAGCGCGTTAAAGACGTATTCTGGCTTAGATAGGCAAATTGAGCCTACAATTGAGCCCTTAGATCGCGCTGTCCTCCTGGTCGATATTGATAACTGCTGCTAAAATAAAATAAAACAAAATAAGTCCCGAGTCGAGACTCCGTGCTGCTCCCAACGAATCCCAATAGTATGCAACTGCAGAGCCGCAGAGCCAGGGGCGCTTTCAGGTCCGGTCACAGGCCCGCTCAACAGCGCCCCCCACCCAATGGCTGAATTGCCAATGGCTGAATTGGAGTATTGCACTGTGCAGGCACAACGGCCCCGCTTTGCGGCTCTGCAGCTGCATGCTATTAGCAAATCCAGCATGAGCCAGCTCCCACTGCAGCCGTCGTTATCAGAACACTACACACATATCATAATGTTTACAGCAAACTGTAGTTGATCACCAGGTATGTTTTATTAACGTAGAATAATTAATATATATATATGCGTGCACTGACAGTCGGCTAATTGACATTTCCTGTGAAAAAAATTAAATCCTCTCCGTCCCGTTTGCGTCCCAAATAAAATTTCTGTTCGTCCCAAATCAATATTTGATCGTCCCCGGGACGACGGGACATCGTTAGTCTCGAGCCCTGGCAGCGTCGCTCCTCGATGAAGCGCCGCCGCTCGTCGTCTGAGAGTGACAGAGCCCCAAGCTGCATGGATTCATCACCCAGTGGCCCACTCGTGTAAGAATCAACAACGGGAGGAGAAGGGACACGTACCTGGGTAGTATCTTCACGCTCCCTCTCTCTCTCCCGATGTCGGTTGTCCATCCGTATGGCGGTGTTGATGAGCGTTTCCAGCTGCTCAGGGATCTCACGCACGGTGAACTCGTCCCTCATCCATGCGGAGAGTCCCTTGAGGAACAGAACCACACAAGGAACCTCCTGCCAAGCTGCCTCCCGAGCCACGATCCGAAATTCGATGGCGTAATCTGAGACCGTGCGGAGGCCCTGCCGGCAGGCGAGAAGCCGCCCACCGGCCTCGAAGATCGAGAGCACTCGGGAAGTGTCGAATACCCTTCTCAACTCCCCGGTGAAGTCGTCCACACAGTCGCAGATAGACGAACCGCTCTCCAATTCGGCCGTAGCCCAGGAGAGTGCTCGACCGGTGAGGAGGGTGATAATATATGCGACTTGTGCTCTGGAAGAAGGAAATGAGCGTGGCTGCAGCTGGAACACGAGTGAGCACTGGGTGATAAACTCCCTGCATCCCTCCGGTGCTCCCGCGTAGCGGCCTGGTGCGGGTAGCCGTGGCTCCTGGGTCCGATCCTGGTGCCCAAGAGCTCCCCGACTCTCCTCTGTGTTGAACGTGGTGTTGAACGCCGCCTCTCCTGCCGCCGTCTCTCCCACTGTCGTCCTTACCCCAGCCACCTCGACTTGTGCCTGCTGGGCTGTGAGTAGCGCCGACTGCGCCGTCTCCTGCGACGAGCTGACGATCCCGCCCAGCCGAACCAACTCGGCGCTGACCAGATGTTGGTGTTCCTCCATGCGCTCCTGTGCACTCTTCTGTGCCCGGAGCATCTCCATGATTGCCTCCATGGAACTCTGATGGTCAGGTCTTCTGTCAGGGTGGAGGTAGGTGAGTTCCAATTGTTGTAGGCAATCACAGAGACGGAGAAGGTATACTCTTGAACAGGTTCGACTTTAATAGTAAAGAACACAAAGAGTAATACTAGGATACTATGCCAAGGGCAAAGGAACGAGAGAATAGATAATGGAGCTTAGTGGTGGTCCAGAACTGGAACCGGACGCGTTATCTCCGAACGCCTATAGTGAAGACCTGACGAATGACAAGCAGAGGAAAGGAATGTTAAATAGCCACCAAATACCAACATTCCACACACACCCCCGTGACAGCCAATCAGAAGCCAACCCCTAAGTGACAGCACTAAATGACAGGGAAAACAAGTGACGGCAGTCAGGTGACAGATGACAGAGAAGGTGGGCGGTTCCCAACCGTAGTCAGGAACCAGAATCGTAACACACAAGATTTGAGGAATTACAAGTAATATGCCCTTTAACAGGTATATGCTTGCCTGTTTTTGGGTGTGTATAGAATCTATCTTTAATCATGCCTTGGCATTGTACACAGGCCTGACAGGGGAAATTACCATCAGGGATGTTGGACATAAAATGTGTGGGTTTCCTTATGGGAAGATCAGTTTTGACAAAAAGATTAGAAAGGTTCGCTTGTCGTTTGTAAAAATAATTAGGCGAGTGTTGAAACGCTGCCCCAGTAAGGGGATCGGACTGACGAATGTGCCAATATTTATTGACAATGCTACGTATGTCTCTCGTGATGGGACTATAAGCAGAAACAAAAGATACTTTGTCCGAGTTTTAATTTTTCTTTTTGTGGGAAAACAGCGAGGTTCTGTCAATCTGTTTGGTTTTATTCAGGGCTTTAAGTGTCAATGCATCACTATAGCCTCTGTCATGGAAACTGCCATGGAGGACTTCTGATTGGGCAATAAATCTGTCGTCTGTGTCACAAATTCTCCTATAACGTAGGATTTGGCTGAATCGGAGACTATTCTTTAATGCAGGAGCGTGATAGCTAGAATAATGTAGGAACGAGTTGCGGTCTGTCTCCTTTTTGAAGACCTCTGTGTGTAATGAAATACCATCTGGGGCTTTGTTAATTAGAACATCAAGAAATGATAGAGTGTTCGTCACCAGCCCCGGAGCTGTGAGCTTGGTTCGCCTGTTCGAATCCAGCTCACAGCTCCGGGGTTGTCACCAGCTTGGCTGGCCGTCTGCACTGATACAATTGGCTGTATCAGAGGGTGGGAGAAGCTGGCGGGGTGGGTCCGGGTCGTTGTAAACAGCGACTCCTACAGTTCGGTCGGGGCGCCTGCTAAGCGCGGATTGGACGTGAGGGGGATAGTGTGGTCCTCCCACACGCTACGCCCTCTCAATGAGAATCCGCGCTGCCAGGTGAAAAGAAGCGGTGATTGGCTGGACGTGTGTCGGAGGAAGCACGTGGTAGCCTCCACTCTCCCAAATGATCTGACTGTGGGGGGTAAAGCGCAGCGACCAGGAAGGGACTGGGAATTGGCATACGACTAACATTGGGATGGGAGAAAATCGGAGGAAAATGGAGGGGGAAAAAGACCAATAAAAAAAAAAAAAAAAAAAATGATAGAGTGTACATATCAAAATTAAGAGTAAACTTTATCGTTTCTCTGCGAGTGTTAAGGAACTCAAGGAAGGCCTGAAGATCTATCGATGAACCAGACCAAATAAAGAACAGGTCATAAATGTAGCGCATATAGGATTTGACATATTTTTCAAACGGGTTATTATTAAAAATGTGGTCCTTTTTTAACTTGGACATATACAGGTTAGCTAGGTTCACAGCTAGGTCTCAGCGGCCCATGCTGAGACCTCTGTTTTGCAAGAAATATTTATCTTGGAATCTGAAATAATTATTTGTTAGAACTAGATCGGCTAGGCTAACTAGCGCCTCTGTGGAGGGGTGTGGTTCCTCCCTCAAGTTTAAGTAAAAACTAAGTGCTTCTAACGCGTCAGCGTGTGGAATGCTGGGGTATAGACTGACCACATCCATGGTGATTAATAGGTCTGAAGGGGAAATGTTGCAGGCCGTTTATTATTTACACCTTACCTAAGATCCATAAGGATCTCCAGAATCCTTCGGGCCGACCCATAGTCTCTGGCATAGGGTCTGCCACAGAAAAAATTATATATAATAATATAATATATATATATTACATTGACTGTGGCGAGTGCATATGTGTTGTGTTGTGGTAGGCTACAGTAATGGTTTTATAGTTATATGGTTGTGGTAGGCTACAGTAATGGTTTTATATAGTTATATGGTTGTGGTAGGCTACAGTAATGGTTTTATATAGTTCTATGGTTCTGGTAGGCTACAGTAATGGTTTTATATAGTTCTATGGTTCTGGTAGACTACAGTAATGGTTTTATATAGTTCTATGGTTCTGGTAGGCTACAGTAATGGTTTTATATAGTTATATGGTTGTTGTAGGCTACAGTAATGGTTTTATATAGTTATATGGTTGTGGTAGGCTACAGTAATGGTTTTATATAGTTCTATGGTTCTGGTAGGCTACAGTAATGGTTGTATAGTTCTATGGTTATGGTCAGGGCCGCCTGGGAGAAATGCGAGGCCCTGTGCGAGATTTAAACGCGACCCCCCCCCCCTACCCCACAAAAGGTGAAAAAAAAATATATATATAATATATATAATTTTTTTATTTAAATTTTTTTTCATACAGTCAACATATTCTTAAATAATAGCGCTGCCCGAGGCTGGGCATGATACAGTCAACATATAGCAAGAGAGAGAGAGCGAGAGAGAGCTCCCGTTCTACAGTCAATATACAGTGTACAGAGAGAGAGAGAGAGAGAGAGAGAGAGACACATTGGAAAGAAATTGAAATGCTATTTGGCCCTAAACAGAGAGTACACAGTGGCAGAATACCTGAGCACTGTGACTGAAGATCCTTGACTAGGTACAGACTCAGCGAGCACAGCCTAGCCATCGAGAAAGGCAGACTGTGTGTGTTAGAAAGAGAGAGAGAGAGAGAGAGAGAGAGAGAGAGAGAGAGCATGTGTGTTTGTCGTGTGTGTGTGTTAGAGAGAGAGCATGTATGAGAGAGATAAGCAAAGATGACCCCCTAAAGGATATTCAACTTTTAATGAAAGAACAAAACAGAAGGAAAAGATAACTTCACAAAGGCAACATGAATATACATAGATCCAAAAGGACAAAGATCAACACTTAAATCCAAAGAGAAGAGGGTCTATACCAGAGAAAACAAAGCAGCAAGGAGCCAATGGCCGACATCAGCTAAATAGGCTAGCCAGGTAGGCTACTGACACCAGGCCACACACAGCTTTGGCCAACGGCCCAACGCTACCCAAGCTACACAAACGACCAAGACAATTCACACACAGCACATGTCGTATCTCCAAATGTTGTGAAGTAACATATGTTTTGCCTGGAAAAAAACATCGTTATTAACAAAACATTCGGGAGGGGAAGGAAGGAAGAGTGGGGTAATGTCATGACATTTTCATTCATCTTACCTGCACCAAGGAACGCAGGGCGAAAGGCCGCAACACAGGTCTCCACGTTGACGAAAGGCCTCTCGCTGGCGGCACAAAAAGAAGCTATGGCCGGAGCCTTGTCATGGTGCAGGCCCGACTACATCTTCTGTCAAAGATGATGTCGTAGTCAGAGTGCCAGAACCCCCTGCTATTCTCACGGCTAATGTCAATGGTCGTAGCACAAGCTAACAGCTAACTCTAGGCTAACTGATAGCATCAAACTAACGTTCCCAGCCGAGCGCAGCCGGCAGCTAATGTCGTAGCTAAACAGCTAACTGGCTAACAGTTAGCTCAACCTGGCTATCGCTAACCATTAGCTAACGCAGAAGCAAGCTATGCGGCTACCACTGAAAAACTGTACAATGTGAGAAAATCAATACAGGTGCTGACACCAGGCCACACACCGTTAGCTACTAGTACTACAACAGCTAGTCGGGCAGTTTGGCTCCAGAGAGAGAGAGAGAGAGAGAGATATCCACGGCGGGAATAGAATAGAGTTAATAGAATAGGTTAAAAACTCACCAAACGTCCAAGAGGATGGAGACAACCGCGTGGAGTTGACGAAGTTCATCTGCCAAACGACCATCCTCTTCATCTTGGCTGCATGCGCTGTCTCTAGGTTAGCTAACGCTAGTTAGCCTTTAGCTAAGCTAGCTACTAGCCGACATCATCATGGCTATATCCCGACTGCACCATGACAAGGCTCCGGCCATAGGTTCTTTTTGTCCCGCCAGCGAGAGGCCTTTCGTCAACGTTCCTTGGTGACCGACCGACTGATAATGACGACCTCTTCGTCTTGGCTGGCATAACTAAGCATAACCTCCAAAGCTGCACGCGCGAAATAGTCAAACGCAGCTGACGCACGCCGGCGTACACATGATGTAACCACTCCCTTCGTTGAAACCAATAGTATGTCTGCTGCAGAGCCCCAGAGCTCCAATAGTGAGTATGTCTGCTGCAGAGCCGCAGACCCAGGAACAAGTCAGACACATTCTACAAACGTGTCTAATGTGAAATATATAAGCATATAAGCAAAACTAGATTTTAGGTCTGTGATGAAAAAGGGCCTCGCGGGAAGGGGGGCCTCGCAAAAAAATAATAAAATAAATAAAAAAAATAAAAAAAATAATAAATAAAAAACATTTTCTTTTTCTTTTTTTTTCTTTTTTTTTGTGCGAGGCCCCCCTTCCCGCGAGGCCCTGTGCGACCGCACTGCTCGCACACCCCCTGAGGCGGCCCTGGTTATGGTATACAGCAGGGATGGGCAACTTTGTATATGGTGAGAGCCACTAAATTTCCTCACTCAATCTGGGGGGCTGCATTGTTTATCGGCAGTCCCGCCAGTAGTACCCCATCACTCAAATAGCCCATAATAGTCACAGATGTGATAAATAAGGCATAAACTATTATAATTTTGTAACTTTGTTTTTATTCCATTTCAAACACATTTAGTAATGTAATGACAAATTATAATTAAGGCTTCTATTAAAATAAATGTATGAACTTAAAGCCCACTGCTTAACAAACACAAAGCAGCATGCCTGCTGCATTTCACTACAACATTAAATCAAAAGTGCAATAATGATTTTGTTAAATGTATAAACTTTTATCCTGCTACTAAACAAAACATTCCTGAGTGCTTCATATCCATAACATGCATTTCAGTGTTATCTGAACACTACAAAAGTAAACAAGTATAGCCAAGTGCAATACTCATCAGAATAATGAATTCCTTTTTGTGCAATTCTACATGCCTCCCATTGACCCTTTATCAAACTGGCATGACATTCACCCTCCCCCCACAGTGGGTCAATAATGGTTCTGTCTTTAATGAGACACTTGTGGTCTCTCCTGTTGGCGCACAATAGAAGGAATGTCAACTTCAATGTTTGTGCATGCGATCTGCATCAGATGAAATAACGTTTCATTTTTGCATGCGCATCCGTGCGCGTACTTCTGCTCAGAAAAGTGCTGGGACGGCGTGGTACCGCGTGGCATGACCACTGCACCCCTGATTATTAGTGACCCACAATAGATGGAAATTATGTTAGCGAACTTACCTGATGCAGTGCAGCATTGGACACTCAATGCCACTCTGCCTTAGAGCCCGGCGAATCCTGTGTGTTTTCCTTTCATTGCGGGCAGGGCCGCCTGGGAGAAATGCGAGGCCCTGTGCGAGATTTAACGCGAGGCCCCCCCCCCCCCCCCCCCCCCAATGTAAAAAAAAAAAAAAAAAAAAAAATTATATATATATATATATATATATATTTTTTTTATTTTTTTTTTTTTTTTATACAGTCAACATATTCTTCAATAATAGCGCTGCCCGAGGCGGGGCATGATACAGTCAACATATAGCAAAATTTGCGGGTGCTCCATCGGTAACAACAGCGGACAGTTTATCAAACCCCCCATATTGCTGCACGGCACTTTCAACAGCGTTGAATATGTCCACACTAGGGCTGACCCCTATTAGTCGAATAGTCGACTAATCGATCGAAAGGAGCCATAGTCGACTGCCAACCTCTTAGTCGAGAGGCAACAAAAAGAAAAAATTATAATTCTTTCCTTCTTTTAAAATTTTTATTTATTTTTTAAATATTGGCCTGGGGCCGCATGGAGCGTCGGTGAGGGCCGCATGCGGGCCGCGGGCCGCCAGTTGCCCCCCCATACAGTAATGGTGAAATAGACGTCCCTTTATACGAAATTCGTCCACCAATAACATTACCAATGAAGAGGAACGTTGAGGCAGTGCCAGAAATATATGGATAAATAATCACAGAAGACATTCACATTGAATTTATAAATGTTATAAAGTTTCCAAAAGAACACTGCTTTTCCTAGCTGGATTACAGAGTTTCTGGAAGGGCTACGATGCACTTGATGGCTCATAGGAAAGCTGCAACTGTAAGCTAGCTACCAAAAGAAAAGGTATGCAGCTATGCTAGGAGCTATGCTAAAAAAAAAGGTGATTTGTGTGTTGACATTGTATACCTCAGGGGGTTAAGGGTTTTGACAGCTTTGGAACACGTCTAAGCCTCCAAAGGACCCTTACTAATCTCCCTTTACGCTACGCTAAGAGAGCAGGGAAGAGTAGTACATCGAATGCCTCCATCAGTTGAGATAATCAGGAGCCCGAAAGGACTTTTCACCACAGAGACGAGCGTCATGTTGAACGGCTGAAAATCAGGCGGCGTCCCTAATGGATCTTTAAACACTTCAGACGACAGGGAGAGTGGCACTCTCTCTCACCAATCACTCTTTGCATAATGGTGTGAGACGTAGCAGCAAGATCTGGGTGTAGTGGTGAGACACTGCCCCCGTGGGATTTGGAGGTGCCTGGTAGACCTGAGATCTTCAGCCACGTTTCACTGGAATCAGTCAAAGTAACGACCAAACCGTCCACTTACTTCCATAACTGTGCCTCCACTGGAAATGGCTTTCTTTTAGATCAGGCTGGGCCATTCGAGTTGTCAGGGAACAACGTAGTATCCCTGTGATTCATAGATCGATCTTCTTTATTCACCTCGAAACACAACACACATACAAATCACAGTAAAGACAAAATGCAAACATAAACGAATGAGCCTGTCTTCATCTGTTGAAAAACTAACAAGGATGAGTTGGGGACGCGCGGCTTATCCAGTCCTGCTCCTTTCTTACAACATCATTACATTAAAATACAACTCTCTTACTACCTAATAAGAGAGAGAAAAAACAACAATAAATTAAATCAGGTTAGAAAACAACAACCATTATTCTTTTTTGTTTTGAAGAAATCAAAACATTCCCTGAGAGCAACTATCTATAGTTCCTCAGTTCTGCCTTTGTCTGTCGGTGAGTGAGACTCTCAGCGAGACCTCGCTTCGTACGACGCGGGTCTGAGAAGAAGGTATATATGGAAGCCAGCCAGGCGTTCCCTGCAGTGCTTCCGCTTGTCTGAGGCTTTGCATAGCACGCAAGTCCACCAGTTGACATTTGGAATGTATTGCGGCCCCCACCCTTCCTTTTCTCGCCCTGCGGTAATAGACTGCTGTCATTTAAAGGTCCCCAAGGTGAGGGTGGGGGGGAGTTCCATTTGCGCTGCGTTATCGATCGACTGACCCCTAACGCCACCTGATTTACATCGACAACAGCCTTGGGATCCAGACGGGACTGAGCATGTTTCACAGAGTACCAGATGGCAACACTTGGCACACATTCTTCCACAAACAGACAACCTGCGCCTGCGGAGGAAAACGCTGATCTTTTGGATTTTATTTCCATCAAAATGCTTCTGGCTATTTCCCCTCTGGCTAATCCCTTCTTTGGGAGGGGGGGTATATGTTGTGGGGGAAAAGTACAAGATGAAGACGTCACAATTAAAATAAGATAAGGCTACGGTTAGCTTTAGTAGAAAGTAATAGAGTAGAATAATTTGAAATGGTACCGGCTCACGTAACTAGCCTTCTGCCGTTACACTAAATGAATGAAGAACGAATCAAGTTGTTAAAATAGAAACGACTGGGCTTTATAATCTTCATATTATTTGATAATAATTCAAATGAATGCTTAGGTTGTAAATGAGGTCAATAGTGCAGACTCTCCGCATCTCTCAGCATCGCTCCGCATCTCTCAGCATCGCTCCGCATCTCTCAGCATCGCTCCGCATCTCTCAGCATCTCTCAGCATCTCACAGCATCTCTCAACATCTCACAGCATCTCTCAACATCTCACACCATCTCTCCGCATCTCTCCGCATCTCTCACCATCTCTCAGCATCTCACAGCATCTCTCAGCATCTCACAGCATCTCACAGCATCTCTCCGCATCTCACAGCATCTCTCAGCATCTCTCAGCATCTCTCAGCATCTCACAGCATCTCACAGCATCTCTCAGCATCTCACAGCATCTCACAGCATCTCTCAGCATCTCTCAGCATCTCACAGCATCTTACAGCATCTCTCAGCATCTCAGTGCATTTATTTTCTGAGTTAGGTTAAGCATCGGGCAAAAATAGGGCTAGTTTTTCTTTTCTTTTGGTGATTGCATACCCAAAATAATTTGTGATGTATTATACTTTATACTTACACCTTTTTCTTTTACGTGTGTTTGTGGATAGCGTTGGCTAGATTTTATGTATATGCCAAAAGAGTTGCTCAGTATCACATCTTGGACTCACATTACAATAATCCATGTTTGTTTTTTAAAAACAATAACTATTGTCACACCTTTCCAGTCACACCTTTCACCCTAGTCGCAGAACTGGACAGGTTAGGGTTAGGGTTAGGGGGTTAGGGTTAGGGTTAGGGTTAGAGTTAGGGTTAGGGTTAGCGTAACCCTAGGGTAACCCTAACCCTAACCCCAACCCCAACCCTAACCCTAACCCTAACCCTAATTTAAGAAATGGTTAAAATCCTGAAAATGAATAAATATTCGATATGTATGGTGAGGACTGAAGTTAATAATGATATTCATGAAAGAAAATTGGAACAATACATGAAAAAGATATGTTTTACTGAGATTGCAGTTTCGGTCACTAGGGAGACAGGTAGTGGGTTTTTTGAAGGTTGACTCGAGGGTTAAAGGCAGTGATGGGAATAATGGCGTTATAAGTAACGGCGTTCGTTTTTTCAGTAACGACTCATCTAACGGATTACTCTTCCAATCTTAATAACGCTGTTACCGTTACTGCCAAAAAATGCGGCGCGTTACTATGATTGAAGCTGTTCTTTTCATCAGACAGATCTCTGCGCCGATAGGCAATATGTTCTTCCTTGGTTAAAGTGGGCAGCGCGCGATTGGCTGAGGTTGAGTAAAATGTCATGGTAAGCCAATCAAAGCTAGTTTGTTTGGCGAGCCCAAATAATACAAAACTAATCCAACGAACAACACAAGCGAGCAGTCAATGAACGTTTTTTGTTCACTCTTGTGTTAGTTGTGTGTTGCAGCGCAGGGCACTGCAGTAGTGGATGCTCTATTCTGCTGACAAAGTGCTGCACTTCCTGGTTTAATAGCACAGTCTTCAGGACAGGTGCTCAGAGATATATATATATCTGTATGTCATGCATGTCTTAAATGTCATGATTAGATTTGTTTAGATGATTAGATTAGATTCTTATATCTGTATGTTGTGTATGTCATAAATGTCATGAATTGAAAATGGGGGACCCTGATGTAAACAATACGAAAGTCTTTCTCTGCTCTGCATCGCCTTAACAATTGTGTGTATTGAGCTGTACTGTACTGTACCCATTCTGCAATCTGTTAATTAAAATGTTCAATCAATCAGTATATATTTGTTATTTATTTTTGGTATAGTAACAAGCATAATTTAATGTTGCCCAGTTGTGGCCTGTTGAAGGGTATTTCATATCAAAAGTTCCAAAACATCTATTGTGTTTGTATTTGTATGATCCACTATATAAACATAGTAATTATAATATCTACATACATGGCATTTGATTGGAGGCTAGTCTCACTTTGTCCCACAGCAACATTAAAATAGTTTAGATTTGTGTATGTTGTTTATGTAAAAGAATTACTTGAAAGTAACGCAATAGTTACTTTCTGAAGTAACTAGTTACTTTTATAATTTGTAACTGAGTAAGTAATTTGGTTATACTACTCAAAATGCTTTACAACTTGTGCCTCACATTTGCCCATTCACACACACACACACACACACACACACACACACACACACACACACACACACACACACACACACACACACACACACACACACACACACACACACACACACACACACACACACACACACACACACACACACACACACACACACACACACACACACACGCACACACACACCAACAACAACAAATGCTGGCATGCAAGGTGCCAACCAGCTCATCAGGAGCATGGGGTTAAGTGTCTTGCTCAAGGACACTGAGCCACTCTACCTCTACCTCCTGGGCCACTGCCCCCTCCCTCCCTAATCATGGTACATGATGCTCTGCAGTCTGCATATTAATATATTATGATATTACACATATACTTGTATATTTAAAATATATACAAATAACATAGATTATATTCTGAACATTATAAATTTGGGTCTGCAGGATGTACAGCCGCAGAGTGAGCCAGACAGAAGATGCTTTGCTGTGTACAAATAAAATGTTATTTACGTCATACTTCATGTTTCCAATACGCGTCATTGGAGTGTTGGAACCAAACCGAAGCTTATTTATCAGGGCTAGGCTTCTATTCATTTTTGGCAAACAAAATAAGTGAAGATAACTATTTTTTCTTCTTTTTCTTTTTTATATGAACAGAAATAATTAGCTGCATGCTTGAATAAAAATATCACAAGGTGTGCCAGTGTGTGTGTGTGCCAGGTTAATTTCACAGTGTGGTAAGGAGACTGTGAGGCATATGGGCAGCCATATGAGAGGCCAATAGAACAGATGGACAAATACATTTTTTCTTTTAAAAATAACCTATTCGGTACGGTAGATATCAGGGCTCAGACCGGCAAGATACTCCACTGAAATGAAAGACTCCATGCCTGATTTGAGCAGGTCAGCCTCGCTGAATTATTTTTGGGAGAGGGAATCCATGGGGGTGGAACCACACGTTGTTGAGGGTGAAGGATAACAGTTTGCATCTCCTGAGAGATTCAACCACAACAGGGCCATGCAGAGACCTTTAGAGGGGCGGGTGCTAATTTTTTTTAAAGGGCACACGTAACAACAGCCAAACTATAGCATTAGCAACCAATATTCAGAGAATGTAACACGGAATCTTACAACAAACTCCATCATACTATGATTACGCCTTAGAATAGTTTGGGATTCATCAACATGTATTATAATTATTATTATTTGAAGATTCCTCAATTGCAGACTACTCTCTGGCTGCTAGAGGACACAAGGTAGGTGTTGTACCTGGACATTGCTTACAGCCCCAGCAGAAACTGACCAGAAACACCAGACCAGGATGCATACAAGAAAGCACTGCTGCTGTGCACAGAGCAGTCCCAGGCTGACAGTTATGAATATATATGGCTGTACTGTATGTATCTATGCTGTAATGTAATATATAATGAAGCAAATACAACACAATAATATATTGCCAATAAAGGAAGGTCTGACAACCTCTCCTCTTTGCAGAGCCTGGAAATTTGTTCGCAAACATGTTATTATGACGTTTTTTTTTTTTTTTTTTTTTTAACTCATCAAAGTCAATGGGGAGCAACATGCGATCATTTCAAAGTTGTCACAGGGACACAGAAACTTGGTGAGTGAATTCTCAAGTGGGTTACATGGGGGTAATAGGCATATTCACCCATATGGTGAAAACTAAGTGAAGTATTGCTTTAATCTTCACAATCAGACCCACTATACTATGTGGTAACAAGCAAACAGATGATGATCCAAATGCTTTGAAACAAATTAAACTCACCACCACACATTACATTTCACTCTAAAAGCGACTTGCATGCCCCCCCCCCCCCCCCCCCCCCCACCTCCAATGTACAGCCCTCACCCAACCCACCCAACCCCACCCCACCAACCTCCTCCAATGTACAGTTTCTACGCCAAATGTATATACACTCCTTTTCTGGACACTTTTGTATCACAAACAGTACTGTATTTGCAAATCTGATATGTCATAAATGTATAGATGTAGCAGTACTGTCTATCTGTATGTCATGTATGTCATATATGTTATGATGAATTGAAAATGGGGGACCCTGGTGGAAACAAGACGAAAGTCTTTCTCTGGTCTGCATCCCCTTAACAATTGTATGTATTGAGATGTACGGTACTGTACCCATTCTGCAATCTGTTAATAAACTTTTCAATCAATCAATCAATCAATGGCTCATTAACGATAATTGCTTATGGCACGTCTAACTAACAAAGGTATATAGACAGACGGGCAAACATGAGGCGAGATGCTCAGTTTGTGCTAGATTTCTACTATAAGAGGGAGGGCAACGTAACAGAAAACCATGCACCTCAGACAGACAGGCATTCAAATATTTATTTATTTTTATTTATAATATTATTAATTGTTAAAATTATTCTTGATGAGGACCATGGGCATTGCCCTTTACAAAAAAAAGTATAATAATGTTTTTTTTTTTATTATTATTATTATTATTATTATTATTATTATTATTATTATTATTATTATTATTATTATTATTATTATTATTATTATTATTATTATTATTATTATTATTATTATTATTATTATTATTATTATTATTATTATTATTATTATTATTATTATTATTATTATTATTATTATTATTATTATTATTATTATTATTATTATTATTAATATTTTTTTAAAGGGCACTTTGGTCATCAAGGGGCACATGGGCAAGTGCTTGGGCACCCAAAGCCCCCCCCCCCCTCTGCACATGCCTGAACCACAAGGTTATACCTTGTATGTTGACATTAAATGTGTACTGTAGGTCTTCGTGTTATAATCAATTTCATTGGCTGTGCCACAGAGGAGTATAGAGACAGAGCTCAAACAGGTCCTGCCCCCACACAGAGGGCAAGACATTCCATCGCTCTCCATTTACTTTGTTTTGTGTGACAGTTTGTATTGTGTGACAGTTTGTATTGTGTGGCAGTTTGTATTGTGTGACAGTTTGTATTGTGTGACAGTTTGTATTGTGTGACAGTTTGTTTTGTGTGACAGTTTGTATTGTGTGACAGTTTGTTTTGTGTGACAGTTTGTATTGTGTGACAGTTTGTTTTGTGTGACAGTTAGTATTGTGTGACAGTTTGTTTTGTGTGACAGTTTGTATTGTGTGACAGTTTGACGGTTTGTATTGTGTGACAGTTTGTTTTGTGTGACAGTTTGTATTGTGTGACAGTTTGTATTGTGTGACAGTTTGTATTGTGTGACAGTTTGTTTTGTGTGACAGTTTGTATTGTGTGACAGTTTGTATTGTGTGACAGTTTGTTTTGTGTGACAGTTTGTATTGTGTGACAGTTTGTATTGTGTGACAGTTTGTATTGTGTGACAGTTTGTAGTTCAAGTTTCTTTAATAGTTGTCATAAAGAAGTACAGAATACTTTTATACAAAATGCTTCTTACTGTTTCGCTCCAGAGACTGTGTTAGACAAGATAGTATGAAATAAAATAGTATAGCATGTAAAATAGAAGTAAAAATAGAGGTCACAGTGTTCAGTATAGACATATGTACAATGTTCGATGCAGAATAGAAGTAACTGAGTTACCATACAATATACAATATATACTATGCAATGTACTAATATACAATACTATATAGTGCAGAGCAGAAATGGGATGAGGTACAATTTAGGTACAATTTACAGTAAGGTGTGCGAGTTGTAGTGCAAATCCTTTACCAATAAATATAAATATAAAGTGTAAAGTGTGTTTACAGTAGGTGTTCTAAAGTGTGTAAAGTGGGTGCTGCAGTGAGTTGCCCGTTTAAAGTGAGTGTGTGCGTGTGGATGTGTGTGCTGTGTGCATTTGATGGTTGCTGCATAGTGTTTATTGTTCGTTGAGCAGCCTGATGGCCTGGGGATAGAAGCTCCTTCTGAGTCTTTCTGTGCTCGCCTTAAGACTCCGGTATCGCTTGCCTGACCGCAGCAGTTCAAAGAGGCAGTTGTTCGGGTGGCTGGAGTCCTTGATGATTCTCTTAGCCTTCCCCCTGCACCGCTTGTTGTAAATGTTCTGGAGGGTGGGAAGCCCCCCTCCAATTGTGCGTTCGGCTGAACGTGTCACTCTTTGTAGTCTGCTACGGTCTTGTGCAGTGCTATTCCCAAACCAGGAGGTGATGTTGCCAGTCAGGATGCTCTCGATTGTACATGAGTAGAAGTTCCTAAGGATCTTCTGACTGACTTGGAACTTCCTTAGGCGCCTGAGGAAGTAGAGGCGTTGTCGTGCCTTCTTCACAACACTGTCAATGTGTGTGGTCCATGTCAAGTCCTCGGATATGTGGGCTCCGAGGTACTTGAAACTGTTCACTCTCTCAACCGGTGCCCCGTCGATGCTGAGGGGGCTGTAGTCCTTGACCCCCGACCCCCTGAAGTCCACAATCATCTCTTTTGTTTTGCTGACGTTCAGGGAGAGGCAGTTCTCCTGACACCACTGTGACAGATTCTCTACCTCTTCCAGGTAGGCCCTCTCGTCGTTGGCAGAGATCAGGCCCACCACTACTGTGTCATCAGCAAATTTGATGATTGTGTTGTTGTTCCGCTGTGCCACGCAGTCATGTGTGTACAGGGAGTAGAGGAGGGGGCTCAGAACACAGCCCTGGGGGGCCCCTATGTTGAGCGTGATGGATGAGGAGGTGCAGTTGCCTGCTCTTACCACCTGGGGTCTGCCCGTCAGGAAGTCCAAGACCCACTGGCAGAGGTCATAGTTCAAGCCCAGGTCCCTGAGCTTGGCTATGAGTTTGGAGGGGACTATGGTATTAAATGCTGAGCTGTAGTCAATGAACAGCATTCTCACATAGTTCCCCTGCCTCTTGTCCAGGTGTGATGCTGCTGTGTGCAGCACATGGGCTATGGCATCCTCCGTGGATCTGTTAGGGCGGTATGCAAATTGCAGGGGGTCCAGGTTGATGGGGAGGGAGGAACAGATGTAGCCCTTCACTAGCTTCTCTAAGCACTTCATGGCTATGGAGGTGAGGGCTACAGGGCGGTAGTCGTTGAGGCAAGCGGGCGTAGATTTTTTGGGTACAGGGATGATGGTGGACTTCTTCAGACAGGTGGGGATGACAGCCTGTTCTAAGGACAGGTTAAAGATGTCAGTGAATATCGGGGCCAGTTGGTCGGCACAGACTTTTAGGACGCGGCCGGGGATGCCGTCCGGTCCTGCTGCCTTCCTGATATTCACTTTTTTAAAGGTCCGCCTCACCTCATGCTCTGTTACCCTGAACACTGAGTCTCCATCAGCAGACCCCCCCCCCCATTGCCGTGGCTTGTAGGCTGGTGTTGTTATTCACAGCCTCAAACCTCGCATAGAAGGTATTGAGATCATTTGCTAAGGAGATGTCACTGTTCAGTTTGAGGGAGGTGCCTTTGTAATCTGTCATTGTTCTGAGGCCCTGCCACATACCTCTAGAGTCAGCCTGTTCAAACTGAAGTTCAACTTTATCCCTGTAACGCCGTTTTGCCTCTATTACTGCTCTCCTGACGTTGTATCTTGCCGTCTTGTGTTCTTCCATGTTGCCTGTCGCCAGCCCGGTGTTGTAGGCTGAGGTGCGCACTTTCAGAGCCTCACGGACGGATTTATCTACCCAAGGCTTTTGATTTGGGTAGATTCTAATTGTGGTAGAGGGGATTGTTTCTTCTACCAGAGTACAGACAAAGTCAAGCACCGTTTCAGTGTATTCGTTAATATTGGCTGTGTTATCACGGAATACACTCTAGTCTGTGCATTCAAGTGCAGCTTGGAGCGTCTCCTCTGACGTCACAGTCCAACGCTTAACCTCTCGCGATACTACCGGCGTTCGCTTGAGACTTTGTTTATACTTTGGCAAAAGAAAGATGGCGGCGTGGTCCGACTTACCGAATGGACTAAGAGCCTGTGACTTGTACCCATTCTTAAATTGCGAGTATACATGGTCTAATATGTTCTCGCCTCTGGTGGGACAGGTCACATGCTGATAGAAATTCGGCAACACCTTTTTAAGACGCGCGCTGTTGAAATCGCCCAGAACCAAAATGGCAGCGTCAACGTTTGCTGTCTGGAGTTTGTTTACCTCGTCGTGTAGTTTTGAAAGTGCGGCCCCAGTGTTCGCGTGTGGTGGAATGTACACTCCGATCATGATGATGGACGTTAACTCCCTCGGGAGAAAGAAGGGTCAGCATTTGATGGTAATATACTCCAGGTCTGGGGAGCAGTGGTTAGACAATTCCTTTGCGTTGCCTATATCGCACCACTCCTTGTTTACCATGAAAGCAATGCCGCCTCCTCTCGTCTGTATTGTGTGACCATTTGTTTTGTGTGACAGTTTGTATTGTGTGACAGTTTGTTTTGTGTGACAGTTTGTATTGTGTGACAGTTTGTTTTGTGTGACAGTTTGTATTGTGTGACAGTTTGACAGTTTGTTTTGTGTGACAGTTTGTTTTGTGTCGACAGTTTGTATTGTGTAACAGTTTGTATTGTGGGACAGTTTGTTTTGTGTGACAGTTTGTATTGTGTGACAGTTTGTTTTGTGTGACAGTTTGTATTGTGTGACAGTTTGTATTGTGTGACAGTGCCTCCTTGTCATTAATCAGCTAGCAAACAACAGAAAAATACCTAAAATATAATGTGTGGTGGGATGCGGGATGTGGTGGGACAATATATAACGTATGAAGTATATCACGGCATACATACCTTATGCATACTGCACCTTATGTGTATACTATATACTTACTTCATCAGAGTATATATTTAGCATTTTTTTTGCATTTTTAGATTAGATATTAGATTATTAGATTAGATATATATTGTAACTATATTTATTGTAGGGCAAATATAACTGAGAGGGCATACACACCCTCATCTTGCACCTTGACCTTTTTACACTGCCTACTTGCCCATATGCACATCTCCAGAGTTAATTATATTGTTATATTGTTTACACTGCCTATTTTTTTATCTATTTTTATTTTTACTTCTCCACTGTACTATAATTCTATGTATCATGTATTCTACTACCTGTGCTGTACCTCGCCTCCCCCTCCCCCATGCTGCTATGATGCCTGAATTTCCCCAAGGGGATCAATAAAGGAAATCTTATCTTATCTTATGCACGGCCAACAGAGTGAAGAACACAGAACTATGTTTTCATAAACTTCTGATCTGAAAACCTGAGCCTTTAAGAAGAGAAAAGTGGATAACGGGACGGTCACAGTCAACCGGCACCTGCTGACGGGTCGGGCCCTTTAGCTCAGCTGGTTGGTGCAGCCGCCTGTGGATAATATGGTGCCAGGTTCAAATCCACTCGGTTACATTGGTGACAGTGGTGGGATCTCACTGCCCAGTGAATCTGTATCCAGGCTTGAAATCCACTCGCACAGGCATTAAGATGTGGCATCAGCAGCAAGAATGGGAAAATCGACACTCAATATCAGATGTCTCTGTGTGCAGCAAGTCATGGTAAGCATTAAAAGATACACCAGTAAGCTGTAGCCTACAGTATTAGGTTTTCTTAGTTAACTAGCGTACCAACACTTAGCTAACATTAGCTTGCTAACAAGCTAACTTGCTCCATCGTCATTATAGTGCTTAACACATTTTTGCCATAGACGCTACTTTTCTTCCCTCCTGTGGTGTCTAACCTGGAGATATTGACAGTAGGCCTATATTGTTAGTCAATATACCTCGCTCTCTGGTAGACACAGGGTGCTACAATAGATTAGATTCAATTAGATTAGATTAGATTAGATTTAAATGTATTATCATTATAGAGCACAACTGAGTCACATAAGTACAGTACAACGGAAATAAGTTTGGCATCCAACCAGAATGCAAAGTGCAAATAAAATACAATAGTAATGTACAATGTACAGGTGATTAAACTGACACAAACACAATGTACTAGCAATTTAATCTTGTATTTCAAAAGAAATGCTAGTGGGCGTAGGGTGGTACTTTTAACCTAACTCAGAAAATAAATGCACTGAGATGCTGAGAGATGCTGTAAGATGCTGAGAGATGCTGTGAGATGCTGAGAGATGCTGAGAGATGCTGTGAGATGCTGAGAGATGCTGAGAGATGCTGAGAGATGCTGTAAGATGCTGAGAGATGCTGTGAGATGCTGTGAGATGCTGTGAGATGCTGTAAGATGCTGAGAGATGCGGAGCGATGCTGAGAGATGCTGAGACTACACTATTCACCTCATTTACAACCTAAGCATTCATTTGAATTATTATCAAATAATATGAAGATTATAAAACCCAGTCGTTTCTACTTTTACAACTTGATTTGTTCTTCATTCATTCAGTGTAACGGCAGAAGGCTAGAATGCTTCTACCCTCTATTACTTACAGATATTATAGATATATAATAATAATAATAATGCAGGACCTGTTCGGAGATCTTTAATTGGCATGCAATTATCCTCAACACACACACACACACACACCGGAACACACACGCATGCATTGTCTTTTAGGATCGCAGATGCGATTCGTCTCTGCGATTAACCCATCCCGTCGTCCTTCCCCCCCAAGGGCAGCCGGGATCAGACAGGCGTCTGCGAGGGCCGCGCCCGGGGACCAATCCAGGTGCTCCTGCCCGTCTTCGTCAAGGACGCCACAGCGTTAGCAATCTGTTGTTGTGCATGTTTTTCCATTGGGTTTATCTTATCGGGGGGGAAACCCTTGCGAGCACGGGGAGAACATGCAAACTCCACACAGAAAGGCCTGGGAGATACCCCACCTGGGTACCTGGCATCATGGAAACCTGATCCCCAAGCGGGAATCGAACCCTGGCTGTGAGGCGACAGTGTTAACCACTACACAACCGTGCCACAGTACAGACAGATGTGGATAGATAGATATATACGGTAAGAATAATAACAATAATTATTTGACATGCTGATATTTGCATATTACTATATTAATAATAATAATAATAATAATAATAATAATAATAAAAATACATTAATTTTATATAGCACCTTACATTAGGCATCTCAAAGCGCTTTACATACATGGCATTATAGCATACGGACAAACACAGTACATGGACAAACACATATTACTATATTACTATATTACTACTATACAGATCCTCCCCCCCTCTGGAGGCCATGGGTGTCAGAGTGCGTCTCGTCTCGACTCTGTCTCTCTATATGACGACCGGGACCCGTGACGCTCCCGGCAACACAAACACAACAAAGACGACGTCGCTGAACTGTAGTTACTTAGACCTCACAGAAAAACAATCTAACGTTCTCAGCGTCGGAGCGCCGCCGAATTACCCCCGGATTTGAGGGAGAGCGGACGAGGTGGCGGGGCTGATGTAATTATGCTGTTGATGTTGATGTTGCTATTGTGTGATGTGAGAGATGACAGGCCAGAGCGCCGCTGGGCCGACAGGGGGAAGCGGCAGCCTGAGGAATGTCAAGGGTCTTAGTTTCACTGGAGCAACATGACAGATCATGGGAGAATGTCAGCGTGTAAACACATTAAAAGGTCACGCCTCATCAATCACATGCACGCTGGCGGGGGGCAGGCGTGCGCACACACGCCCTCACACACACACACACACACACACACACACACACACACACACACACACACACACACACACACACACACACACACACACACACACACACACACACTGATAAGCACATGCTCTGCCAAACAGTATCACATATACAAGCATATAAGCATTCACACACACACACGCACACACACACACACACACACACACACACACGCACAGCACACACACACACACACACACACACACACACACACACACACACACACACACACACACACACACACACACACACACACACACACACACACACACACACACACACACACAGATAAGCACATGCTCTGCCACACAGTATCACATAATATGCATATGCACTTGCATGCACACACACACACACACACACACACACACACACACACACACACACACACACACACACACACACACACACACACACACACACACACACACACACACACACACACACACACACACACACACACACAGATAAGCACATGCTCTGCCACACAGTATCACATAATATGCATATGCACTTGCATGCACACACACACACACACACACACACACACACACACACACACACACACATACATAAGCATATGCACACACACGCACACACACACACACACACATACAGTGACAGATATGCATGAGTAGCAAATGACCTTTTCTTTAATCATTATTTTGAGTAAGCAGCTCAAATGGTGTTTTCATGAATCTCCCAGACACCCAAATTACTTTTCTTTGCGCTCTTATTTCTGTGAGAAATGGCAGAATCTGCAAAAACCCTGACAAATGGGGGGGTGAGCAAATACAACCAAAAGGGGGAGGTGGAGGGGGCGAGGACAAGCACTTAAATGTTCCCCCACCACTGTAATTTAGCTCCCGTTGAAATGCACTCTTTTGTCAACGGGGCTGGCAAGTGATTGGCAGCTTGATGCCGCCACACAGCCCGGCTGGCCTACATACTGTACAACGTACCACTCAACCACTGCTTCTCCTTTCTGCGTATATCTTCCCCAAATTATGAAGGCTCCAACCGGCATGGGAACACCCCGTCCTCGCCTCTAATGCACAAGTCGTGTCTGAAGACGGGGATGTGGTGGGCGAGGGAAGCCGGCCCTGTCCCTCCATTAGAACTGCATTACATGTCCCTCTTCCCTCCGTAATCATAGCCCTCGCTCTGCCCGCGCTCCCGTCTCGAGGCTCCCAATGAATAAAGCCGGCCAACCGGGTGCTACGGGGGAAGTGACTGTCACCGCCCACCCCCCCCCCCCCCCCCCTCCTTAACGCTCCATACAGAACCTGCGCTCAAGCTCCATACAGACCCTGCTCTCTCAAGCTCCATACAGACCGTGCTCTCAAGCTCCATACAGACCCTGCTCTCTCAAGCTCCATACAGACCGTGCTCTCAAGCTCCATACAGACCCTGCTCTCTCAAGCTCCATACAGACCCTGCTCTCTCAAGCTCCATACAGACCCTGCTCTCTCAAGCTCCATACAGACCCTGCTCTCTCAAGCTCCATACAGACCGTGCTCTCAAGCTCCATACAGACCCTGCTCTCTCAAGCTCCATACAGACCCTGCTCTCTCAAGCTCCATACAGACCCTGCTCTCTCAAGCTCCATACAGACCCTGCTCTCTCAAGCTCCATACAGACCCTGCTCTCAAGCTCCATACAGACCGTGCTCTCAAGCTCCATACAGACCGTGTGCTCTCAAGCTCCATACAGACCGTGCTCTCAAGCTCCATACAGACCGTGCTCTCAAGCTCCATACAGACCGTGCTCTCAAGCTCCATACAGACCCTGCTCTCAAGCTCCATACAGACCCTGCTCTCAAGCTCCATACAGACCCTGCTCTCTCAAGCTCCATACAGACCGTGCTCTCAAGCTCCATACAGACCGTGCTCTCAAGCTCCATACAGACCCTGCTCTCAAGCTCCATACAGACCCTGTGCTCTCAAGCTCCATACAGACCCTGTGCTCTCAAGCTCCATACAGACCCTGTGCTCTCAAGCTCCATACAGACCCTGTGCTCTCAAGCTCCATACAGACCCTGCTCTCAAGCTCCGTCAGACGCCGCTGCAGTAGCAGCAAAGACCTGGGTTTCTTTCTGACAGTGTGACCACTCGTGTTTCCCTTCAAGAGATCTTACGCCAGGTTGCTCACAGAGCCCAGAGCTGTCATGAGACACGAGATTGGATGAAGCGCTGGCGATGATCCGGCCCGGAGCTGCTTCTCAAGGTCTTCCTAGCTTGCGAAGACCAAACCCATACACTTTTAATGTCAATCTGTCCGGGTGTTTCAGATATGCTTGATCAATGCTATCGGCTGTATGTTGCCCTCGCTCCCATAGTGGGCAAACGCTCCGAGAAGCAAGTTAAAGCATTAATCTGCAGGCGACTGCCGACTATCAAAGCCTCTTCACATTGCTGATTATTTTACTGTAATGACTATTTTGTCAACAAGGTGTCCAAGCTTAGGCAGGGAATGGACACTATTGTCAATAACAACTATGAGGTGTTGATAAAATAACACATTATGAAGGATAAAAACTGTGTTTTTGAATTCCAACTGGTTGATATTGTGACTGTGGATAAGCTATTTGCGCTCTCTACCAGTCTCAATCCACTGGCACAGACCACCTGGACAGCAAACTGTTGAGAATGGCTGTGTCTCATATCTCTGCACCAATCTATCACATTTTTAATAGGTGTCTAATCAGTGGCATGTGTCCTTTGTTATGGAAGGAGGGAAAGATCATTCCGCTTCCTAAAGATGCGAAATTACCTTTAGGAGGTCGCAACAGCAGGCCTATTCGCATTCTACCTGTTCTCAGTAAATTACTGGAAAAGATTGTGTCTGAGCAAGTCCATGCCCACTTTTCAGCTAATGACTTAACAACTGTACACCAACATGCATACAGGGCCGGTCATTCGACCAGTACTGCTTTGACACAAATGTCAGATAGTTGGCTTTCAGCTATATCGACAGGTCAATGCTGGTGGGTGTTATTATGTTAGACTTCAGTGCCACGTTTGATGTGATCGATCATGATCTTTTAATACAAAAACTCATCTGCTATGGTTTTAATAACTCAGCCATTTTATTTTTCAGGAGTTATTTGTCCTTGAGGTCTCAGAGGGTCTATTTTAATGGTGCTTTGTCAGGCAGTAGAGGGTTAGACTGCGGTGTCCCACAGGGGAGTTGCCTGGGGCCCCTCTTATTCTCTATTTTTACTAATGATATGCCTTTTTCTATTCAACAGGCTAGTCTGACTTTATATGCTGATAATTCAACCCTTTATTATGCTGCAGCTACAGACTCCGAGCTTAATCAGGTTTTGGCCAGTGAATTAAACATTTTATATGACTGGATAAAAACAAATAAGCTGGTGCTTAACATTTCTAAAACTGTTTGTATGCTTTTTGGGTCCAATCAAAGATTAGCACGTAATCCTACATTGGTTTTACAAATTGCAGGTCAACCTATACAGCAGGTTGATAAAGCTAAGCTTCTAGGCCTCTGGCTTCATAGTTCTTTATCATGGTCTGATCACATCAACAAAACTGTTTTTAAAATGGGTAGAGCTGTTGCTACTGCCGGGAAATGTGCACCATTCCTCCCATTTGCATTGTTGAATCAAATTGTTTGTACTTTGGTTTTGTGCCACTTGAATTACTGTTCTGTAGTGTGGGCTTCTGCTTCAAAACAGTTGCTGAATAGGTTACAAGTGGTACAAAATAAGGCAGCAAGACTCGTTCTTGGTTGCTCATAATGTTGTTAAAATACATGAACGTCTTAAATGGCAGAATGTTGAGAAAATACTTTTTGCCAACTTACTATTTTGTTTTCAGATAGTCATCACAACCCACAGTCCTAAATATATCTCTGATGAAATCATTTACAGCTCAAATGTGCACATGTATTTGACCAGAGAGGCAAGTAGAGGGCAGATTATTCGACCCCATGCCAAATCTAACAGTATGCAAAGAACGGTTTTATATAGGGCTATCAGGGCATGGAATTGTCTTCCAAGTGACATACGTGACGTGACATAAGAGGTGTAGCAAGCTTCATTTTAATATATTTGTATATATTTAGATATAATTTGTTTGTGTGTTAATTTTGTTGTGTTTCCTCGGTTTGTATGTCTTGCTATGTTTTAATTGTATGTTTTAAACTTTTAATTGTATATGTTGTAATGTTTTAATGTAGTTTCGGACCCCAGGAAGACTAGTTGAGGCCTTGGCGTCAGCTAATGGGGATCCTTTGCTAATAAACTAAATAAACAAATAAAATCACTGAAAAATACCGGCAAAACAGATGCACGGACGATACGATAGCCACGCCGCTCCACGGTGCCCATGACCACAAGGAAGGAAATAATTCTAATGTATGTGAGGATGCTGTTCTTCGACTATAGTTTGGCATCAACACCGTAGTCCCCGCCAGACTCAACACCAAGCTCAATAATCTAGGAATCAACCCCAACCTATGCAGTTGGATCCTGATCTTTCTATCAGACTGTTGCCAGGTGGTGAGGACAGGACCCAACACCTCTGTCCCCTCTGCCCCTCAACACAGGAGCCCCCTCCTCCTACTCCCTGTACACTCACAACCGCATAGCCACCCACAGCTCCAACAGGGTGACTCGTTACGCCGATGACACAACGGTATTGAAGTGATGAAACGGCCTACGGGAGTGAGGCTGACGACCTGGCGAATGACCTCTCTTTTAATGTCGACAAGACCCAGGAGCTTGTCATGGATTACAGGCGGGGAGAGAGGGGCCGGATCCCCACCGACATCAATGGGTCTGCCATGGAGAGGTAGCGGCTTTGAGTTCCTCTGTGTTCCCATCACAGAGGACCTCACCTGGGACGAGCTCACCGGACATCACAGAGGACCTCACCTGGGACGAGCTCACCGGACATCACAGAGGACCTCAGCTGGGACAAGCTCACCGGACATCACAGAGGACCTCAGCTGGGACAAGCTCACCGGACATCACAGAGGACCTCACCTCGGACGAGCTCACCGGACATCACAGAGGACCTCACCTGGGATGAGCTCACCGGACAGCTGGTGGAGAAAACACAACAACGCCTCTTCCACCTCAGGCGGCTGAGGAGATTCAGCATGGGGCCTCAGATCCTACAGGCTTCTACAGAGACACAACGAGAGCATCCTGACTGGACGTATCACCGCCTGGTATGGGAACTGCTCTGCCCTCATTTGCAAAGTGCTACAGTCATGCGGACACTCCTGAGCATCAGCGGATGTGAGCTTCCTTCCATCCAGGACATAATACAATGGACGGTGTGTTAGTAAAACCTGCAGAATTATCAAAGACCCCAACCATCCCAACCACAAACTGTTTCAGCCGATGCCATAAACGGTACCGGAGTCTCAGAGCCCGGACCAGCGGGCTGCTAGACAGTAAGGCTCATGATCAAACACCCGTCTGCCTACTACTCACTCACTGCACTGAGTCACAACACTGTGACTATTGTATTACAATTAGTGCCATTGCTGTGTCTCTGCTGCCACGTGTACACACTGCACCTGTACTGTTATTATTATACTGTGATTATTATTATAACCCGGTGCTACTTTATCGTTGTTTCAGCTGCTACTTTGCAAAGTAGTTTGCACAGTGTGACTCTGATTGTTATTGTAATTTAGTGCTATTTGTCCCATTGTTTCTGCTGCTGCTTGGCAGACACTACACCCATGCTGTGGTTGTTATGTCACAGTCTAGAGTGCTGTTCTGTTGCCACTCTGCACAGTGCACACACTGTGATTATTGTAAATATGTATATTGCAAATTAGAGCTATTCATGGCAATCCTTTTTTTTTAAATGCTTTTTCAATCGCTTTTTTCCTGATGTCTTATTGTATTGACGTCGCTGCTACGAGGCAGAGGACAAACATTTTCCCACTAATTTCTGCTGTACTGTATGAAGGACGTGACGAGTAAACACATCTGAATCTGAATCTGATTCAGTACCAGCAGGCTATTCCCCGACTCCCCGACATCAAGCATCTCAAACTCATAGGGTTGCTGAGAGGTTTTGATGTCTTGACAGGCGATCTGTAACATAATAATGGCCAATAGAAGGGCCTCCTACAACAGCCTTTATGGCTCTCTAAAGGGGTTCTTGAAAGTAAAGATAATTTATTTGGTATCTTGTTTTAAAAAAAAAAAAAAAATTAATAGTTTGAAACACAAAACAGCTCAACATAAATACAATACAATACAGACAAAACTAAACTCACAAACTGTACAATACAAATAAAACTAAACTCACATACAATACAATACAGTACAATACAGACGAAACAAAACTCACAAACAGTACAATACAGACAAAACACACTAACAAAATGGGGGGGGGGGTGCAGATCAAACACTTCTACTTTCAGCCATAACTATTCTCCAAATATGTCCTTATATAGATCCAGGGACCGTCCTCTCCATGGTCATGTTCAGCGAGCGTTGAAGCTGCTTGTTCCATTGTCAATAGGTCCATGAAATCCCTCATCCAGGTGTCCATGCAGAAACAATTTGGCTTTTGGATCTTCCAGTTCATCATGATTGTATGCTTAACTGACATATGTGCTAGTGTAATGATGCGTTGCGTAAGTGCTGATTGTATACCAACTACCCCTATGCCCAAGAGGCAGACTCTTGGACATAAGGGTATTTTAACATTGAGAATAGAGGATAGTCTTAAAATGACCTTGTGCCAAAAACTCTTCACTGTGGGGCAATGCCACAACATGTGGATGAGTGTTCCTACCTCCCCACATCCATGCCAGCACAAATCTGAGATGGCTTGATACGCTTATTTTTATTTTACATGGTGTAATATAGGCTTGATGAACTACCTTTAATTGTATCATTTTATATCTTACACATTTGGATGATGTTGTTGTATTTTTTAAAACAGTCTCCCATTGTGGAGCAGTCAAGGAAACCTTCAAATCCCTCTCCCACTGCTGTTTAATGGAGGCCAGGCCATCTGATGAGCTAAGTGACAGTAACCTGTAGATCTTGGATACTGACCTCCTTTCTGAAGTGATCCTTCTTAGTCTGTCATCCATATCCTTGTTTATCCCCATATCTCTATTTTTAATAGATACTGATCTTACTACAGATTATACAGATCTTTCAATTCATTAAAGGGTTCCTTCACAATCTGTCCTAGTTGATGTATTCCTTTACCCTGCCATGAAGTATTTACTAGTGTACTGCCCCCAGCCATTAATAGGGGGTTAGACCATTTGGGGCATGAAGGTAAAGAGATCCCTTTGAAGGCTAACCGTTTCTGTAGGGTTTTTATTATCTCACATGACAATTTTATTATAGGTGTTATCCATTTTAAAGTTAGGTTTAGGGTGAAACCATAATGATACCAAGGATACCGTTTTACTATGTTCTGATAAAATATTCTCCTCAATCCATTTCCAACTCCCTATTTCGGTCTTGCATATGTAACCCCATGACAAGGGGAATCTGGCATTATAAGAAAGATAATAGTGAACATCCGGAATACCAAGTCCACCGCTATTTCTTGGTCTCATCAATTTCTTGTAGCTGATTCTAGGTGTCTTCTCCCTCCACAAGAAACCTGTAAATAACTTATGTATCTCTTTAAACCAATAAGAGGGGAATTTGAGTGGAACAGCTGATATTAGAAATGATATTCTAGATAAAATATTCATTTTTATTATCTCTGCTCTACTCCATAATGAAATGGGTAGCACTGTCCATCTCTTAATATCCTCCCTAATTGTCTTCAAGAGGTGTGGTCCATTCGAATAAAAAATCATGTCTATAGGTGTCCGGATGTTTATTCCGAGGTATCTCATACCTTGTGATCTCCACTGTAAGGGAGCAGAACCAATATGTGAAGGATGGGTCAGGTTATTCAGAGGAATAGCTTCACTCTTATTAAAGTTCACCTTATATACTTGAAACTCCCCAAATGCTTTAATCAGCTTCATCACCTGTGGGATTGACTGACAGGGTTGTGTTAGTGTTAATAGTACATCATCTGCGTACAGATTAGCTTTAAAGTCATGCCTTCCAATATTGATACCCGTGATTTTCTCCTCTGCTCGTATGGCACATGCCAGTGGTTCGAGGATGAAGAGTGATGGAGAAACTGGACAACCCTGTCGGGTGGACCTGAATAGCTGAAACGGTTGAGATATAATGCCATTTGTTTTGATTGAAGCGAGTGGTTTGTTGTAGAGCGCCATCACCCAATGTATGACCGTGGGTCCAAAACCGAATCTGGTAAGAACATAAAACAGATAGTGCCATTCTATTCTGTCAAAAGCTTTCTCAGCATCCAAGGATAAAGCTACCGCTGGTTGTTGTAGGGTGCCATGACCTGAAATAGTCTCCTCATATTATTAGAAATGTAGCAGCCTTTAATAAACCCTACTTGATCAAGGTGGATCAGTGAAGGCATGACTGTCTCTATGCGCATGGCCAGGATCTTAGCAAATAGCTTATAATCGCTGTTCAATAAACTTAAGGGACGATAATTACCCATTTGTGAGTGATCTTTATCAGGTTTAGGTAATATTTGGTATCTTGTGATGCAATGGAAAACATCTTCACATAAGGCCTAAAGACACTGCTATTTCCATCAATGTCCAGTTCCTTGGCTTAAGTTTTGGCCCTTGGCCCTCCTGTCAGAGAGTTTGGTCAGCCCTGGGGGCCTGGTCAATAGCACCCTATTTGATTAATCCATTCATTTTAATGAGACAGTCAACACATTCATTAATTGAGACAATGTAGATGGCAACAACAACAACAACAACAACAACAACAACAACAACAACAAAAACAATTCGACTAATTAAATAAAAATAAAGCTTCTCGTTTGGGAGTTAAAGTTGATGATCATTTTACATTTAGTCGTTTAGCTGACGCTCTTATCCAAATCGACTTACAAATTGTGTACAACAAGTCAACTGGAGGGGTACACCTCTGGCAGCTAAGGGTAAGTGGCATTGTTCGTCAAACAGTGTTGAACTTGAGTGTTACACTCAGCTTGGTCAGCAGGTAGCTGGTAGGGCACTGTACTGAATTTGGTTGAGTGGATTTGGTTGAGGAGAAATAATGTCAGCTGGGGGCCAAAGTAAACAATGGGAGTATTCCTTTTCTTCTCTGTTGTTTCTGTTTCATGTGTGATGGGCGGCACGGTCGCTTCTAACTGTCGCCTCACAGCTAGAAGGTCCAGGGTTCGATTCCCGCTTGGGGACCAGGTTGCCGCGTTGCCAGGTACCCAGGTGGGGTATCTCCCGGGCCTTCCTGTGTGGAGTTTGCATGTTCTCCCCATGCCTGCAAGGGTTTCCCCTCCCGATAATATAAACCCAATGGAAAAACATGCACAACAGATCGCTAAAGCTGTCGTTTTCCCTGACAAAAACGGACAGGAGCACCTGGATTGGTCCCCGGGCCGCGGCCCCACGCCGCAGCCCCTATCTGCTCCCGGCTGCCCTTGGGGGGAAGGACGACGGGATGGGTCAAGCGCAGAGACTCAATTTCTTCGGCGACCCCAAAAAAATGTATTGCATGTGTGTGTTCCTGTGTGTGCCGCCCTTCGCATGTGTATCACTGCATGATGAATAAAGACTTCTTCAAAAAGTCCAGTTTATTTATTTAAATTATGATATTGTTATCAGGAATAGTTCTGTTTTCGACATAAGGATAGGATAACACACAGAGGTTCTGCATGTGGGTATCATGGACAATGAGAGCTAGCATGGAGGGTGGTGGTTCTGGGACGCTGGAACTAATTGTTGAGCCTCCTGAGTGTGTTGTAGGCCTAACTTAACGAAACCCAGGCGGGAAGTGCCCACTTGACAACCCAGGTGATGTGCTGCTCTCACTGCCTATCTATCTGCACGTTGGGTTGTGGTGGCCATTAGGGGCCATGTGGTAGGGTATGTAGCATCTATCTATCTGCACGTTGGGTTGTGGTGGCCATTAGGGGCCATGTGGTAGGGTATGTAGCATCTATCTATCTGCACGTTGGGTTGTGGTGGCCATTAGGGGCCATGTGGTAGGGTATGTAGCATCTATCTATCTGCACGTTGGGTTGTGGTGGCCATTAGGGGCCATGTGGTAGGGTATGTAGCATCTATCTATCTGCACGTTGGGTTGTGGTGGCCATTAGGGGCCATGTGGTAGGGTATGTAGCATCTATCTATCTGCGCGTTGGGTTGTGGTGGCCATTAGGGCAGTGGCGGCCCGTACATTCTTCTCCATGGGGGGCGCATTGGCGAATATTTAATTAGGTACAACTATCACCATTGCCATCAATCAATATATGATCACAGTCAGTCAAATGCAGCCAATATGCCCTACACAATCAGAGAGAGAGTGAGAGAGAGAGAGAGAGAGAGAGAGAGAGAGAGAGAGAGAGAGAGAGAGAGAGAGAGAGAGAGAGAGAGAGAGAGAGAGAGAGAGATATCGCAACTCTACCTTGTTGTTAAGTTGGCAGCAGGCAGAAGGGCTTGATAAAGTATATCCACTCCACTGTCCAGACTGTGTTGATGTCCATTGTCCATGCATGTCCACACTACATCCATATATAGCTTGTTGTTAGCCAACAAGTACTGTGTGAGTGAAGAGCAGTGTCTTTGTCCATTTCCACGTCGAACAGCCTGCAAACTACCTGGCGTTCCTATCGTAATGCTCTAAGACAAACTCTAACCTTAACCAACTTTGAAAGAGTGCCTAAGCTTAACCGTCAAAAGAACTTGCCGTCACGATCTAAGACAAATAGCTGCATCACAACAACACAACAGCATTAGAGACTATCTACTGTAACTATTCAGAAACTGGCGTTGGCCAATCAGAGAGAGCGTCTCCGCGAAATGCAGCTACGGAAAAAACTGACGCCGGCCAATCAGAGAGCGTCTCCGAGAAATGCGGCTATGGAAATTATAGACGCTGCTGCTTAGACCGCTTCAAAACGCGCCCGTGTTCCATCATAATACATCATATTTCAACGCACAGCGCGTTACGCACTGATTGGCTGCGACGGATACAGAGATGAAACAGTGCACGGCGTGCACGCGCACTCAAAGCGCTATTGCGTCTAGCCCGAGAGAAATACGGCTAGGAGAAATGCGGCTACGGTAACGGAACGTATTCTCTATCAGACAGTGAGTCACTTCCTGTTCAGGAAAACGATTATTTATATTTGATATATTAACGTTATATTGTGCATTGGAAACACAAACATACTTAAAATGAGTAAATATTATTCATTTTAAACATGTTTATATTATTTATAGGGCTATAAAACAAAAAACAAAAAAAATATATTTCTTATTCTTCTCTCTTTTAACCAGGGTTAACCAGGGGGGGCGGCGCCCGAGCGCCCCTAGTGGCCAGCCGCCACTGCATTAGGGGCCATGTGGTAGGGTATGTAGCATCTATCTATCTATCTACACGTTGGGTTGTGGTGGCCATTAGGGGCCATGTGGTAGGGTATGTAGCATCTATCTATCTATCTACACGTTGGGTTGTGGTGGCCATTAGGGGTCATGTGGTATAGGCAGTGTTAATTTAGTCAATGAAAATTATGACTACGGTTGTCAACGAAGCTTTTCCCCCTGACGACGAGACGTCACGTTAATGGAGATCATGTGACACTAACGTGACTAAATGATTCATGCAATGCCGTTGACTAAAAACGACACAAAATGTAGTTTACAAAATAAAATCTTGCCGAAATCTCTCTTAATTTTAAGACGAAACTAAATAATTATAACTTTTAGAATAATTCATGTTATTATTAGTGCAGCATTTCTGTGTGCAGCGCAAGCGCTTTGGTTAATTTCCTCACCAGTGTTATTTGTTCTTAGCCAGCATTCTAGATAGCAGTAACTGCACACGGCATGGGTTTAACCTCTTGAGCCCTATAGCCCTATTTTCTGAAGATCCGCCTAAAATACATACCTAAGTAAATGGAAGATTGCTCCACTTCTACAAGGTCCATTTGCATGTTCTTGGTATCTAGGGACATCTATGGATCTCAGGAAATGTATTCCCAGTGTCAGAAATATTGTGTCTGTTACTAGCCTTTGTTGTGACCCAAAGGAGAATATATATTTTTTTTTAATCTTTGACAGTGATGCTAAAATGGACCAGACATGAAAAAGAACACATGTAAACAAGATCTAATCAAATGAATAAAGGGAAGATGATTAAACAGAAGGTTTTGTAGATAAAGTTCTGAATTCTGCCATCCGGACACATGCAATTTGAAATATGATTATAGATTATAGAATATCAGGCCTATAAATTACCTTATTATAGCCATGTCACACATCTATGGATCGGGCCAAATCTCCCCTTTCTAATGCCAGAGTTCAATCTGGATTTAGTATCACCCGGCGTGATCCACAAACCGTGAATGAAATCTACTGTAAGTACAGTTACTTTTTTATTCTGTGTATTTCTCCACCAGTTTTCATCAGATTTTCAAAACAGAACAGTTTTTTGCTAGACGTTCACAGAAAGGTAGACAAACTAACTGCGTTCTAATTTATGCCAATACCGTTCAGGTTTGTGGCAGATAATCCAGAAAAATAAGAAAAATAAAAAAGTAAATCCACAAGTTATATGATTAACAGGAGCTGGCTTGAGCTGGGTAGTGTAGTTTTTCGAAATTATAACGTCCATTGAAAGCCCTGGGTCTCCTCTCCTCATATGACTACAAACAAAATGGCGACGTGCGTTTCCTTCCATTGATATTCGCTAGTTTCTGAATAGATTTCCAAAACTCATATTTGACTAATAACACTTTAACCTATTGGTAAACAAACGTATTGCTGAAAATATACACTTTGACAGCTGTTTTGACAGGGTTAGGGTCTTTACTCTTGGCTACAATAAAAGAAACGCAACATTAATTCATATAGTCTGTAGAGATGGATTTATGGTGTGATGTCATTTTGGGTTCGGTACCGGACCCATCGGGCTCAAGAGGTTAATGGAACAATGGCGGGGCAATAGGGTCTCGGTGTAACCAATGTAACCAAGGAATAGTCTGCCTATACTTTCAAACTATAGTAAAATAAAATCACGGGAGAATTGATATCTGAACATAACGGTTTTATTCACCTTTTTCCTCTTTCCACTCCACAACACAACAACGGACCTGTCACAGGCAACTCCGCCTAATAACATCAGCATCAATAATAACATAGTGTAGCACCGAAGAATAGGAGTCGGAGGCGGGGTGTCGAAAGACAAAGCTAAACGTTTATTCAACATCAACTTCACGTCAACACTCTGTTTACTTGCTAGCTAACAGGAACTCGTTTTCCGAGTAACAAACAATATTGTCCGTGTGGAACCCTTATCCCCAACACATAGTTCCTTGAGTGAATTATGTTGATCACCACAATAGAACACGTTACAATAGAACACATTAAATAGCTTACATAAGTCTAACCAGCTAGCACAAACGTTAGCTTGTTTTTGTTTAGAAAAAGCTCACGCCAACTTATGAGACTGCATGTAACTGAGTGGCGAGACTAAAGGAATTAAAAATATTAAATCGAGACAAAACAAAAAAGACTAAAACTAAAATGCTCAGACCTGTAGTTGACTAAAACTCGACTAAACGAAAAATAGAAGGTGTTATAATATGATGAAAACGAAAAAGAGCATTTGAGATATAACATCATTGTTAAAACCTATAAGCTCACATCAAAGGGGCGCAGGTCTGTTGAAGTTGGCTATACTGTTTGGGGGCCATTATGAGCCATGTAATACATTCATGTGTAGTTCCATAGTATAAGTATTTATAGGCATTAGACCGTTAGGTTATGACTATAACCAAGTTCTGTTAGTTAGGGGCGATGCTTGGCATCACTACTGCACTATCTCGCGTACGTGCACACGTACTGAATAAACCACAAATGTACCTCTAATACCAGTATTAGTCTGACCACACCCCTCATCAGCTTACCTTCATAAGCAGGTGTGTGGTCACCTGCTCTCCTCCTTCCCAAGCTTTCACCACAAGGTGAGGACAAGGGCTGCAGCGGCCGTCTGATGCCAAGCATCGCCCCTAACTAACAGAACTTGGTTATAGTCATAACCTAACGTTCTGTATCGTTAGTGGCTTAGCTTGGCATCACTACTGCACAAGGGAGGCCAAGCGGAGCCACTTGGCTGACAAATACACCCCGCTGACAGCCCCCCAAAACCATCAGAACAGGGAGGGCCGAGCCCCCCCGACCCCCCCTAATGGAGGGTAGCCCCCCTATTAGGGACGTCACGGGAGGGCGACGGACCCGACCGTGCGAAGAGGCACTCAAGCAACTCAACGCACAGGGTGAGCAGACCGTGGCTTGACCCCACGACTACACACACGCACAACCCGCATGCCACCCGGGAACGAACGGAGGAACAACCTCGTCACTGCCCCCAGAATCACGGGGTCAAGGGCAAACCCAACCCTGTGGCAAGGCCGTAGCAGCGGAGCACGAAGGAAGACCCAGACCCACCAAAAGGACTGGACTCCCTAGAATGGGGGCCCGGAGAAGTCCATGATGCCAGCATCAAGACCCCACCAGGTGGGCACGTAGTGCCCCGCCCCCCACATCGCCAGCGTATTCGGACAAAGGCCCCTCAGTTACTGCACCTGGTATTCCCAGGCGGAACCAACCAGGCCAGAACCTGCCCAGCTTCCGAGATCGGACGAGATCGGGCGTGTTCAGGTCGGTATGGCCGTAAGCCGAGCGGGCCCCGTCCCCCCAATAGTACACCGCCTGGCACACTGACCCTGCAGAACAGGCAGTCAGCATGGCCGTAAGCACACAAAAAAGGTTAACCAACGGAAGCAGGCAGCGCACCGGGGAAAAACCAGGCAACAGGCTGTTAACCCTAGCCTGGAGACTGCGGACGAGACAGGCGCCAGAGGGGACAGCTGAACACAGCCGCCCCGGCGGAAGGAGCGTAAGCTGGCGGTGTTGCATGACCAAGCCTCCATTTAACAACCCCCACCCAGAGGGGTCGAGGCAGAGAAGGCTGACACGATTGGCAGACGTCATGAACGTGCAGGGGCACCCTCAAACGGTGAACCCGGGAGTTGACACTGCTCCAACACACCAGGGAATCAACCACCTCGGTGTTACCCAATGCGGTGGTTGTTCCTATAACCCCTCAAGAAAAAACTCCAAAACACACCTGCGGGTATACACTAAAACTCGACTAAACGAAAAATAGAAGGTGTTATAATATGATGAAAACGAAAAAGAGCATTTGAGATATAACATCATTGTTAAAACCTATAAGCTCACATCAAAGGGGCGCAGGTCTGTTGAAGTTGGCTATACTGTTTGGGGGCCATTATGAGCCATGTAATACATTCATGTGTAGTTCCATAGTATAAGTATTTATAGGCATTAGACCGTTAGGTTATGACTATAACCAAGTTCTGTTAGTTAGGGGCGATGCTTGGCATCACTACTGCACTATCTCGCATACGTGCACGCGTACTGAATAAACCACAAATGTACCTCTAATACCAGTATTAGTCTGACCACACCCCTCATCAGCTTACCTTCATAAGCAGGTGTGTGGTCACCTGCTCTCCTCCTTCCCAAGCTTTCACCACAAGGTGAGGACAAGGGCTGCAGCGGCCGTCTGATGCCAAGCATCGCCCCTAACTAACAGAACTTGGTTATAGTCATAACCTAACGTTCTGTATCGTTAGTGGCTTAGCTTGGCATCACTACTGCACAAGGGAGGCCAAGCGGAGCCACTTGGCTGACAAATACACCCCGCTGACAGCCCCCCAAAACCATCAGAACAGGGAGGGCCGAGCCCCCCCGACCCCCCCTAATGGAGGGTAGCCCCCCTATTAGGGACGTCACGGGAGGGCGACGGACCCGACCGTGCGAAGAGGCACTCAAGCAACTCAACGCACAGGGTGAGCAGACCGTGGCTTGACCCCACGACTACACACACGCACAACCCGCATGCCACCCGGGAACGAACGGAGGAACAACCTCGTCACTGCCCCCAGAATCACGGGGTCAAGGGCAAACCCAACCCTGTGGCAAGGCCGTAGCAGCGGAGCACGAAGGAAGACCCAGACCCACCAAAAGGACTGGACTCCCTAGAATGGGGGCCCGGAGAAGTCCATGATGCCAGCATCAAGACCCCACCAGGTGGGCACGTAGTGCCCCGCCCCCCACATCGCCAGCGTATTCGGACAAAGGCCCCTCAGTTACTGCACCTGGTATTCCCAGGCGGAACCAACCAGGCCAGAACCTGCCCAGCTTCCGAGATCGGACGAGATCGGGCGTGTTCAGGTCGGTATGGCCGTAAGCCGAGCGGGCCCCGTCCCCCCAATAGTACACCGCCTGGCACACTGACCCTGCAGAACAGGCAGTCAGCATGGCCGTAAGCACACAAAAAAGGTTAACCAACGGAAGCAGGCAGCGCACCGGGGAAAAACCAGGCAACAGGCTGTTAACCCTAGCCTGGAGACTGCGGACGAGACAGGCGCCAGAGGGGACAGCTGAACACAGCCGCCCCGGCGGAAGGAGCGTAAGCTGGCGGTGTTGCATGACCAAGCCTCCATTTAACAACCCCCACCCAGAGGGGTCGAGGCAGAGAAGGCTGACACGATTGGCAGACGTCATGAACGTGCAGGGGCACCCTCAAACGGTGAACCCGGGAGTTGACACTGCTCCAACACACCAGGGAATCAACCACCTCGGTGTTACCCAATGCGGTGGTTGTTCCTATAACCCCTCAAGAAAAAACTCCAAAACACACCTGCGGGTATACACCGGCTATACCGCAGTACAAGTGTTTCAGTTTCCAAAAAGGGTTAACCCAGGCCTACGGGTCGCAAACATCATTTCGGACCGGGCCTGGCGGTACGGGAAGCACAGGGTCACCAGAGGAGGTCAAAAAACCACCCCCACAGGCCCCTCTTCGCCATGCGTGAGAGAGGAGCGAAAAATAATGGAGAACCAGCCCCTAAGCACACCGTACCTGGTATTCCCCGGCGGTCTCCCAACCAAGTACTAACCAGGACCAACCTGTGTAGCGGCCGAGATCCGACGAGATCGAGCGCGTACAGAATGGCATGGCTGTAAGCCATGACGACAGTGCTGAGTAAAAACATACCCAACCAGGGTCTCCATAGCGCTTAACCCTGTGACACCCAGACCGACCTGGCATTTTTCCCCCTGAAAAAAGCCCAAGTCCCTCAGGGTACCAGAACAGCAGATCTGCATCCCCGGCGGACAACGGGTTCAACTGATCTGGACCAGCGTGACCAGAACCAGTCCCGTGCCCTAACCACGCCGACATGCCTACTCCAGGAGAAGGGCAGATATGCGTGTTGATCTTAACATGAAAAGAAGGCGCCACCCAGACGTTCGGACGAACCGCGCCTGGTGGCCCACCCCAAGGGCGTGAGACCCCACTACATATGTTCAGATCCATCCCGTCATCATCCCCCAGACATGAACGAGAATCCGTCGACAACCCACCCAGGTCATGGGATGTGGTCGTCGGAAGAGGAAAAACCCCCATCTCAGTTGCTTTATAAAAACGCTGTTTCAACCACAAGCAACCAAGGCGTGCCAGTCAATCGCCTGTTTACAGCGAGCTAGCACTATACGTGCGTCGGGACACACCCCCATCAATGAACAGGCTATTTAGACCTGACATTGAATCCCCAAGGCGCCCAGGGGAACGACAAGAGGGGTGTGACACTCCCTAACTCCAACACTTCTGGAATAGAAAGAAGGAAGCATCAACAGTATGTATCCCAGTCTACACAGCCGGGGTAAAAAATGTTCACATTTTTACATCCCACCACCCTCCCATAGGAAAGAGACGGGGATCCCCAGAGAGACTTCCCACGCGAGCTGTACAGATTGAAAAGAATATATTGCACCTTGAGCCATGTAAAAAACTGGTTTTAGGGCCTCCGGGGAAGAGGCACCGAACCCATACACACTCAATAAACGAATTGAATCGAATATACATACAATAGAAAAGGACCCTGCTAGAGGGTCCACTCACTTTGACAATCTGAGGAGGAAGGCTCTGTACTCTGATGGAGGCTTCCTCACATGGAAGAAGGAGTCCGAACTCACAGAAGGCCTGAATAGGCGCTTGGTGAGGAGGAGCCCTGACCACCCCCCCTGAAAACAGATCCATCACATGGACCTGAACAGCACACGGAAGTCCTACCAACAGAGACGCGCACGGTGACGTACTCTATGGCGGGGGAATTCCTGCGGTGCACACGCCCAATATACCAGGCCGTGGGACCAGGAACTCCCCCCCCCCCCCCGTAACGTGCCGAACCGCCACGTGACGGGAACCTTGAAGGACAGGGGGTGTACCCCTGACCGACAGAACAATGGGGAGAGGAAAGGTTACCAGTTCACCCCTTTACGACCCCACACCCATGATACGACGTAACGACAAAAAGAGAATATGACACAGTCATAGTCAGCTCTATGAAGCGTTTCACAGCTCCACACAGCGCATGAGCTAACCTGCTATCTGATTTTTACTAAGGAAAAACACAGAATAGAGAGGGCTCTAAGAACCCCGGTCCAACATACACATGTGCTTCTGTGGCCAGTACAACCCAGTTGTAGGTCACATGACACACACAACCCATCATCACCTACAAAAAATGGCAAAAAACACTCAACAGAGGAACGCCGTTTTTTTCCACAATGAGAGAATACATCATTCTTGATTAGTATCGACCACAGGCCTTGCCAAGCACACATGACAGCAACCAAACCAATTTCCCTTTAGGAAATAAGTTTCTCCAGCAGATTTAGCACAACCTCAGCAATCAAGCTAAGAGTTACATCGTATCCCTACCACACAAAAGACACAATTAATGCACAACATGTCTGATAGGAGGTGATAAAGTCCCCAGGGAACCGGGGGGGAAAACACAATCCTCCTATTTTACCCTCAATACGGCCAGTTAAAACAGGAAAACCTGTTAATGTGTGAACTCACTGTTCATTGTCATTACAGTCTGAGAAAGAACATTCTTTTACTCACTTGTCACCAAGCATAGCTTCATAGGTTAGTTGCCTTAGTAGTGAGTACACGGTACACATAAACACCATGATGTTTCTCACACAACAACCAGATCAATACATCACGATCTGCACGGAGAAGCTAACTGCCAGTGACAAAAACAGCTCACACATAACCCGCAACGTATCCCAAATGCATTGCAACAACACACGTTTTGGGAAAAAACACCGTTATTCACAATACATTTAGCAAAGTAAAACCAGAAGACGTGTTATGAGGTCTGGCCAACCCCGTACCTACCCGGAACGCAGATCAGCGAAGTGCAGTCACAAGACACCGTAGAACACAGCCGTCCTGTGTTGTTCGATCCGGGCAGCGTCGCCGCTCCAACCAGTCGCTACAGTCCTCTCTGTTGACGCAATCCCCGTCCAGGTTCAGGGCAGGGTCGACGAACATCCCCTGTCAAGGATGACGTCGTGGTCAAGAGTGTAAAACATGTTAAAATCAAAGCACGTTCAACAGAATAGCATCAAGCTAACGGCTGCTCCAACCGTTCGGGTGCTATTGCTTCCGCTCGCGAGACGCCGATCTAACGACGCACGCGATCAGAAGCGAGCTCCCGGCGGCGCGCGAGAAGCTAAGCTACCCCGCGCCAGGCCACTGACCGGCTAACCGTAAGCTATGAACATGTAAACAATGACATAACACTCACCCAGACAGGCCGCCGTTCTGAACCTCTCCTCACTTTTTAAGAGAAAAGAGAAAACAAGACGTCAACACCGCTTCACAACGGTGACATTACCACGTCCGGCGGAATCAGCACAGTACCAACTGGCCTGTATAGCTGACTTTGAACATGAATCTGCCGCTATCGCACATTACATGCACATATCCCCTCGTGAAGGAATACTCTCATTTGGATATGAAAGATGGGGCCTTAACACGGTGACAGAGAGAATCCACTCGTCCAGAACACACAGGGATCACCAGTGTCAATGGTCGCGGCCCACTAGTTAAAACTACAATGGTCTTCAGACCAAGGTCTCCTGTCGCCTAGGCGGCTAAACAAAGGACCCTAGCCTGGGGCCGGTTTCCATAAACTTTGTCAAGTAGCCCCCATAGCACTAACAGACAAGTGGAGCCCGCCAGCAAACACTACTCACCCAACCTGGAACGCACCGCTCCTCACAACAGCGGCATGTCCGACAGTTCAGCTGTGGCCTGACAGGTTTCACCCCAACAAACACAGCAAGGAACTGCAGTTGAGAAGCATGCAGCGGCGTGCTCCCAATACGAAAACCGGTGGAGGGTTTTTAGAATGATCATCATCTTCTAGACAATCCAGTACGAAGACAATATCGCCGTATTTTCTCGAAAATAGTGAGAGAGAAAATAAAGATATGATGTCAACGTATCCTTGTTTCCCAAGCTGTTCCTAATCCAATATCTTCCATCATGGTGTCAAGTGTGGGGATCTACCGAGGCACTTCTTCCTTGTGGTGAAAGCGAGAAGGAGGAGAGCAGGTGACCACACACCTGCTTATGAAGGTAAGCTGATGAGGGTTGTGGTCAGACTAATACTGGTATTAGAGGTACATTTGTGGTTTATTCAGTACGCGTGCACGTACGCGAGATAGTGCAGTAGTGATGCCAAGCTAAGCCACTAACGATACAGAACTTCCTTCGGTAGGGGGATTGGGTTTCTTTATTGATCGCTTATCCTTATCATTAGGGCACAAGTATCTTGTGTTTATTATAAATTAACAAAGTTAAACAATGTGGTAATCTGAGATTTGATATATTCACAACTCTGTAATTCATGTGTGTCCTGTGTCTGACTGGGTTTCAGTGAGAATACAAGTTTCAACATTGTGCATCACAGAGCTATTCAATCCATTTCGGGAGTCCATAAATTGTCGTCAGTTTTTGGCCATTAGCGGAGATTGGAACCTCCAAACATCAGACATAAATGTCAAATGCTTCGACTTGGGAATAGATTTGTGAAGATGTCTGATCAGATGCACTAAAAAGTTTTAAATTTAAATGGGACATTTCGCACAGCCGGCCCTCGGCTTATGAGTTGAAAATCCTTATTCTATTTGAACGATTTGGCATACATTTCTCAGAACAGGTTATTTTGGGATATTCAGGAGATTAGGAGTAAAAGTTCTCATTTATAAAGAAAAATGGTCTGGTGATATATGTTTTAATTTATATTGTCTCATAACAGTACAGGACAATATGTGAAGTATAGTTTAAAGACAAAGATCCCTATATGTGCACAGATGTGGTCAGGAACCACTAGCCCTGGAGACCGGCAGGTTTAATGCCACTCCAGAGGAAAGCATGACTTTGTTTGCCGTGTGAGCTGTAGTGTTTTACTGTCTAACATGACCTTCCTTCGTGTTGATTTCCTTGAGCTGCATGATTATGGAAAAACTTGAGTAGTGCTTAAAGAAGGGAACTTTTCTTTGTAGCAGATTTTATTTGCCAAGTTTGGGAGAGAAGGCAGAATAGTTTGTTTAAGACCGAGCTGTAGCCTACAGTATAATAATCACTTTTGTAATGAAATTAAAGGATATAGTTGACCACCGTGAGGGTTGGGCACTTTGTGTGCATGACACGAAAATAAAAGAAAATCCTTCATCATTAGCCTACCCTTACTACTGCTACTACTACTACTACTACTACTACTACTACTACTACTACTACTACTACTACTACTACTACTACTACTACTACTACTACTACTACTACTACTACTACTACTACTACTACTACTACTACTACTACTACTACTACTACTACTACTACTACTACTACTACTACTACTACTACTACTACTACTACTACTACTACTACTACTACTACTACTACTACTACTACTACTACTACTACTACTACTACTACTACTACTATTACTACTACTACTACTACTACTACTACTACTACTACTACTACTACTATTACTATTACTATTACTATTACTACTACTACTACTACTACTACTACTACTACTACTACTACTACTACTACTACTACTACTACTACTACTATTACTATTACTACTACTACTACTACTACTACTACTACTACTACTACTACTACTACTACTACTACTACTACTATTAAGATAAGATATTCCTTTATTGATCCCCTTGGGGAAATGCAGGCATCATAGCAGCATGGGGGAGGAGGGAGGGGATGTACAGGTATAGTAGAAGACATACACAGATATGGGACTCATAAAATTGTAGTACAGTATATATACAAATTTAAATAGAATACAAATAGGCTAGATTAGTCTATACTAATGGTGATGATATAATTACATGGGTAAATATCCATATTGCTATCAACTTTAGGCAGAAACCATAGGCGGAGTGGCGCAGTGGGCAAGGCGCTCGCCACTAACGCAGGATATGCTGGTATCGAGCCCGGCTCTCGGCGTTGCTACCGGCTTGGCCGGTCGTCATACTAACACAATTGGCAGTGTTAGAGGGTGGGAAAGCCGGTGGGTTGGGATTAGACGTTGTGGACAGCGACTCCTACAGGTTGGTTGGGTGACGCCTGTACAGCAGAAGCAGGAAGTGACGGGGGCAGCGTTACACGTTACTCCTCGCCACTGACAGTTCGAGCTGTCTGGTGAAAAGATGCGACAGGCTGCCTCCTCGTGTACCGGAGGGCTTCTATCCTCACTACAGCCGACCAGTGGGAGGCATAGTCTAGCAACGTTCAAGACAGGGGAGGGAAGAATTGGAATCACGAAATTGGGATGGGAGAAACATTTAAAAATAAGGAGAAAAAGTGGATAATTATTTTTTTTAAACTTTAGGCAGAAACCATAAAGAAACAAGTCTACCGTGAACACATTATAGATTTCTCACTGGCAGCAACACAAGTTCTGGTTCACATTTCGTACAAATCAATCACTGTCACTAGAGAACGACATCATTAGACTAGACCAGGCTGGCAGCCTGAGAACACCTCCACATGTAGGGATACTAGAGAGAGGAGCCTCGACCGATTGAAAAACCCGGGCCAATCCGGAGTCACGTGACACAACCACCGGCAGCGACCGAGGAGCGCGGAGGACGCAGAGCCTCGATACACGAGCCTCTACACACCGACCGCGCGCTTTACGCCCAGTTTCTTTTTAATTGACCGCTTTACTCCCGCTCGGTGAGTACCTTTCACATGACATTTTCTCCCCTAAAGCCTTTTTGTTTTTAATCTTCTTTTTCTTCGTTGTCTTTCGTGTTCCGACAATGGACAATGTTTTCTTATTTTCTGCATGCAATGGTTTGAATCTTGGATGTAAGTGTTGGGTCTCCGGCGACATCCTACGTGCTTGCGGACCTCTTGGTGTTTTTTTCTTCTTCTTCTCCTCCTCTTTCCATCCGAAGCAGCCTCCTCTCTCTCTCTCTTTCTCTTTGCGAGCTCACTTGTTTTCTCCTCTCTTGCTTTGTTTTCTCGCTTTTTCTTTGTCATGTGTGGTTTTGCTGTGCTTTTGGTCTTGGTGCTGTTCTATGGTCTTGCTGTGTTTCACTGGGGTTCGGAGGCAGGATGTCTTCGAGCACCGCAAAAAAAAACTGCTTTCTGTTTCCATCTCTTGAGGATTTTGCTTTTCAAATATAGGTGAGAATTGAACTTTGCTGGGAGTTTGTTTCGCCGTTTCTTCCCTGTGTTCTTTTATACAGAGTTTAAGTTACACTTTTTTTTTTTTCTTGATTAACCCCGAATCACACGTTTTTGGACGGTGAGAGATTTGTAGTCGGGAGATCTGCGTGGAGGATAATAATAATAACAGCCCGCCTCCGCTCAGGAGGAGAAGTGATAGCGGTCCCGATTGATTTATTTTTCTCAATTAGGGAGCACGAATCGATCCATACGCTAATACCGTATTGAGAGTTCCCTCCCAGTGACCGCCAGCAGATGTGAAGACGTTCAGACACGTCTTTGAAGCAAAACACTGATTTACAAGACAAAATGAGGCGCAACAACTGATTCCCTGCCCATTGAAACGGGCACATGTGCATGTCCGCGTGATCCCCTGCCTGCTGCGCACCTGAACCTCATTTAGTTTGTGGTCGTGAGTCGTGACTACTGGAAACAATCACGTTATGCTACGTTGGTTTCAGGGGAGTTTTCCACATTTGAATGGAGGGGATAATATGGAGGAGACAAAGTAACAAAGCTCCCCCATATAGTTTCGCAGTAATTCATGCAAATCGGGCCGTGCAGAAGCAGGTCCCATAATGATATTATGTGATTAATGACGTGACCTTGACACGGAGACAGGCAGCCAACACTCTTACTCAGCTATCTGGAGGCTACAATCCGACACACACAACTGCCAGTAACAGTAAAAACCACGACATTAGTATTTCAAATGACCGATGGCATAAGAAATCCATTACCAACGCGCTGCCTAAAAGTTCGTATCTGCGGCTGATATCAGCGCAATTTTAAGATACACTTAAGGTTATTCATTATGTAACTTTCCTCAGCCCTTGACACCCCCCCCCCCTCTCTCTCTTTCTCTCACTCACTCACTCACTCACTCACTCACTCACTCACTCACTCACTCACTCACTCACTCACACACACACACACACACACACACGCACGCACGCACGCGCACACACGCACACACACACACGCACGCACACACACACACACACACACACACACACACACACACACAACACACAGACACACACACACACACACACACACACACACACACAACACACACACACACACACACACACACACACACACACACACACACACACACACACGCTTCAATCAAGCATGAGAGATATGGGTGAAACGCATTTGAGAGCCATTCCAGCGTTCCGACTTTTGCAGGTCAGAGAACAGGTGGGGGAATCCGAGCATGAAATGTGCTGCTTTGCAAACAATACTTATCTCTCACTCGGGACTGGGGGGGGGGGGGGGGGGGCTGGGGGAGGAGGCTCGCTCTGGAATAGCCACCGAGAAAGTCCGCCTATAGAACCTATAAGCGTGCAAATGATTGGAGCGGCCGGAATGATCACTGACCCATCTCACGGCCACGGGTCACGAATAATATGATGCTTGACAGACAGAGAGGCATGCACCAGAGAACCCACGTCATCTCTCTCTCTCTCTCTCTCTCTCTCTCTCTCTCTCTCTCTCTCTCTCTCTCTCTCTCTCTCTCTCTCTCTCTCTCTCTCTCTCTCTCTCTCTCTCTCTCTCTCTCTCTCTCTCTCTCTCTCTGTCACTGACTATCTTTCTCTTTGTGTATACGAAGGAGATATAGAAAGAGGCAACGGAGAGATGAGAACGAGGATATAGTAGGCCTATGCGTGGCTGTGTGTGTACATGAGCGTGAGAGTTATTACTCATAGAGTAGGGCTTTGTTCAATTATGCATAATAGTACCCATTGCACCCCATTAGATCTCATACTGTTAGGGGCAAGGTGCAGTGCAGTGTGTTCAGCCAACACACTCCTAATGCATTCCCTCTAATACAAAATATATCCATTCATTCAGCTATTGGACAACTGCAGCTTGGGTAACCAGCCAGTGAGCCCATGCTTGCTCCTGAAGCTAAACTCTTGGCACGATATACACTCATTAGCCTTGCAGCATCAGGATTTCAGCACCACGGCCAGCTCCGTTTATTCCCCATTCAAAGAGACCTGGCGCTTGATTTCAGCACCGTGGACAGCGGCCAATCCTTTATTATAGTGCTCCAGCAGTTGAACTGTGTCTCGTTGCCAGCAGGGATTCTGGAGTGTCTTTATTCACCAACTTCTTCCCTCCTCCACGCAGTCCTAATTTAGAAGCACAGTAAGCACTACACTAGATCCTCTTTAAAAGCATCTTTAATAGTGAATGTGCACCCCTGAAACTGAGTTTGCAAGCTGCTTATTATAACCATAATAATGTTCAATAAATGATCGTACAGAATAACTAGTCTTGAGAGCTACAACCCTATTCTGTGCTGCCATCAAAAGACAAAGCCTGTTGCCGCCTTAATAACAATTCATTGGAACATATACCATCAAATTGATAGATTGTTTGACATTCTCCACCCAAATGGGATTTATTTCATGAACATAAGTCTACAGGTGTCTTTAACCATCAAACCACCCTGGACATTGTCTTCAAAGCTGGTTTTCCATTCACTGCCAACAGAGATTATTTTTTTTAACCTTTATTTACCCAGGGTAGGTTCGCTGAGCACGGATGCTCTTTTTCAGCTATACGCCCTGCTTCACATTCACACAGTTCCATTCACACCTGGGAGCTGCCCAGTATACAACCACAGTCTGACACCGTTGGCCACTGAGCAACTCCACTGGAGCAGTTGGGAGTTTAGTGCCTTGCTCAAGGGCACTTCAGCGGTTGGAGTTAAGGGTATGGAAGAGAGTTATTCATTCACTTCCCCAGCCCAGATTTGTCCTGCCGGTCCGCGGGATTGAACCCTGCGACCTTCCGGTCACAAACCCGCTTCTCTAACCTTTAGGCCACCGCTGCCCCAGGAGGACATGTCTCTTAAAAAAACCCAACTATGACATTTTTTGAAAAATGTATTACACCCATTATGTCACACATATCCCCAAACTATAATCTGTTTTGTTCATTTGGTTATTGAGTTAGAGGGTTGAGATAAGTGATGACATTATATATTATTCCAGGAAGTAATAAATACATCTCTCAGTGTTTCCCCTTAAAATTCTCTAGTGGTGGGTGCTAAAGTTGAGTGTCTCAGCTGACTAGGGGTGGGGGTTGCTGATTAGGGGGCGGCCCCTCCCGTCAAGTGGGCGGGGCGGGCTGCCCACTACTTCCAATGGCAGGGGCAAGACTGATCTCTGCAGAGAAACAATGAAAATATCAAGGCCTTAGTGTGAGGATTCGCCTGTCCCTGGACCTTTTTCCCTGTCTACTCTCCTCAACAGCCCCCACCCTTGCGAGGACTTTTCCCTGTCTCCTACTCTTCACCAGCCCCCACCTTTGGACATTCTTGTTCCCCTACCTTCACGTACCTGTTGGGAGTTTGCGATCAACTTGGGAGAGTACTTAGGTTGCAGACTCCCCTCCAGTCCTTGTCGGGTCGTTCTGTGTTCTGTACGCTGGTTCTGTACGTTACCATCTACTGCCGTTTCCTGGAGTGGGACATCGTCTTCGCTCTCTATACTTCCACGGGAGGATCCCTTTGTTCTCACTCCAGACGTCGTGCCATCTTGTTGCTACCATCACCTGCCGCGTCTCCGGCGTGAGACGACGTGCCAGCCATCACCACCTGTCGCCGTGTGCCTGGAGTGGGACACCGCCTTCGCTCTCTAATTCTCTACGGGAGGACTCCAGTGTTCCCACTCCAGACGTCAACCCGGCTCGCCATCGCTCCCTATTCCACGGGGGGAAGGCGTGTTCTCCCTCGGACCCCGGCTCGCCATCGCTCCCTATTCCACGGGGGGATGGCGTGTTCTCCCTCGGACCCCGGCTCGCCATCGCTCCCTATTCCACGGGGGGATGGCGTGTTCTCCCTCGGACCCCGGCTCACCATCGCTCCCTATTCCACGGGGGGATGGCGTGTTCTCGCCCCGGTCCCCTGGGACCCCCTTTGTTCTGCGCTGCCCTTCTGCAGCATCCGAGGAGGAGGAGGAGGATTCTTTTCTGAGCAGCAGAGCCCTACTCGGTGTAGGGACGGAAGAGGATCCCCGTGCCCGGCCTCCGCCGTCGGGCCCCCGGTCCCCGTGCCAGGCCTCCGCCGTTGGATTCCTGTCCCCGTCCCCAGCCCCTCTCTCCGGGCCTCTGTCCCAGTCTCTAGCCCGCCTCTCCGGGCATCTGTCCCTGTCCCCCTCTCCAGTGCCCCTAGTCCCTTAGCCTGTTCGCCTGTTAAAGGCACAGTGCCGCAGTTTTCATATGTCATGGACTCTAGTGTTTTTTGTGTTCTCCCTTAAAGGGACTGTGCCGCTTTTTGTTATATAATAAATATTGCCCTGTTTTGGCTTACTCTCATACCTGTCTTGTGTTGTACTATTGGAGTCGGTTGCAAACCATAACAGTACGACCCGACCTGTCGACGACCCCAGCCAGCACAGACAGTGTATTAGAGAGCCCCTGTTAGCTCCCCTGTTAGCTCCCCTGTTAGCTCCCCTGTTAGCTCCCCTGTTAGCTCCCCTGGTAGCCTCGTTAGCTCCCCTGGTAGCCTCGTTAGCTCCCCTGATAGCTACCCTGTTCCCCACAGCTAGGACTGTCCTTTCAGCTAGCTTGTTCTCCTCAGCTAGTCCAGCCTGTCTGCTAGCTTAGCCCCTGCAGCTAACCGGCTTCCTCAGCTAGTCCAGCCGTCTGCTAGCTTAGCCCCTGCAGCTAACCGGCTTCCTCAGCTAGTCCAGCCGTCTGCTAGCTTAGCCCCTGCAGCTAACCCCATGTGTTCTCATGCTAGTCCAGCCATGTCTGCTAGCCTAGCTCCGGCAGCTAGCGCAGCCTCTATGCTAATGTAGCATTTACAGCTAGCATAGGCCCTGTAGCTAGCAATGCCCTGGCAGCTACCCTGTCCCTCTGCTAGCCCCACTTTAGGTGTAGCTTCCCCTGCTAGCATGGCCCATTTTTTTTGTTGTTGTTTGGTTGCTCTGTCATGTCCCCTGCCCCGCTGTCTGATTTTTGAGTCGCCCGGTGGCTCCCGTGGAGGGGGAGGTACTGTGAGGATTTGCCGGTCCCTGGACGTTTTTCCCTGTCTACTCTCCTCAACAGCCCCCACCCTTGCGAGGACTTTTCCCTGTCTCCTACTCTTCACCAGCCCCCACCTTTGGACATTCTTGTTCCCCTACCTTCACGCACCTGTTGGGAGTTTGCGATCAGCTCGGGAGAGTACTTAGGTTGCAGACTCCCCTCCAGACCTTGTCGGGTCGTTCTGTGTTCTGTACGCTGGTTCTGTACGTTACCATCTACTGCCGTTTCCTGGAGTGGGACATCGTCTTCGCTCTCTATACTTCCACGGGAGGATCCCTTTGTTCTCACTCCAGACGTCGTGCCATCTTGTTGCTACCATCACCTGCCGCGTCTCCGGCGTGAGACGACGTGCCAGCCATCACCACCTGTCGCCGTGTGCCTGGAGTGGGACACCGCCTTCGCTCTCTAATTCTCTACGGGAGGACTCCAGTGTTCCCACTCCAGACGTCAACCCGGCTCGCCATCGCTCCCTATTCCACGGGGGGATGGCGTGTTCTCCCTCGGACCCCGGCTCGCCATCGCTCCCTATTCCACAGGGGGATGGCGTGTTCTCCCTCGGACCCCGGCTCACCATCGCTCCCTATTCCACGGGGGGATGGCGTGTTCTCCCTCGGACCCCGGCTCGCCATCGCTCCCTATTCCACGGGGGGATGGCGTGTTCTCGCCCCGGTCCCCTGGGACCCCCTTTGTTCTGCGCTGCCCTTCTGCAGCATCCGAGGAGGAGGAGGAGGATTCCTTTCTGAGCAGCAGAGCCCTACTCGGTGTAGGGACGGAAGAGGATCCCCGTGCCCGGCCTCCGCCGTCGGGCCCCCGGTCCCCGTGCCAGGCCTCCGCCGTTGGATTCCTGTCCCCAGCCCCTCTCTCCGGGCCTCTGTCCCAGTCTCTAGCCCGCCTCTCCGGGCCTCTGTCCCTGTCCCCCTCTCCAGTGCCCCTAGTCCCTTAGCCTGTTCGCCTGTTAAAGGCACAGTGCCGCAGTTTTCATATTTCATGGACTCTAGTGTTTTTTGTGTTCTCCCTTAAAGGGACTGTGCCGCTTTTTGTTATATAATAAATATTGCCCTGTTTTGGCTTACTCTCATACCTGTCTTGTGTTGTGCTATTGGGGTCGGTTGCAAACCATAACACGTAGACTAGAGGGATTATCAGATAACATAAATGCATATAGTGTAGAATGTCCTTATATATATATATAATTTGTATTATTTCTCAGAGCTGTATTTATTACTTCTTGGAGTAATATACATCACAATGACACATCTTGATTCCTGAACTCAATAACTCAAACCAAATGAATGTGTGTGTGTGCGTGTGTGTGTGCGTGTGCGTGTTCGTGTGTGTGTGTTAGCCAGGTACTGCTCAGTATCAGCTATTATAGGAAGCCGCTCAATTTGGAGGAGGCGCTGTTACCTTTACCCATGATTCTGCCGCCCATGCACCTTGTACCTGACTGTTCTTCATAATTTTCTGATTGCACTCGCATTGTTTATGTCCTTTGTATGAGGCTTCCTTGTACTTCTGTTTATGTGGACATAAATAAACATTTCAAATGTGTGTGTGTGTGTGCGTGTGTGTATGTGTGTGTGTGTGTGTGTGTGTGTGTGTACGAGACAGTTTATAGTTTTGGGATGTGTGTGAGATTATGAGCATAATTAACTAATTTGTTTGTCGGAGTGTTCCTTTACGGGTCATCGCCAAGAGAGTCCTGGCTCTTTTAGTTTCTAGCTTTTGGAGGGACTTGATCAGAAATGATCACATGATCATCACTAACATAGATTGAACTGTCCAAGATCATAGAAAGTGCTGTAAGTGATTTACACTTATTTTTGTGTAATTTTTATTATTATTTTTGTATTATTACACTGACACTTAATTTTATTTGGTTAAAATAAGTGTTAAGTAGCTTCCAATAGTCTCTCCAATCAGGGCAGTGTGGAGTCCTCTCTCCTGATTGGATAAAGTGAGACCGGGATACCAGAACATTTATTTTGTGTTTACTGCAGAGCGGAGGGACTAGGAGACCCATGTTACTGACCAGACACTCTACATCAGTGATGGCTGTCAGAGTGTAGAGCTAGTATTTGAACATAAATACCACTTATTTGAGCACAAAAACACCACTTCCAGCACCTTTAAGTGAGTTCTGATTGAAGGGCAGGTGGGAAAGGGCCTGTTGAATCTCAAGCACATTCACAGCTCATTTAGTTCAGTCTAGTTTAGTTCAGTCTAGTTTAGTTCAGTCTAGTTTAGTTCAGTCTAGTTTAGTTCAGTCTAGTTTAGTTCCATAATCGATAACAAATGCACAGCAGACAGTCATGCATACATTATGAAATCATCAAGGATAACAATAACGTTTCAAAAACGTATTTCCACTCTCTGGTCCTCAGTGGAAGTTAGTAGTAGTCTTCTTCCCCTGCCGCCAGTTAGATAACGTCTATGAGCAATGTCATTCATTTAGCTCAGTCCTTAAAACATACGGTTATCCTATAACCATAGTTATATGAGTATAGCGAGCGCTCTGCACTCTAGTGGAACCACATCCCTTATCAATCTAATACTGAATAATTTTCTTCACATGTACACACCCATCCGCCTGGCCACACCCACATCCGCTCCTCTACATAAGCGTGGTCGTGGCCATACTAACAGCTCCTTCCCAAGTCTTTCACTACCGAAGGCGAAAACCACGGGGTCCTCAGTGAGTCAGTGCAGAGCGCTCGCTATACTCATATAACTATGGTTATAGGATAACCGTATGTTATATTATCGTATAGCTTACGCTCTGCACTCTAGTGGAACACAGGAGCTGAGCAGAGCGGAAGCTCGACAAATGTACCCGCTGAGGCCCCCCACAACCATCAGAACCGGGGAGGACCCGAGCCCCCGGACCCCCCTAGAGGGGGACGGGAGGGAATCGGATCCGACTGTGCGAAGAGGGTTTAGCATCTCAACGCACAGGGTGAGCAGATCGTGGGACTTACCTTCACACAGAAGGACCTGCGACCACTCAGGCGCGCATCCCACATGCCACTAGGGAACGAACAGGAAGAAAAAAAACACGTTACAGCCCATAACATCACAGGGTCAAAGGTCAAGAACCCAACCCCGTGGCAAGGCCATAGCAGCGGAGCGCGGAGGAGGACCCAGCCCCAGGAACAGCCTGAGGGCCAGGACCCCCCGGAAAGGGGGCCTGGTGAGGCCAACGATGCCGTAGCATCGAGACCCCACCAGACGGTCACTAGTGACACCACCCCCTACATCGACAGCGTATCGGACAGGGCCCAATCCAAGAGCAGGCCCTTCCCCCCTACAGCACGCCGCCCTGAAGCACTCTACAGAGGCTACACCCCCACAACACTGTGGGGCCAGTCGGCGCACTGGGAAGACAACCCCAAGAGGTTGATCCCTCAATCCTGGCAACAGGCCAAGAGCATAACTTGACCTGTGCCCGGAGCACTGCGGACTAGACAGGCGCCTAAGGGGTCTACTGTGAACAGCACCCCGGCGGAAGGGGCGTTCGGTATGCTGTGCACCATGTCGCAGCCTCCACAAAACCCGACCCCCTAGAGAGGTCGAGGTCCAAGAGAAGGCTGACACGATTGGCAGACGTCATGAAAAGTACGGGGGCACACTCACAGGCAGACCGGGTCAAGCCCGGCCTAAACCCAAGAGTCGACTCTGCTACCAACACACGGGGAATCAACCACCCCCCTATGTTTAGTTTAACAGGAGGCGGTTGTTCACTTAACCCCCCCAAAAAAAAAACTCTGAAAACACAACTGCGCGTTTAAAAAATACACCGGCTATATAGGCAGTACAAGTGCTTCAGTTTTTAAGAAGGGGTTAACCCAGGCCAACAGGTCGACGAGAACGAGTCCGGACCTGGGCCCGGCGGACTGGGACGTACACATGGATGCCAGAGGGGTACAATAGAACCACCTCGACAGCCCCCTCCCAGCCCCGCCGAGCAGGGGAAGGGAGGGGCGAAAAAGAATGGAGAAGGACCAGGCCCCTTAGCACAGCGCAAGGTACAACACAATATGGACCAAGCAAGTGCGAAGGATAACTCGTAGTGACGTACACCTCCATAACATCAATCCCTGCGACGCCCGGGCCACCCCAAAAAGCACAAAGTCCTTCAGGGCACCAGAACAACAGATCCGCGCCCCGGCGGACAACGGGTTAACTGACCTGGTCCGGCGCGACCAGAACCAGTCCCGTGTCCTAGTCATGCCGCCATCCCCAGTCCTAAGAGGGGGGTAGGTACGCGCGTCGATCTAAAACATCACAGAGGGTGCCACCAAGACGGTCAGAACATGAACGCACCGTGCCCGGTGGCCCACCCCATGGGCGTGAGACCCCTCTGCCAATGCTTTGATCTACTCCGTCATCTCCCCCCAGAGACGAGCGAGAGTTTGTCGAGACTAACCTAGTACACTGGCGCTCGGAAGAGATAAAATCTCCATTCCAGTCGCTCTACAATTTTTTTTTTTATAATGAGCAACCAAGGCGCGCCAGCCCATGCGTGGTTCCACACTGAAAGCACCCAGGGCCAGCGCCATGTACACGTCGAGACCCAAAACACATCAATGGTAATTCTAACAAGAAACCAGATAACGTTCCCTCCACACTGCCTGGGACGAGCGGCAGGAAGCTGGCCAAAAGACACAGATATGGGTCCCATATGACGTGTCTGAGGGAAAAAACCCTGTCAACACTGCTCTGTATAAAAGAGAGGATACAGGGAACCCCCAGAGAGACCTCCCACGTGAGTAATAATTGAAAAGATATATGTAAACATTGAGCCATGTGACCAATGGCTCAACACATATGCAATAGAGAGCAGAGCAGAAAACAACAGTTTCCAACGCACCGCATAACTCAATCTTGACAATGACAGTGGTCCACAACATGGAGCCTGAAAAAAACTCACGAAAGTCTCACGACCAATAGAAACACGCCCAGTGACTTATTCTATGGCCAGGGAAATTCTGTGACCCACCTGCCCAAATATGGCGTGATACCAGGGAAGTCTTTCGACCGAGTGCTAGCCACAGGCCTTGCTAAGCACACATGTATAGCGACCAGAACACAATTTTCAAGAAAACTGTCCTACTCCCTAAGCAAACACACAACCCCACAGCTAGGTATATATTATACATCGTATCCCCAATATATAGTGAATAAACACACATTTTGTAACAAAAACCAGTCCCTCACCAGGAGGGACTTTTTTATTTAATAACAAAATCATATGTTGGGGGGGGGGAAGGGGACAGGGGTAAACAGGGGAGTCACTAGCGGCGCCTGCCGCATGCAAAGCGTTGTTTGCCCCCACGGGGAGCCGGCCCGGAGGAACGGTTCTGGGGAGCCTGGTCACGACGATCCCTACCGTTACCTCCGGGCGTGGGGCGGCTGGCTGCAGCGGACGAGGCACTCCCTCTACTCCTGGCCTTCTTCGCCGAAGGTCCAGCAGCGGCGGCGGTGGTGGCAGAGGCAACGTTCGCGGTCCTCTGCCGGCGTTGCTTCTTCCGGACATCACCGGTGGCATCAGGTCGGGGGAAATGTGGCTGGAGCACGGAGCGCTCCTCCTCCATCTCCCTGCAGACAGCCGTCAACTGTTGCATGGCCGACCCGAATAGCCCAGCTTCTGAGAGGGGGGCCGTGAGCAGCGGAATCCTCATCTGTTCCGGCACCCGCGCCTGCTCCAGCCAAAGGTGGCGCTGGGAGAGAGTGGCCAGGGCACGCTCCTTCCCGGCGGCTATCGCCTGCAGCTGGGTTAGGTGCAGGATGGCTCCAGCCACCTGGGCGTGAAGGTATCGTTGATGGTCATCCAATACCGACCCGGCCGCCATCAGCCCCGACATTTAGCGTGCTAGCTGCGCGATGTTGGAGGTCGCAGCTAGGCTCTGAGTCGCGGCAATGTACACCTGGTCACTCCAATTAGCCAACTGCCTAGCCGATTTCCCCTGGGGAACCGGCTTTCGCAACGGCTCCCACACCATTTCGGGACAAAGTATGGATGCCATCGGGCTATCAAGCCAAGGCACCCCGTCCTTTAGCCCCTGGACCAAACCCACCACCCGCGTGACTGGCACGTAGGCGGGGGTAAGGCCAACAATGCGGGAGATTACCTGTCCCTGTGTCACGTAGGCCTCCATTGCTGGGAAGAATGGGCAAACAACGCCTGTCTCTCTCACAGGACGACGTTGCCAGAGATGACCTATCATGTCATCAGGAACAGGTGCTGGCAGTGGCTGCGGCAACGCCACACCATTATCGGCTGCGGCGGCCGCCATGAGCTCGGGGAACAAGGCAAGCAACTCCCCTTGCGTACCTCCCTCAACGTCACTCGCGTCCCTCGCATACGGGAGGCTGCCACGGGCGCCACCATCCGACGCGGCAGATAGCTGGGCATCTTGTCTCGGGGTCGGAGGTTCTAACCCAACCCTGGAGTACAAGGGACCCCAAGGAGACGCAACACTCCCTGCCACTCCCCGAGGTGGAGAGTGATACGTCTCTACTGGGGCTTTGAACAAGAGAGCTCTCGCCCCCTCCATATAATCCTCAGTCTCCATCGGAAATGGAGACGAGGCAAGAGAACTCTCGTCCGGCTTCAGCACAATATCAAAGCCAGGCCGTTCGCCCCTGCTGCTCGCCGCCTTACGACGAGAGTGAGCTGAGGCGAAGAGTCTGCGTTGCAAATCCCCTGCCACCAGAGGAGCTGTCGGCCTATCGGCCGACTGTCCACTGGCGGGGGAACCAGGGCCGGAACCAGGCCATCTCACGGGAGATGGAGGCTCAACGGCCCCTCTGCGAGGCAAACTCACCATCGGGCGCCGCCCAGGCGTATCTGGCTGCCACGACCGCGGAGCCAGAAATGCCCCACGACGCACGGAGGACGCGGCGATGGTGAAGCGCTGGTGAAGGGTGACGTTGCGAGCGTCCAAACCCTCCGAAGGTGCAAACATTATTTCTTAGCTTTTCTCGTAAAATTGCGAGAGAAAAATAAGATACAATGTCCACATAGCTCCTTTCCAACAACTATTTCGGCTCTAAACTCAAAGTGGTGTATACAGTCACTTCTATGGTGGTGAAAATAGGGAAGGAGCTGTTAGTATGGCCACGACCCCGCTTATGTAGAGGAGCGGATGTGGGTGTGGCCAGGCGGATGGGTGTGTACATGTGAAGAAAATTATTCAGTATTAGATTGATAAGGGATGTGGTTTGTGGGATATTCTGATGAAGAATGTCTCAGTCAACCGAGGCTTGGATAATAACAAGGTTTATTAACCAAACAGATAGAATACATAGAGAGAATGGCTGAGGCTCTCGCCCCAGGTGATCAGCTGAAATTACCCAGGTAAGAACCCTGATTGTGGTCGGGAAGAGCCCTTTATAGTTCAACAAAGGGGGTGTGTGGTCCCATTTGATAGGTCAGATGGGGGGGAGGGGGTACAGGTTTGGGGACACAGGGGAGGGGGGTGATTATTCCACAGAGAGGGGGGGGGGGGCACAGGTAAAGGGAACACAGGGGAGGGGGATATATTTACATGAGGACATATTATACCACAATACTCACTTTTCTTTCTTATAATGTGGGTGAGATTAATGTATAATATACCAGGATTGTTTGGAACAGGTAAAAGTGGGGATAATAGTTTAAAATAGAATTATTTACATACATGATTAATAGAATTATTTACATACATGATTCATGACATGATCGACTGGACTGCGGTTTGTGTTATTTTGATATCAGAGATGTGGGAATAGATATCACCCTTTTCTTTTATTAATCGTTCAAAATACCTATATCAATGAGTGGTCCTCATCTCTGATATCAAACAACAATTAACATAATCATTTGAAGCTATCGCTGTGCAAATATCTTGGCATACCTTCAGTCGTTCATGTCGTGACTCTGGGGAGCTAATGTGATCGTTGTGCATACAGGCATCGTAATAAACCAATTAAATACATGCACTGTCTGTGTGGTCAGATTGCACAGGGTGAAAAAACAAAATTGTGTGCATAATTAGGCTAATGTGTACAAAAACATTTTAACAACCGTTAACCTGGTGGTTAATAAAACTAACATGATTGATTATGGGAAACTGTTCAAAAATATATATATATATTTTTGCACGTTTTATGATGATTCTTGATGAAATTACTTAGGATCCAGTTGTATTTACCCTGAGTTTGAGTGTCACTTTCATCTGTGATTGCCTCAGTTTTGTTGGTCTTTACTTAGAATCAGGCAATTTTCTCCATTTCTTCTCTATAAATGAGGAGATAAAACGTCTTATGCATCGCTTCTGTATGTAATTCTAGTGCATATACTATCAATGGTTCACCATACAGGTGCAAAACAACGTTACATGTCCTCTTCTATGAGAGAATAAAACAACTGATTCTTTCTTGTCTGACAATACAATTTTGTAACCTAAGTAATTCAAATGTGATGTAATGTGATCATGTGGTCACTTCTTCCTTCAGCAATACATTTTAGCTCATTATTACTAACCATTGTTAATGCTTTCTCATTGATTTCTTTTCATCACATCCCTAGTTCATCGTTTTGCAGATACATACAATTGTGTGAAAAGTTTCCTTCTTGTGAAGGTATTAATCTGAATGATGTTGCGTCGTTGTTGACAAGGTGTTCTCTGTCGGTCGTGTGGCAGGGCCAAACAGTAACACATAAAAATTAAATAAATACATACAATAGACATTACCTTAGTGGCTAATGTGTCAAAATAAAATTGAAAACCGTTAACCTAGTGGTTAATATAAAAGGTGATTATGATAATCGTTATGCATTGTTCTGTGGTCAAAACAAACTTGGTGTCTTGGAACAATCCAACTGGTTCTGTCTTGTTAACAATATAATTTTCAATGTGACTCTGTGATCATTCCTTATTGTTATTATAAATTGGTTATTGCAATCTTATTGGTTGTATTTCATCATATTCTTAGTTCATAATTTTCTTGATATATATGAACTTTGTGAAACATCTCTTGTTTGTGAATCTGACAGTTGCTGCGTCGCTGTTGACCATCTGTTCTCTGCCAGGGATGTGTCCTTCTGTGGTGACCTGCTGTGTGTTGAACGTATCGTACATTCAGTTGATGTTTCTGTGAGCCTGTCGTGTGGCAGTAAGACAGTAAAAAGTAAATAAATACATAACAATTTTGGACAATGTGTATTCAGAAGTCTCTCGGTCCACAGGTCTCATTTGCTATGTGTCTCTTCTTGACGATGCAGTCGGGAATATTCACTGGTCGCCGTTCATTCAGAGGGGGCCTACAGGAGGTCGCCGTCCGCTCCCTGTGTACCTTGTCAAGGGTCACTGGTAGCAGTCAACTATAGTGGTCTTTTCCTGCAGCCTATGTTGTTCTCCACCACCATCACATGTGTTGTGCTGGTTTCGCTGTCCTCTCCTCGTCAATGCGGTACCACTTGATGGAGGGCGAGGGCCCGCCGGTGTAGTGGCTAGTCAGTAGGACGCTCTCTCTCACACGGATGACAATCTTGTCATGGGAATCCACCTTGATGGTCGGGGCTTTGGTTCCCATCTGCAGGTGATGGGTTTGGTCTGCAGTGCCGGGGTGGAGGCCGTCAAAGGTTGATCTCCTCTTCGTCAGTGTCTCCTTGGTCAGTCTCCTTCGTGGTCCTCTGCTCCACTTTCTTGGGGATGTCTGTGGGCTGGGTTGGATGGTTCTCCCACGGTTGTTGTCGTCGCCTCTGGTTGTGTCCGCAGCTCCTTGGCGGCGTCCCTGGTGGTTCTATGCTGTCGTGGGTCGCTCAGGTCACTGGGTTGTGTTCCTCTCTGTCTGGTCCTGCTGTCGTTCGTGGTTCAGGTCTCGCGTCGTCTCACTCGTCCTGTCCTCTCACCAATTCGTGATCTGAGGGTGATAAACACTGCCTTAGAAAACTCCTCACATAAATGATTCAACGCCTTTCTGCTAAAGAGGAAAATCATTTAGGGTTAATTCAATTTATTGTAAATAAAATCACTTAATTGAAAATAGGAAATGCAAGCCAATTGCATTAGCAGTGATTCCTTGTGTCAAGAAGGTCACATTCACTACAATCTTATCATTAGGCTTTAAATAAAATTAGTAAATGAATGGCCAAAGTCTTGAATCAGATAAAATAGTCTGTGGTGTTAAATTGAAGTTGATCTTACCTCAGGCTGCGTACGATGGTGTGCTTCTTCAAGATACTTACCTCGCCATGACTTCTCGGTTGTTCTTCACATCTCAGTGTGGCTCATCATAGCATAGCATGGGGAAAAAACATAAAATCTAGGTAGCCAGTTAGTTTTGTCATCTAACCCTAACTAACCTTACTGTCATGCATTTGTCCTAATAAACTAACCTACACTGTAGCACTCAACACTTTGATGACCATTGTTACTCAGCTGATAGAGGTGTGCCCTGCCTGATGTCCTGTCGTACAGAACCTGTGAGTCGCTTTGGATAAAAGTGTCAGCTAACTGATCAATGTTGTTGATATCTTGTACATTTAGATAATTGTGTTTCAATTTTGGTGGTTGATAATTTTGCAGTCGTGGAAAGTACTTGAAATTTGCAAGGAGTTAGTGGTTAAGCAGAGAATAGAAGGAGGGGGATAGTATGTTAAATTGTTTTCATCATTGATCTTTCATCTCAGGCACTTCTACTTTGTTTGGTTTTATTCAGAATTCATATCTCTAATTCGTGTGCCTCTTAAAAAGAGATGATGAAAACAACTGGTTAGTTATTGTTAGTATGGGAATTAGGTAGACTTTCATGACTGCAACATCATCATTTGTGTCTGATTTCATGTTTAACTAAGTGGTTCTCTGTTGGTCCACCAAGTCTGTGGTCAGAGTGTAGGCATACCCTGTGGGTTTCAAGTGCCCATCCAATGGTGTCTGCTATCGTCGTCTCTAGGTGTGGTCAGAGTCCTCTCTAGGCATTTGCATTGTTTTGTCTCCCAAGTGCCCACTCTGAAGAAATTTACATGTGGGTATTTGGATGCAGATTTGTTCCAAATGGTCAATCGATTGTCTCTCAGCTCTACACTGTCTCTCGGTTGACATGCAAATTGTTGGAGCTTCAGTCTTTTGTGATACGCTTTGGGTGTAGTCATGCACTGTTTTGCATCTCGCCTCAGAGCCAGATCTGTAAATACAAACACATGTTAATTTTCCACTCTTTTCTAAGACCTGGGTGAATCCTCTTTGACTGTCTGTGTGCTCAACAAACATTAGCTAGATCTCATCCATCCCGTTCTTGGATATAATGATAGTGTTATCATTTATCAATCATATCGCATATGTACACAAGCATCATATGAATGTGGAACCACACATTTTGAATCATGTTTAAAATGTCTTACAATGGAAAGGGCTAGTTATCTTTCATTGGTTCTTTAGATAAACACATTAACTCAAGTGAATATAACCTAAACATCTTACTTTTAAACATGATCTATGTTGTTTGTGCCCAAGTTTTTCAACATTGAAAGCTTATAAAGTCTAATCTAACGCTGTTTATGTGGACAATTCCTGTACTGTCGTATACTGGGAACCGGAAGTGTTTGTTTAGCTCCCATGGTCAGTATGACCGGTACGCCCACAGATGTATTATAATTCTGAAACAGACATTGTAATTAGCTTTATGTGACTTATAATGTGTAAATTAAAGCAACATAAACACTCAAGTGATCTGAGATAGTTGTAATTTACTGTAACTGAGATGATAGTTGTGTACCACAAACAGTACTGAATTTGCAAATTTGGTATGTCATAAATGTACAGATGTAGCAGTACTGACTATCTGTATGTCATGTATGTCATAATATGTCCTGATAAATAGAAAATGGGGGACCCTGATGTAAACAAGACTAAAGTCTCTCTCTGGTCTGCATCCCCTTAACAATTGTGTGTATTGAGCTGTACTGTATTGTACCCATTCTGCAATCTGTTAATAAAGTTTTCAATCAATCAATCAAAGCATCTATATTATGATTTTCATACTCACCGGGGAAAGCTGCAATGTTCGGTTCGTTTCTCCGGTGGTCTGGGATGGTGCAACCTGCATCTCGCCACTGCAACTCAACATTTTCCAATGGCAGCGCGCACATATATATACAAATAAAACATATACTACACGTGGATTTCACGCACCCTTGGCCTTGGGCACATTACACTTTACGTTCGCTTATGGATAGTTTAATATAAAATAATAACTTCACGGCGCGCATAGCGTGACGTCATCGCTCCATGCGACGTTCGTGCGTTCTCATTCGCCTCGGAAATAACGCTTTGCAATTCATACAGTATTTTTCCAGCGAGCTCTCAATAGCCTGGAATTCCTATACCAGCGTTTTGTTACCGAATGAACGCGCCTGTGCATATGTGAAACGTAAACAAACTGAAACGATAAAACTATACTTCCCCAAATGGCCGTTCCCGTGGGCCGGTGTTCTGCGGAATCCGGAAATTACTATCCTAGTTTGTTCCCGTGAACTGCACTTCAATGTTATTCTTTGTATAACGGTAACTCGTCTCTCAATGCTCGTCGCGCTATCCGCAGCCGGTTCTTGACTCAATAAAGCAACGCGACGGGTCCTATAATACTTGTGCACATACAAACGAGACTTAAAACAGACAAACAAACATTAATACATATAAGTTAACGTGTGTGTATATCTGACTGTATTGGATCGCTGTACGTTTAGTCGACCAACATCTGTTGCGACAAGGCATTCATACCCTTGATATATAACTACACATCGTTATTAAAATCATAACGACCGAACCTGACTTCGAAATTTACCAGCGATATATTAGATTATATATACCTTTTAATCATACTCTCGGCCTCTTAACCCGCGACTAACGTCCTGTTTAATGTACTTTCCGCGACTGATGTCCTGTTTAATGTACATTTACGTACTCCCGGGACATCGCGTAATCATGTACTAACTAGGACATCGCGTGATCATCTTCCCGCTATCTGTATTGATCAATTGGTTAATTTAATCCAAAATACATCGTTTTCAGGAAATGGAAGAGATTGTGAGCTTAGTTTGAGGTTGAAACAATGAATATTATGACGCTACTCTGGTAATTTCTAATTATGATTCCATCAGCTTCTCGGTCCTAACTTCCCGCCTCTTTGCAAAGGAATCACAGAACGTTTTTTTTAACAGAGTAGCGTTTTCAAGGATATCACGTAGCGTTTTCAAGGATATCACATCTAATAAGCCCACGTTTCTTGCCTTGTTGCCTATATTTTAGTCTGAATTAGACTTGGGGTAGCAATCCATCAACCTGTATTGTGTGCCTTAACTTTTGGTCGGCTCCGACTCGACCTGGAATAGCACTTCAACCTTTGTGCCTAAACTTTTGGGAATAGCACTATAACCCATCCTCTCAGAACCGCCTGATAAAGGACCCAGGTGCACGCGCGCCCTGGTAACGATTCTCAATACAGATCAGATATATTAATGCACATTATTCCTACTCAGCCATGATCTCAATATTTGACAACATTCTGTAATATTCACCTGGCACAGAGAAAAGCAGGAAGGTTTTAATTCCTTTCCATAAATTTTTTTTGGTCGACCAGTCTATATACTCACTTTTCTCTGTATAGATGAAACGATACAGCATGCCGGGAGGACGCAAAAAGTCCGTCACAAGTTCGTAGACGCCAATTGTGGGATATTCTGATGAAGAATGTCTCAGTCAACCGAGGCTTGGATAATAACAAGGTTTATTAACCAAACAGATAGAATACATAGAGAGAATGGCTGAGGCTCTCGCCCCAGGTGATCAGCTGAAATTACCCAGGTAAGAACCCTGATTGTGGTCGGGAAGAGCCCTTTATAGTTCAACAAAGGGGGTGTGTGGTCCCATTTGATAGGTCAGATGGGGGGGAGGGGGTACAGGTTTGGGGACACAGGGGAGGGGGGTGATTATTCCACAGAGAGGGGGGGGGGGGGGCACAGGTAAAGGGAACACAGGGGAGGGGGATATATTTACATGAGGACATATTATACCACAGGTTCCACTAGAGTGCAGAGCGTAAGCTATACGATAATATAACCCATTTGTTGTTTACGTAGCGGGGAAGCTCCATGGCAACCACCAGTGGTGGAAGAAGTACACAGTTACTTTAATTAAGGAAATACTTTTGTATTTATATACCCAGATAAATGAGTACTCTGGTCAAAGTAAAAGTCCTCCATTCAAATTCTACTTAAGTAAAAGTAAAGACGTATTTGCTATTGAATGTACTTAAGTATCTATAAGTGGTATGCATTCTACATGATGTTTGTGTATTCCAGTGCTTGGGAGCGTTCAACCATCGATCCATTGACCTGTAAAAGTCATGTTAAAGTGGTGTTTGGTCCAGTTATGCTGCTCTGATTAAAGGTTATGTCAAAGGGGTATGTGGTCCAGTTATGCTTGTTATGGTTTGTAACCGACCCCAATCGCACAACACAAGACAGGTATGATGGTTTGCCAAGAAACAGATATTTATTTAGAACAGGGAAAAAAGGCACTGTCCCTTTAAGGGAGAAAACACAAAACACTGGAAAGACACAAGAGGGGAAGGTAAAGTGCCTTTAAGAGGCGGGCAGAAAAAGGGAACACTATGGGAAGGTAAGGGAACGCCTAAGGGAAGGTTAAGGGAACGCCTAAGGGAAGGTTAAGGGAACGCCTTGGGAACAGAGGAACTAGAGACTAGGAGAACTAGGGAAAAAGGACTAGGGACTAGAAGAGCTAGGGATAGAGGACTAGGGACTAGGAGAACTAGGGATAGAGGACTAGGGACTAGGTGGAACTAGAAGGGGAGAACTTGGGACAGAGGGGACTGAGGCCCGCGGAGGCGGGCTGGGGAACAGGGAGGATCTGGGGACAGAGAACCGCGGAGGCGGGCTGGGGACAGGGAGGAACTGGGGACTGGTGGGAAAACATCTGGGCCGCTCTGCAGAACAGAGGAGAGGGTTAATATTCAAAGGGAAAAAACAGAGCAGATGCAGAACAGTCCAAATAACAAAGTAACAAAGTAAATACTATCTTCGTGTGAACAAACACACAGTGGGAGATGAAATGTCCAAAATAATATCCACGAGAGAACAAAACAGAGTGGGAGATGAAATGTCCAAACTAATAACTAAGTGAGAACTAAAGGAGGCAATACGCTGGGAGAGTGACATCACAATCAAAACTCACCCAGGCGTATGCGTCATGGTACAGGAACAGCAGCGGGAACGGGGGCAAGAGGCATTACGCTGAGTGAGTGACATCACAATCAAAACTCACCCAGGCGTATGCGTAAAGGTACAGGGACAGCAACGGGAACGGGGGCAAGGGCACTACGCTGAGTGAGTGACATCACAATCAAAACTCACCCAGGCGTATGCGTAAAGGTACAGGGACAGCAACGGGAACGGGGGCAAGGGCACTACGCTGAGTGAGTGACATCACAATCAAAACTCACCCAGGCGTATGCGTAAAGGTACAGGGACAGCAACGGGGCGAGGGCATCGCCACCGGGTGGCTGGCTGTCCGAGCCGAGGAACAGAGTGCTGGAACAGTGGCGGTGACGAGGGAGTCGTCCACCGGGTAGCCGACTGTCGGAGCCGAGGAACAGAGTGCTGGAACAGTGGCGGTGACGAGGGTGTCGTCCACCGGGTAGCCGCTGTCGGAGCCGAGGAACAGAGTGCGCGCCACACCTTGGTGTGCGCGTCGGAACAGTGGCGGTGGCGAGGGCGTCGTCCACCGGGTAGCCGCTGTCGGAGCCGAGGAACAGAGTGCGCGCCACACCTTGGTGTGCGCGTCGGAAACAGAGAGCTGGAACAGTGGCGGTGGCGAGGATGTCGTCCACCGGGTAGCCGCTGTCGGAGCCGAGGAACAGAGTGCGCGCCACACCTTGGTGTGCGCGTCGGAACAGAGAGCTGGAACAGTGGCGGTGGCGAGGATGTCGTCCACCGGGTAGCCGCTGTCGGAGCCGAGGAACAGAGTGCGCGCCACACCTTGGTGTGCGCGTCGGAACAGAGAGCTGGAACAGTGGCGGTGGCGAGGATGTCGTCCACCGGTAGCCGCTGTCGGAGCCGAGGAACAGAGTGCGCGCCACACCTTGGTGTGCGCGTCGGAACAGAGAGACGCCTCGGGGTGCGTCTGCGAGGAGGAGTGTGCCAAGCACGAAGGTCTGGAAGATGCGCGTCGGCGCGCTGAGGTCTGGAGAGCGTGCCAAGCTCGAAGGTCTGGAAGATGCGCGTCTGTGCGCTGGTACGGAGGAGCGTGCCAAGCTCGAAGGTCTGGAAGATGCGCGTCAGTGCGCTGGTACGGAGGAGCGTGCCAAGCTCGAAGGTCTGGAAGATGCGCGTCTGTGCGCTGGGACGGAGGAGCGTGCCAAGCTCGAAGGTCTGGAAGATGCGCGTCTGTGCGCTGGGACGGAGGAGCGTGCCAAGCTCGAAGGTCTGGAAGATGCGCGTCTGTGCGCTGGGACGGAGGAGCGTGCCAAGCTCGAAGGTCCGGGAGATGCGCGTTGGTCTAGATGTGCGTCAGGACGAACAGCTGCGCTGGGGTCTGCAGTGGAGCGCTGGGGTGCCTCCCGTGGAAGTTACAGGGAGCGCAGAACAGTCTCCTCCACAGGCTACGGCGACAGCAGACGAAGGCTGGAGCAAACATCTCAAGGCTGGAGAGATCCATCTTACAGCATTGGTAGACCAGAGGATCTCCCGAAAGAGTCTAGATGTTAGAGAATATGACTCAGCATGAATACAACACGACCCCACGCCAAAACGAGGGGAAGCGCCCTGGTATTTAAAGCCCACAGGGGGACTAATTAGCCTGCCACCACAGGTGCGAGAGATAATAGAATATCAAACAGGTGTGGCCACTAAGGGTAAGGAACGAGAGGGTGGGGGCTAGAGAGAGTGAGTAGGGAATTCCTAACAGTAGGCTTAAAGAAGACAGAGAAAAGGTAGTGAGCAGCGGGCAAAACCTCACAGTACCCCCCCCTCAACGGGAGCCACCCGGCGACCCAAAACAAATACAGACAGAGTGGCAGGGGGCAAAACAAGAGGTACTGGCCAAGCCAGCAGGGGAAGCCACCACAAGAGTGGGGCTAGCAAAAGAAACAGGGTCGCCGAGGGGTAACTAGGGTAGCAGAGGGGCAACTGGTCTAGAGGAACTGGGTCTAGAGAACTAGTCTAGCGAACTGGGCAAGAGAACTGGTCTAGAGAACTGGTTTAGGGAACTGGTCTAGAGAACCGGTCTAGAGGAACTGGTCTAGAGGAACTGAGGGGCAAGCAGGGTAGCTAAGGGGTAACCATGGAAGCACCGGGAAAGGGCTAGCAGAGGGAAGGTTAGCTGCCAGGGCACTGATAGCTACAGGGCCTATGCTAGCTGTACTGCTACATCAACATAGAGGCTGCGCAAGCTGCCGGAGCCAGGCTAGCAGAGGGAAAGGGTAGCTGCCAGGGCACTGATAGCTACAGGGCCTATGCTAGCTGTACTGCTACATCAACATAGAGGCTGCGCTAGCTGCCGGAGCTAGGCTGGCAGACAGGGCTGGACCAGCATGAGAGCACAAGCTAGCTGGAAGGACAGTCCTAGCTGTGTGAGAAAAACTGACCTTGCCAGCTGAAAGGGCAGTCCTAGCAGTGGGATAAACTACACAAAAAAGTGGAGGCCATGCAGAGGGACCGGGTTAGCTGCTTGGGCCTGGCTAGCTACAGGGCCTATGCCAGCTGCAAGGCTGCATTAACATAGAGGCTGTGCTAACAGCCGGGGCCAAGCTAGCAGACAGGGGCTCTGCTGAGGGACTGGGTTAGCCGCCAGGGCATGGCTAGCTACAGGGCCTATGCCAGCAGCAAGGGCTGCATAAACATAGAGGCTGTGCTAGCAGCCGGGGCTAAGCTAGCAGACAGGGGCTCTGCTGAGGGACTGGGTTAGCTGCCAGGGCTTGGCTAGCTACAGGGGGGTCAAACAGGGCAAAACGGGAAGCAAACAGGGGAGCTAACCGGGGAGACTAACAAGCTAAACAGGGGAGTAACAGGCTAACAAGGGAGCTAAACAGGACAAACAGGGAAGCTAAACTGGGCTAACAAGGAAGCTAGAGGGGAACAAGAGAAAAAAAAGGCAAACTCAACATACACCGTCTGTGCTGGCTGGGGTCGTCGATTTGGTGGGGTCGTACTGTTATGGTTTGTAACCGACCCCAATCGCACAACACAAGACAGGTATGATGGTTTGCCAAGAAACAGATATTTATTTAGAACAGGGAAAAAAGGCACTGTCCCTTTAAGGGAGAAAACACAAAACACTGGAAAGACACAAGAGGGGAAGGTAAAGTGCCTTTAAGAGGCGGGCAGAAAAAGGGAACACTATGGGAAGGTAAGGGAACGCCTAAGGGAAGGTTAAGGGAACGCCTAAGGGAAGGTTAAGGGAACGCCTTGGGAACAGAGGAACTAGAGACTAGGAGAACTAGGGAAAAAGGACTAGGGACTAGAAGAGCTAGGGATAGAGGACTAGGGACTAGGAGAACTAGGGATAGAGGACTAGGGACTAGGTGGAACTAGAAGGGGAGAACTTGGGACAGAGGGGACTGAGGCCCGCGGAGGCGGGCTGGGGAACAGGGAGGATCTGGGGACAGAGAACCGCGGAGGCGGGCTGGGGACAGGGAGGAACTGGGGACTGGTGGGAAAACATCTGGGCCGCTCTGCAGAACAGAGGAGAGGGTTAATATTCAAAGGGAAAAAACAGAGCAGATGCAGAACAGTCCAAATAACAAAGTAACAAAGTAAATACTATCTTCGTGTGAACAAACACACAGTGGGAGATGAAATGTCCAAAATAATATCCACGAGAGAACAAAACAGAGTGGGAGATGAAATGTCCAAACTAATAACTAAGTGAGAACTAAAGGAGGCAATACGCTGGGAGAGTGACATCACAATCAAAACTCACCCAGGCGTATGCGTCATGGTACAGGAACAGCAGCGGGAACGGGGGCAAGAGGCATTACGCTGAGTGAGTGACATCACAATCAAAACTCACCCAGGCGTATGCGTAAAGGTACAGGGACAGCAACGGGAACGGGGGCAAGGGCACTACGCTGAGTGAGTGACATCACAATCAAAACTCACCCAGGCGTATGCGTAAAGGTACAGGGACAGCAACGGGAACGGGGGCAAGGGCACTACGCTGAGTGAGTGACATCACAATCAAAACTCACCCAGGCGTATGCGTAAAGGTACAGGGACAGCAACGGGGCGAGGGCATCGCCACCGGGTGGCTGGCTGTCCGAGCCGAGGAACAGAGTGCTGGAACAGTGGCGGTGACGAGGGAGTCGTCCACCGGGTAGCCGACTGTCGGAGCCGAGGAACAGAGTGCTGGAACAGTGGCGGTGACGAGGGTGTCGTCCACCGGGTAGCCGCTGTCGGAGCCGAGGAACAGAGTGCGCGCCACACCTTGGTGTGCGCGTCGGAACAGTGGCGGTGGCGAGGGCGTCGTCCACCGGGTAGCCGCTGTCGGAGCCGAGGAACAGAGTGCGCGCCACACCTTGATGTGCGCGTCGGAAACTGAGAGCTGGAACAGTGGCAGTGGCGAGGATGTCGTCCACCGGGTAGCCGCTGTCGGAGCCGAGGAACAGAGTGCGCGCCACACCTTGGTGTGCGCGTCGGAACAGAGAGCTGGAACAGTGGCGGTGGCGAGGATGTCGTCCACCGGGTAGCTGCTGTCGGAGCCGAGGAACAGAGTGCGCGCCACACCTTGGTGTGCGCGTCGGAACAGAGAGCTGGAACAGTGGCGGTGGCGAGGATGTCGTCCACCGGTAGCCGCTGTCGGAGCCGAGGAACAGAGTGCGCGCCACACCTTGGTGTGCGCGTCGGAACAGAGAGACGCCTCGGGGTGCGTCTGCGAGGAGGAGTGTGCCAAGCACGAAGGTCTGGAAGATGCGCGTCGGCGCGCTGAGGTCTGGAGAGCGTGCCAAGCTCGAAGGTCTGGAAGATGCGCGTCTGTGCGCTGGTACGGAGGAGCGTGCCAAGCTCGAAGGTCTGGAAGATGCGCGTCAGTGCGCTGGTACGGAGGAGCGTGCCAAGCTCGAAGGTCTGGAAGATGCGCGTCTGTGCGCTGGGACGGAGGAGCGTGCCAAGCTCGAAGGTCTGGAAGATGCGCGTCTGTGCGCTGGGACGGAGGAGCGTGCCAAGCTCGAAGGTCTGGAAGATGCGCGTCTGTGCGCTGGGACGGAGGAGCGTGCCAAGCTCGAAGGTCCGGGAGATGCGCGTTGGTCTAGATGTGCGTCAGGACGAACAGCTGCGCTGGGGTCTGCAGTGGAGCGCTGGGGTGCCTCCCGTGGAAGTTACAGGGAGCGCAGAACAGTCTCCTCCACAGGCTACGGCGACAGCAGACGAAGGCTGGAGCAAACATCTCAAGGCTGGAGAGATCCATCTTACAGCATTGGTAGACCAGAGGATCTCCCGAAAGAGTCTAGATGTTAGAGAATATGACTCAGCATGAATACAACACGACCCCACGCCAAAACGAGGGGAAGCGCCCTGGTATTTAAAGCCCACAGGGGGACTAATTAGCCTGCCACCACAGGTGCGAGAGATAATAGAATATCAAACAGGTGTGGCCACTAAGGGTAAGGAACGAGAGGGTGGGGGCTAGAGAGAGTGAGTAGGGAATTCCTAACAGTAGGCTTAAAGAAGACAGAGAAAAGGTAGTGAGCAGCGGGCAAAACCTCACAATGCTGCTCTGATTATGTCCTCTTGAAGTTGACAGGCTTCAAATGTGAAAGTATATACATAATCTTCATCTCTCTTCAAAGTAACTAGTAACTGATGAGTTCAGATAAATGTAGTGGAGTAAAAAGTACAATATGTCCTTTGAAATGTAGTGGAGTAAAAGTATAAAGTTCCCTAAAATGAAAATACTCACGTAAAGTACAATTAGCTAGACATTTTACTTAAGTAAAAAATACTTAGTTACTTTCCACCACTGGCAAGTTACCACACACACAAACACACAGTCCAACTTCCTGCCTATAGGCCGAAGCCTTTGTAGAACACACCAACACGTCTATCTGTCCCGTGACCTTTCACCTCCCCGTAAGTCCTACCTGGAGGCGCTACCTATAAATGGGACATTGCGCCTCTCCGTCCCCCTTAGCCCCCTGGTGCCATAAAGCAAGTAACTGTGTTATTGTCTTATCAGCTAATTACTCACAGCTTCAGTGACCCACTTACCTTACCCCGGTGGAGCGGGAAGCTATATTTGGCAGCCACACAAGAGGGAATTAAAGAAATGGAGAAATATGTCCGTGCCAGGAGGTATGTGAAAGCATGGCATATGTTCTAGGCCCGGGGCGGAGCTCTCTGGACTGAACCACAGCAGCTGGTTACAGAATTCTCTCCATTCCCCCTGTTTGCTTCAGAGATGCTACGGTGAGAGGAAAGTTAGCGCGTTTATATATTAAGTGTTTCTGCAGATTGAGAACAGGAGAGGTTCTGGGTAATTCCCCAGGGCAAAGGCAACTTAAATCAATTTCCCCATGTAAACCTTTTCGTGTAATGCAGTGTCACAATGCAGTGAAGAGTTTACATACAGTAGACTAGGGGCATGCCGATAGGGCATACAGACCCTCATCTGCACCTTTGTTTACACTGTTATTCTTTCCTCATATTTTCATATGCAGATAAAATTGTATTGCCTATGTTTATGTCTTTCTACTATTACCCTGCCATACCTGTACCTCCCCTCCCCCATGCTTCCCCAAGAGGATCATTATCTTATCTTATCTTAGTTGATATACAGTTGAAAATGTCCTAATGCTACACACTGACCTCATAGATGTGAGTCTCGCTCTTAGGGCTGGACTTGGTAGGGCGTTGAAATAGAAACACACACCCAGCAAAACAACCTGATTTAGAAGATAATCTCCAGGTCCAAATTGTAAGATATAAGATAAAGCATTATAGAAACATCCATTCTCTCTCTCTCTCTCTCTCTCTCTCTCTCTCTCTCTCTCTCTCTCTCTCTCTCTCTCTCTCTCTCTCTCTCTCTCTCTCTCTCTCTCTCTCTCTCTCTCTCTCTCTCTCTCTCCTCTTCTAGCTGGAGGTCACATTGTGTTTCTATCTCTCTGGTGTCATCGGCAGTCAGGGCTGTATAGGTTTCACAAATCAGATTATGGCGCAGCTCATCTGAGACCTCGGAGTATCTGCCCCCGGTCTCCGTGCCTCAGAGAGCACAAGTTCACACGGGGGGAGAGGAGTGAGAGAGAGAGAGAGAGAGAGAGAGAGAGAGAGAGAGAGAGAGAGAGAGAGAGAGAGAGAGAGAGAGAGAGAGAGAGAGAGAAGAGAGAGAGAGAGAAAGATAAGGCGTCCAGAACTTGGAATTTATTTTACGCAGACTCTGTTCCTTCCGTATCGCTGGTATAGGCTTCCACGCGTAGCGGCACAGCCTCGCCGTTCAAAATGAGAGTTCATTATTAAGGTATGAAAAATATGTAAATGATAATAAAAAAAAAAAAAAACGATAGAACAGTGATATAAAAGGGCGAAGTCACAGTAATAATTTATAAGCTATCGCTTCCTACCTACCGCACAGTGTGTCTGCATTCGTTGGTCTTTGATATTCTGGTCTAGCCCAGTTCTAAGCTCCTTGAAGATGATTGGCATTGCAAAGGCCCCTCTGCCTTCGTTTTTGATGTCTCCCCCTCCCTTCTCCTCTCTATCATTTCCATCCCGCTCTCCGCAGCTAATAATATATATCTCCCCTTTTGTTGATATTTCTCTCTCTCTCTCTCTCTCTCTCTCTCTCTCTCTCTCTCTCTCTCTCTCTCTCTCTCTCTCTCTCTCTCTCTCTCTCTCTCCTCATTGCGAACTCAGACAGGTATTATGCGGGTGGTAATAGGGTGTATGACTAGGGCGAGGAAATAGGCACAGGATCCCTGACCACCATCTCTCCTTGTTAACATGCAGAGCAACGCCGAGCGCTCTTTCAAAAAGGAACTCCGGGTTGCCCGTGTAAACAGAGCTAAAGTCGCAGGGTTAGCTGGTCAGTGGGCAATCTGTGGCTTTATGACAGGCCACGTCTTCGCCTGCCCTGCTCTGTCAAACACTGTGTGCTCTACACAAGTCCTGGAGGATAGATTAGAGAGTCCATTGGGCTCCATTGAACCGGGTGTAGAATGGCTCAGCAAGGACCTCTATTCATTACGCCTTAATTGCTATTGAGGTCTTTGAATGATTCAGCAATAGCTGCTGCAGTTGGCGGCATTATCTGAGTAATTAATGGCTAGAAGGAAGTAGCGAAAAGAGAAGGAGGGAGAGAGAGTGGGTGGGTGGGGGGGGGGCAAGGGTTATTAATTAAAAAAGGACCTTGTTCCCCAAGGCCTGTAGCATAAAGCATGTTAAGTTTGAAAAATGCTCTTAAGAGGGAAGGTTCAGCATACTCGACTTCACTCGTAATTTCCCAGAGTTTTTTGTCTCGGAATAATTCATGCAGCTCATTAATGGGGCAGGAGAGATTGTGCGCCGGTCCACTCCATCACAACCCCAACCATTTCATTCCACTGCGTCGTCGTCTCCTCGTCGTCCCCAGCGATGAGGTCAACCACAATCAATACCGCGGCTGAGAAATATGCCCATTATTTACTTCAGCTTCATCTGAGCACCTTTCTGAATTGATTTTTTTTAAAAGGCATTCCTTGCTAGTACTTTTTAAGCACTGAGGGAATTTCACCTGTCATTCTTTCAAGATGTGTTAGGTACACCCCCTCAGATGTGTGAAAAAGAGAGACTACAAACACCGGCCTTGCAGGATAGTCACAAAACCTGACCTGGGATCGGATCCCACCAGAACCGTCTCTCCTTCGGCCTCTGGGACCACATCTACCCGCGCTGGCCTGGGATCAGATCCCACCAGAACCGTCTCTCCTTCGGCCTCTGGGACTACATCTACCGCGCTGACCTGGGATCAGATCCCACCAGAACCGTCTCTCCTTCGGCCTCTGGGACCACATCTACCCGCGCTGGCCTGGGATCAGAGCCCACCAGAACACCTCTCTGCTGTGTTTCAATGGGAGCAGACGAGACGAACCGGTCGATCTCCACCAAGCAGCAGGCGCCAAATGATGAAACTTTCACTCCAGAAATGTTGCACACCCCCTTCGCCCCAACCCCCCCCCCCCAACACGTGCGCGGACGTCTCGGCACGTTGGGGCAGAGCTCCTTATTTCCTCCGCTCGCCGACGGAGGAGGTTAGACACTGGCAGCGCTGCAGATAAAACACACACAACAGTACAGGCAGAGGACAGTGGGTGAGAGGCCTGAACACATCCTTCACATCCCATGTGTGTCACGTCGGACCAGGGAGGTTTTCATCTTCATTTCGCCCAGAGAAGAGAGTGCGTGAGTGAGTGAGTGAGTGAGTGAGTGAGTGAGTGAGTGAGTGAGTGAGTGAGTGAGTGAGTGAGTGAGTGAGTGAGTGAGTGAGTGAGTGAGTGAGTGAGTGAGTGAGTGAGTGAGTGAGTGAGTGAGTGAGTGAGTGAGTGAGTGAGTGAGTGAGTGAGTGAGTGAGTGAGTGAGTGAGTGAGTGAGTGAGTGAGTGAGTGAGTGAGTGAGTGAGTGAGTGAGTGAGTGAGTGAGTGAGTGAGTGGGTGGGTGGGTGGGTGGGTTCATTGAGTCATTAGATTGGCTTAGATTCAAATGTATTGTCATCATGCAGCACAAGTACAGTACAACGTCAAGAAGTTGGCATCCAACCAGAGTGCAAATGTAACAGTAAAGTGCAATAGTAATATACAATGTACAGGTGATTAAACTGGGTATAGAAAATATAAATTAGTACAACTGAGTAAATAATGCTAATCAGATGTACAGTATGTACAGTGGTATAAAGACACTGGTAATAAGTCACACTGGCCAGCGGTGTAAGAGCAGGTAAGGGATATGTACAGATATAGATATAGTATATACAGATATGTAAAAGGTTTATATGTAGGTATATTCAGTCAGATATGGATATATATATATAATTCAGTAAAATACAATATATAAATGCACTATAACAGCCCTATTGTACATGCTATCATACAGGGTAAGCTATAGTATGAGGTAGGTAGTTGTGACTACTATGATTACTATGATTAGAGTGTATAGGGCAGTTGTAGACAGTGAACGCAGTAGGTAGGTATACATTATAGTGTATATACAGTATAAACAGCATTATTGTACATAGTACATACAGAGTTCTATGGGCAGACTATAGTTTGAGGTAGGTACTTATATTACACTACAGCAGTGTAAGGGGGCTGTAGTCTCTGAGCAGATCAGGGAGAAAAGGAAGAGCTAAAATGATTATCTTCTACGGTTGCTCTCGTCTTTTCATCTCAGGAGAACTGTGACTCTGAGCTCCAGACAGACAGAACTGTAACTCTGACAGGACCACAGTTGATCCTCAGGAATCCTAAGACATGGAACCGCTAAGCTGCTGCCACACACGGAACACTCTAGTCTCGAAGGGAACTGCTATGCTGCTGCCACGTGGAACCCTCTAGTCTCGAGGGGAACTGCTACGCTGCTGCCACGCACGGAACCCTCTAGTCGTGAGGGGAACCGTTACGCTGCTGCCACGGGGAACCCTCTAGTCTCGAGGGGAACCGCTACGCTGCTGCCACGGGGAACCCTCTAGTCGTGAGGGGAACCGCCACGCTGCTGCCACGTGGAACCCTCTAGTCGTGAGGGGAACCAGGCTCACCGCCTTCTCCAGAGTCAGCCGATAGATACCAGAAAAAGATAGATACTAGTTTCCTCTCTGCGCGTTCAGTCGCAATATATCCGGCTGCAAGCTAGCCTGGCTTAGCACAAATTAACGAAAGTGGATACGGACCAGCTAGCCTAGTTTTAAGCTAGGCCAGTGGTCCGTATCCACTTTCCACTCGTTTGTGCTAAGCTGAGATAGCTTTCTACTGAACGCACAGAGAGGAGACTGGTATCTATCTTCTCATCTGACTCTGGAGAAGACGGTGAGCGCAGTTCCCATAATGCTGGCGTGTTCCTTTAAGTCAGTGGGAAAGTGTGGCGACTAGGTGGCGTAGCGGAGATTGCGCTCGTCACCAATGCAAGAGGCTGCGGTCTCGACTCCCGGAGTCAGCATTGCCTGCGGCTTGGGCCAGTCGTCATACTATCTCAATTGGCAGAGGTAGCGGGTGGAAAGTTGATGGGTGGGGATTGGACGTTGTGGACAGCGACTCCTACAGGTCGGTTGGGTGACGCCTGTACAGCAGAGTCAGGGAGTATCGGGGGCAGCGTGAGCCTCCCACGCGTTACTCCTCGCCACTGAGAGACCGCGCTGTCTGTTGAAAATATGCGACAGGCTGCCTCCTCGTGTACCGGAGGGGACACGTGATGCAAGGCTTCTATCCTCACTGCAGCCGACCAGTGGGAGGCATAGTCTAGCAACGTTCAAGACAGGGGAGGGGAGAATTGAAGGGAAAAATAATTGGCGATACGAAATTGGGATGGGAAAAAATAGAAAAAATAAGGAGAAAAAGTGGATAAAAAAAATTTCAGTGGGAAAGTTTTTAATATTTCAGAGGGAAACCAAAAGTATCCACACGGGACGACGCAGGGAGCGGTTGAGCTGGATGCGAGTACAGCCTCACCGTAGCATGAAGATGATATTCAGCATTCATTTCTCAAGTGAGAATCGTGCCAGGACGCATCCTACCACCACCCCTCCCCCCGCCCCCCCACCACCATGTCTCGCCTTCTGGGCTGATTGGGATTCTGTGTGTGTGTGTGTGTTTGCTGGACTGGGACAAACATTTGCCAGTAGTCATGCTACAGTATGTGCCTCCTTTAAAAGGCTTTGAGGATCTGGAGTCTCATGAATATTGTAAAAGGATGCCCCCTTTGAAGTGGTCTTTTTCAATTTGAGCTGCAGCAACAACCTAATGCTGTACACTCATCACTCTGATCCTTCCCATTACTAACCAGTAATTGCATGTAATTGGGGTAAACAAGATAATGCTGAGGAATGCTGAGCGTCGCCGAGCACTGAAAGAAAGACAAGGAGCGGCCGCCATGGAGTAAGTTAATCGCGTTTGTTCTCAAATACTTGTAGAGTTTTCTTAAATTAACTTACTTAACTTTAAGTATAATTCTGAATGGAGGACTTTTACTTTTACTATTTTATCTGGGTATTTCTACTTTTACTTAAGTAAAGGAACCGTGAAAGTCTTCCACCAGTGGAGAGAGGGTGTTTGTGTTTGTTAGCATTTGAGAGAATGGATGTTTCTATAATGCTTTATCTTATATCTTACAATTTGGACCTGGGAGATTATCTTCTAAATCAGCTTGTTTTGCTGGGTGTGTGTTTCTATTTCAACGCCCTACCAAGTCCAGCCCTAAGAGCGGGACTCAAATGAGGTCAGTGTGTAGCAATAGGACATTTTCAACTGTATATATCAACTAAGATAAGATATTGATCCTCTTGGGGAAGCAGGGGGGAAGGGGGAGGGGAGGTATACAGGTAGGTATGGGCAGGGTAATAGTAGAAAGACATAAATATAGGCAATACAAGTTTATCTGCATATGAAAATATGAGGAAAGAATAAACAGTGTAAACAAAGGTGCAGATGAGGGTCTGTATGGCCTATCGGTTCACACTGGAATCTGATCCTGGCCACATAAAAAAAATATATATAATAAAAAAAGTGAACATCCAAACAAAACAAATCTGAGCAATAAATCAGAATTGAGCACTAAGGCTTGCAGTGTGGACGCAGTCTCAGCACTCGTTAATGTGTGGTTGTGTCGCTAGTAGCCACCATTTCTAGCGTGTTCCACCACGTTCTAGCGTGTTCCACCACGTTCTAGCGTGTTCCACCCTTCTGGGGGGTGGGAACTTAACCACATGTCATCACAGTCATCCATAACTACAACCCCCTCACAGGAGCTCCCCGTGAGACCGCCGCGCTGAGGCATTCTGGGTAACTAAAGCAGCGTAGTGTAAAGAATGAACCGCGTAGCGAGACGGAAAGATGGAAGGCTTTTTTGAACAACCTCTATCAATCAGGCCGTAGATGGCCTGTAGTCATTAGTCTGCCAGCTGTAGCAGCTCGAGGCCTACTGGCGGTTTGTGCGCTGGTTGTCCTCCCGTTCCGCTGGCAGCTCGGTGGCAGATTGGTGGCAGATTGGTGGCGCGACAGATGATGAGAGATGTTATTTTTTTTGACAAGCCCACGCGCTGACTTTGTAATCAACCGCCGGCCTGTTTGATACGCTAATGTTTTGCGTCCCATCGGCCACCCTCAAACGGTCTCCATAGACTCTCTCAGGAGTGGTCTATCGCTGTTTCTTTATCCACGCCGCCCTGCAGAAGCTAACCGCAGTAGGCTACAGTCTCATTTCTAGAGCAAAAATGTGAACAACGCAAATGGAAAACTGCGCACAAATGTATCTTGCTTGAAAAAACTTTTTTTATTCTCGCCATTCTCTCTTTACCCTCCTTGTTTGTCGCTACATAGTGAAGCTTGAGAGGAAGAGGACACGACTTTGGAGCATCTGAGACGGATAAATCCTGTTAAGCTGTAAGGTTTTTATCATAAATCGATCAATACAGACCGTATTAGATCCCCACGTGGGGTATCATTGGAAAGCCACACTCATTGGCTACAACCCTGTCCAAGGTTTTTCGAGATCGCCAAATGATTGACGGAGCTAGAGCGCCGGGAGTCGGGGGTGGTAATGTGTACTTTGGCGCATGCCTCACATATCGGCATGTAACTCGAGAACCGCCAAACGGATTATGTTGCCTGAAATGGCAATCGACAGGCAACAAATAGAGCTTCAATTCTATATATTGGATTAAAATAAATGCACACCCGAGCCGCTAGAGGTCAGACAAGTGGCGCTTCACGAATCGTCCTCAAGAGGGCCCTTGGATTTTAAGAGGTTATTAATGTTTTGTTTCTTTTTCACATGTAGCCAAGATTAAAGACCTTAACCCTATCAAAACAGCAGTCAAATTGTATATTTTCATTTTTACCGATGTTTTTAAGATTTACCGAAAATAAGAATCGGTAATGCTAATTATATCTCTTTTATCATAAAACCGTGAGGAAATGACTAAATCCAGATGTAACACTGCCATTGAAAAAAGAGGAGCTTTCCCCCTATCCAGGGATGTATGATTTGGCCATAATAAGGTCAGGGTCAAGTTCAAGATCAAATATTTAAATTAAAATAATAATAAAAATGGATTATAATGTATTACTGTATCTACAAATCCTTATGTTTAATCATCTTCCCTTTATTAATTTGCTTAGATTCTTTGTACACTTGATCTCAAGAAGGTGCTGAATGCGCTCAGTGAGCGAGCTCGGTCCCAGCACAATTATAACATGGTGTTATTTACCAGCACAGATGCAAAAAAAATCATAATTTATATTCTCCTTATTTTCATTACAATTTACTCAAGCCTAGTAACAGACACAATATTTCTGACACTGGGAATACATACCCCCAGGTCCCTAGACGTTCCTAGATACCAAGAACATGCAAATCGACCTTGTAGAAGCGGAGCAATCTTCCATTTACTTAGGCATGTACCTTTAGGCGACATTTCTGAAAATAGGGCTACAGCTTAACAGGAGAAAATGTCTTTAAAGTTCTTTGACTATAGGGTGCGGCTGGGTAGCGCAGTGGAGAATGCACTTGCCTACCACCGCAGAGACTCGTCCCTACTAACACAATTGGCAGTGTTGGCGGGTGGGAAGCCGGCTGTTCTGAAGGATCAGATTAAACCGAATATATATATTTATTTATATATATATATTTAATTGTATTTGTATATCCCCTGATATCCCTTGTATATTCCTTGTACAATATGCATTGAATATCCCTTCTAGTCTACTGAACATCCCATAATAGTCTCCATTCTACCATTGGACGAGACCTTGGTGCCAGGTCGCCATACCCCTCAGACCAAGTTCAATCGTACCGCTCAACATGTATGGACAAGTCCTAGTTCCGCGTAGGAATATGTCTACCGCACCACTAATGGTACTATTTATTCATAGTGCGTATATATACTGCGCTATTAAAGTAGAACTTTCTTTTAGTCCAGTTCCTTACCCTCCAACAGAGTGACAGACGCAAAAGCCTCCCCGCGAACCACGTGTGGGCAGTAAGGCCAATTCGGCCCAGTATCGGCATTGAGACATCGTGTATATTAATATTTGAATAGTCATATTTGGCACTATATCGTCGAGTTGGACGTATTCTATTAAGCTAATAATAGTCTATTCATATATAGTGCCTCGTGCGGTAAGAGTTCTATAGTAATCAGCACCCCCATCGTTTCGGGCATCAGCTGGACGCTTATCCAGGGTGGTTGACCCCACGTGAAGCTGCACCCGAGGAGCTCCAGGCCAAAGAGCGAGTGGACCTGTATATTGGATTATTCTACCGACGACGGCTAGCCTTCCCCGGCTTGGATTATGCTTTGAGTACTTTGATTATTCTATGGATAAAGGCCAACACTGCGGTGTGTTGGAAATACCCCCCCCGGAGAGGACGACAGGTGAGACGGCGCTCTGCACAGTGAGGTCGCCTCACGTCTCTCCGTCGTGGACCGGAGGACGCCGGCCACAGAGGGTCCAACTGCATTCATCTGTGGATCGAGGATCGTTGGGCACCGTGTCGCACAACTGTGGACTCTCCCAAGATACCCTCGGCCAGACGGGATCCAGCCAGTGACTCTCTAACCCCCCCCCCCCCCCTCCAGCTGTCCTACAAGCAGTCGGAACCTTCCCCTAGTGTATCCAGCTATATAATCATTCAAGTATCATCGCTATTGTTCCCTAAATATTCCAGGTTGTATATTTGCTTCCTGCGCAATCAGAGATTGGACATTCGATATTGATCTACCTACGAATACTTATTTGCCATAAAAGTGCATACTATTTCAAATCATAAATGTAATTAAGTGATCGTTGTACATACCTTTTGCTATGTATTAAAACTCAAACTTTCGATTTGGTACATTTGTGTTGGATCCGTTTATCAGGTGGGAGTGTTCAACATATTCATACCTAGTACTGGGTGGCCAGAGTCTAAAGTACAAGAGGTAGTGGTAGTAAGTATCATATCTAACCATACAGTCAGGGAATTGTACCCCTCAGTTACAATTGGTCCTTCGAGCCGGATGGTAATCAGTGTAATATTAATATAGTGTTATTAATATTAAAATGGCCTATGATGAACACTCCACGAAACGATCCTCCTAACCAACAACGCCCGCGGCGCAAACGACAGCTCCCTCAGTACCTAGAGGCCTACGCTGTCAGTCAACAACCTAGTCTTCTACCAACAGTAAACGCGGTAAAACTAGAAAGTAAAATTATGTCTAACCCTAACGACCAGGCTACCCCGACCATAGAGGCCCCTATGGGTTCTAATGTAACTGACCAAGCTAACGGTGGGGACCAGGGGGAACCAGACATGACTTTACACCCCGCCAATACCGAAGAAGTAGTCCCCGACGAGTCCCGGGAGGAAGACGACCATACCGAGAGAGAACTCGGCACGGAAGAAGATGAAGAGAGCACCGTGGAGATAGAGCTCCAAGACTCCGCACGGAGTACCCCAAGGGACGGCTCCCCTATACAACCGTCTTCTCCCAGCGAGGCAGAGAGGACACTACAGCAGGCATTCCTCGTCAGCCTGAAAGCCTCTACTGAATGCGATAGACTCCAGGGTGAACGCGATCGATTGCAGATACAGCAACGGAGCGAAGAAGAGCACATACACCTGGAAATAAGACGCATTCAGATGGAAGAGAATATGGCAAGAGACCGGGCCGACGCCCAGCACGCCGCCACCGGTGCCCAGAGAGAATCGGATCTCACCAAGCGCGAAGCCGAGCGCGACAGAGCACAAGCGCAACTAATAGAACAGCTGATCAGAAGGACAACACCCCCTCCCTCCACCAGAGGCTCCAGGAACTCGTCTAGACATCACTCCAGGGCGGCATCCCCTAGCCGAGTAAGCGACCCTGAACTTGACCAACAGACGAGGTCTATACCCCCCGCAGACCCCCTTCCCCAACCGGTCCAAGCGAGACCCAGCCACCGGGAAGGAGCAGCATACACTGCGGAGAGGCTAAATCAGAGACTACAAGCCCTGGATGACCTAACGGAAGACGAAGAGGAAGAGGAGGAGAACCACGCCCGACGACAGCACAGTACTCTACCGGACCAGGAGGTCCAGTACAGCCCAGGCTATACCCCCGCGGAGCTGCGCTACAGACCCCCGACGCTATTCACGGGTGAGCACGACGCACGACCCGCACCGAGGAACAGCACCTGGACCAGCGGGCCATGGTACACAGCCGGTACCAGCCCACGCCAAGGAGCAGGAGGAGACTCGCCTAGGAGGCCTCTCCCCCAACGCTCGCCGATGTATCAACAATCCGCGTCATACATTGGCACACCTATGGTACCAGACTTCACCCAGGAGAACCGGGCCCAGTATACGGAGCTCCGCATGTGTCTGGAGACAATGTTGGTGGATGTCATTGATGAACGCCATAAATACGCGATACTACTGAAGCATTTAAAGGTACCCCGCGCGCACAACATAGCGCTCGCCTACGCCACCTCCACGACCCCATACACCGCAGCGCTGGTAGCGTTGGACCAGAGATATGGACGTATATGGGATTACGTGATCCAGGAGATCAGGCACATCGACCGCCTACCCCCAGCAACAGACAATCGAGCACTGGACGACCTGTCCATCAGAGTGCAGTCCCTGGTAGGGATGCTGGGAGCGCAGAGGGAAAAGGGTAGGCATGAACTATACGCCAACTCAAATGTAGAGAGGATCTTGGAGAAGCTACCGCCCGCCCGACAGGAGCGCTTTAGGCGGCAGAGAGACCACCGAGACCCTAATGGCCCCGAACCGAACCTCCTCGATCTAGCCGACTTCCTGGCGAGAGAAGTCAGCAGCTTACGGCTAGATACATTCGGACGGAGCACCCCTGGCTCCAGAGAAGGAACCAGGAGACTAAATGATGGAAGAAGATCGGTGACTGTCATGCACCAATCGGAGTCAGTGCCAAGCAGTAGGAGCCACAGTACCCCCTCAAGAAAGGAGAAGTGGAAGATAGTGTGCCCCTACTGTGAGAAAGAACACTGGCTGTCACAATGTGACTCATTCCCCAAGATGAATGCGGAGGAAGCGAGTCAATGGATAAAGTCCAACAGACGCTGTTTTCGCTGTGCGCGATCACACATGGCAGCCGAATGCCGCTTAAAGAAAAAGTGCAGTCGGTGCGATGGAGCCCATCTGGACATACTCCACGACAGTAACAGACGGCGGCCTCCACCCGCACCATCAAGCAGCAAAGCAAGCGTCATGTACATCGACCCCGCCAGCAGCAGCGGAGCCAGAGTGCTCTTAAAGGTAGTCCGTGTGACATTGAGCTACCAGAATAAAGTCATGGACACTTACGCCGTCCTTGATGACGGGTCAGAGAAGACCCTTCTGCTCGCGTCCGCTGCGGCCCAGCTAGGGCTGCGGGGGAGCGAAAACCAAATGACAATTCGGACAATAAGAAGAGATTTGAAAACGATAAAGGGCGAGAATGTCTCATTCTCTATCGCAGCAAGCGGCCAGCCCGAGCGACGGTACAGGATTACAGACGCTTTCACCAGCCAAGAAATAGGACTGTCGCGGTACACATACCCCGTAGCCAAGCTGATGGAGAAATATGTACATCTACGCAAGCTACCGATCCCACTCATAGACGGTGCTACCCCGACACTGTTGATAGGCTCCGACCATGCAGACCTCATTGTCCCGATAGACCGGGTTCATACCGGACCCAGAGGCTGTCCTGCAGCAGTCGAGACCCGCCTAGGATGGACTCTCCAAGGCCCACTCGCCAAATCTCTCAACCGAACCACAGCCACTAGCTGTCTCCACTCCCGAGTCACAGAGGGAGACACCGCACTCCTGCAGCATGTAGAGAGGCTATGGACCTTAGAACAAATGCCCTTTAAGAACGAAAAGAAAGACATTCGCTCTAAAGACGACATCTACGCCATTAACCTCCTCGAGACGGGAACAAAGAGAGTCCCAGTCAGCGGCGTGTTGAGATACGCCACGCCACTCCTGCGGCGGGAAGGGATGCCTACCTTTCACGCAAAGAAAGACGCCACAGAGCGGTACCTACTAAACACAGAGCGGCGCTTAGCCAAGGACCCCGCCCAAGAAAGCGTATACCGCGCTGAGATTGAGAAGCTCATCACAGCGGGACACGTCACAAAGATTGACATTAAAGAGGCCGACCAGACGACTGAATCGTGGTACGTGCCCCACCACAAGGTTCATCACAACGGCAAAGACCGCATCGTGTTTAACTGCAGCTACCAGATCGGATCCCAAAATCTGAATAAAGAGCTATTGCCCGGTCCTACACTCGGCCCCTCCCTACTAGGCGTACTACTCCGCTTCCGCCAGGACAAGGTGGCTATCAGCGGGGATATCAAAGGAATGTTCCTGCAGGTGAGATTAGTAGAGGAGGACAAGCCCCTGTTGCGGTTCCTATGGAGAGAGAGGCCAGGAGATGAGCACCCAGCCATCTACCAATGGGAAGTCCTCCCTTTCGGAACTACATGCAGCCCATGCTGTGCTACATTTGCACTACAGAGACATGTCGCAGAGGACCCAGCAGCGGACGAAGAGGTCCGACACAGTGTGAAGAACAGCTTCTACGTAGATAACTGTCTACAAAGCGTTTCGACCCAGGAAGAAGCCGAGGCTCTCCTACTTAAACTCCGCGCCTCTCTGATCAAAGGCGGCTTTGATCTCAGGCAGTGGGCCAGCAGCGATCCGCACGTACTGCGCAGCCTCTCCTCCGAGGACAAGGCAGCGAGCAGCGAGACCTGGATGGCCACAATCCCAGGAGAAGCCCAAGAGATGACACTAGGACTAGTGTGGCGCTTCAAAACAGATTCGCTCCACTATAGACACAAACCCCTGACCACGGAGCAGGGAAGGTCGACGGCAATGCCGACCACCAGACGGAGTGTGTACAGAACACTCGCCCGACAATATGACCCGTTAGGATGTATACTACCGTACACCACCAGGGCAAAGATGATTGTACGAGCATTGTGGGACAAGGACCAGGGCTGGGACGACCCCATTCCCGCACACCTTGCATCCACCTGGAGAGAGTGGGAGATGGAACTCCACTCACTCCCAGGCGTTAATATACGCCGAAGCTACTTCCCACCCACGGTAAGGCCAGAGACATGTAAAATGGATATACACGTCTTCAGTGACGCCTCCGAGGTCGCCTACGGATCAGTAGCCTACTTGCGGGCCCAAGAAGAGGGGGGAGAGATCTACACAGCATTCATCCTCGCCCGCTCGAGAATAGCCCCACGCAAGCAACAGTCTATCCCACGTCTAGAGCTCTGCGCAGCCCTCGCAGGAGCGCATCTAGCCACGCTCATCCAACGTGAGCTCACCATTCCGGTGCATAGAACAATCCTGTGGTCAGATTCCACGACAGTACTCGCCTTGATCAAATCGGATTCATGCAAATACAAAGTCTTCGTGGGAGTCAGAGTCACTGAGATTCAAGAGTTAACCGGAGAGTTAACCGGAGAAGCAAACTGGCGCTATGTTGATACAAAACACAACCCAGCTGACGTCATCACCCGGGGAATGTCCCTAGATGACTTAACCCGTCGTAACATCTACAGTGACGGACCAGCATTCCTCAAGCTCCCGGAAGGAGATTGGCCCACGCCCACCCCGAGGGAAGCAAGTGACGAGGAGGCTGAGAATAAGAAACCTATGTTCTGTGGATTGAGCACTGTTGTCTCCGCAGACCCCAACATAGACGATTGCATTACCATAGAGAGTGCGCAGCAACGGACATTCCTGCGGCACCACCCAGAGATTCAGTCCCCCGCTGATATGTCAGCAGCTGACTACGAGGAAGCAGAACTGCTTCTACTGCAACGAGCCCAGAGAGACTCGTTCCCCGATGAACTAGACTGTCTACAGGGAGGAAAGCCCGTCCCATCAGACAGCAGATTGATTCATCTGGCCCCCGAGAGTGACACACATACCCTCATCAGAGTGGGTGGTCGCCTGCGGAGAGCCCCCAATTTACCGGATGACATTAAGTACCCGATCGTATTGAACAGCCGACACAAGGTCACAGAGCTGATTATAAAGAAATACGACGAGGATGTACACCACGCAGGAGCAGAGAGAGTCTTCGCGGAGATCAGACGTCGTTACTGGATACTTCAAGGAAGAGAGGCGGTGCGACGCTTCCAGCGAACCTGTCTAGACTGCCGAAAGTGGCGCGCGCAGCCCAGCATACCACGGATGGCTGACCTACCTCCATGTCGCCTCCGACTCGGCGACAAGCCATTCCACTCAACAGGCATGGACTGTTTTGGCCCGCTGCACATAAAGAAAGGAAGAGGCACCGAGAAGCGGTGGGGTATTGTATTCAAATGCATGACCACCAGAGCGATACATATCGAGCTCCTTCCGACCATGAGCACAGACTCATTCCTTATGGCCTTCCGAAGATTCACATCACGGAAAGGAAAACCGTCTACATTATTGTCCGATCACGGGACAAACTTCAAAGGCGGAGAACGCGAGCTGAGGGCGAGCTTCCAAGCTATGGGCCCAGAACTTAAGACCCACCTCGCTCCAGCCCAGATTGACTTCCAATTCAACCCCCCAAACGCACCCCACTTCGGTGGAACTTGGGAACGAGAAGTACGTTCTATAAAGACAGCCCTGTACGCAGTACTTGGGGCCCAGACTGTGGCGGAAGAAGTCCTAATGACAGTCCTCACGGAGATTGAGGGAGTATTGAACTCAAAGCCCCTCGGTTACGTCTCCAGTGATGTAGCAGATGTCGACCCAGTCACCCCCAACACCCTCCTGATGGGGCGGCTAGATCCCGCGTTACCCCAGACAATGTACCGGCCTGAAGAAGCGAACGGCCGACGAATGTGGAGGTACAGCCAAGTATTAGCCGACAAGTTTTGGAGCAGTTTCCTACTGCACTACCTACCGTCTCTACAGACCCGCCAGAAGTGGGTAAAAGAGAGAGACAATTTGACGGAAGGAACAGTCGTCATGATTATTGACCAGTCACTACCCAGAGCTATGTGGCCGGCTGGCCGCGTAAGCAAAGTGATCACCGGTGCCGATGGCAAGGTCCTAGCAGCTGAAGTACTCGTCCAAGGGCGCACTTACACCCGTCCTGTGGCGAGGCTCATAGAACTGCCCCGACTCCCAGACACAATCGATGATGACCATGACCCTATGACTTTGTGAGTTGACTGACCCTTACAGCGAACCCTTGAGTGGTAGACAGTGCGGTTAATCTGTCTCTGCTTAACTAATTAGGTTGGGACCAATTAGGGGGCGGCTGTTCTGAAGGATCAGATTAAACCGAATATATATATTTATTTATATATATTTAATTGTATTTGTATATCCCCTGATATCCCTTGTATATTCCTTGTACAATATGCATTGAATATCCCTTCTAGTCTACTGAACATCCCATAATAGTCTCCATTCTACCATTGGACGAGACCTTGGTGCCAGGTCGCCATACCCCTCAGACCAAGTTCAATCGTACCGCTCAACATGTATGGACAAGTCCTAGTTCCGCGTAGGAATATGTCTACCGCACCACTAATAGAACTATTTATTCATAGTGCGTATATATACTGCGCTATTAAAGTAGAACTTTCTTTTAGTCCAGTTCCTTACCCTCCAACAGAGTGACAGACGCAAAAGCCTCCCCGCGAACCACGTGTGGGCAGTAAGGCCAATTCGGCCCAGTATCGGCATTGAGACATCGTGTATATTAATATTTGAATAGTCATATTTGGCACTATATCGTCGAGTTGGACGTATTCTATTAAGCTAATAATAGTCTATTCATATATAGTGCCTCGTGCGGTAAGAGTTCTATAGTAATCAGCACCCCCATCGTTTCGGGCATCAGCTGGACGCTTATCCAGGGTGGTTGACCCCACGTGAAGCTGCACCCGAGGAGCTCCAGGCCAAAGAGCGAGTGGACCTGTATATTGGATTATTCTACCGACGACGGCTAGCCTTCCCCGGCTTGGATTATGCTTTGAGTACTTTGATTATTCTATGGATAAAGGCCAACACTGCGGTGTGTTGGAAATACCCCCCCCGGAGAGGACGACAGGTGAGACGGCGCTCTGCACAGTGAGGTCGCCTCACGTCTCTCCGTCGTGGAGGGCGCCGGCCACAGAGGGTCCAACTGCATTCATCTGTGGATCGAGGATCGTTGGGCACCGTGTCGCACAACTGTGGACTCTCCCAAGATACCCTCGGCCAGACGGGATCCAGCCAGTGACTCTCTAACCCCCCCCCCCCCCCCTCCAGCTGTCCTACAAGCAGTCGGAACCTTCCCCTAGTGTATCCAGCTATATAATCATTCAAGTATCATCGCTATTGTTCCCTAAATATTCCAGGTTGTATATTTGCTTCCTGCGCAATCAGAGATTGGACATTCGATATTGATCTACCTACGAATACTCATTTGCCATAAAAGTGCATACTATTTCAAATCATAAATGTAATTAAGTGATCGTTGTACATACCTTTTGCTATGTATTAAAACTCAAACTTTCGATTTGGTACATTTGTGTTGGATCCGTTTATCAGGTGGGAGTGTTCAACATATTCATACCTAGTACTGGGTGGCCAGAGTCTAAAGTACAAGAGGTAGTGGTAGTAAGTATCATATCTAACCATACAGTCAGGGAATTGTACCCCTCAGTTACACCGGCGGGGTATGTGTCCTGGTCGTTGTAAACTGCGGTTCCTACTGGTCGGTCGGGGCGCCTGTTCAGCAGGGAGGGGATCGGGGGGAAATAGTGTGAGCCTCCCACGCGTTACGTTCCCCCAGTGAGAGTCCTCGCTGTCAGGTGAAAAGAAGCGGCTGGCTGACTCCACATGTATCGGAGGAGGCATGTGGTAGTTCTACACCCTCCCTAGGCCGACAGTGGGGCAATGCGCGCAATGACCAGGAAGGGAATTAGCATAATGACTAAATTGGGATGGGAGCAAAAAAATAAATAAAAAGTAAAGAAATAATAATAATAAATGTAATAAAAAAAAAAAAAAAGGTTCTTTGACTATCCAGTGATTTGCAATTCTTTACACCTGTCTTCTCTAAAACAGAGCAAGATTAACCTCTGAAACGTTGTCACAACATAAAACAGATATCGAGAAGTAAAGTTTCATATTTATTATGAAAAAAATATTTTCTTTCGCAGGGCAGCGTAGATCACGCGCCGCTATTCACGTTCAAACCTAGTCCTCTTTAGGTGTTTCGAACGATTGTCTTCAATCCAAAAGAGAGAGTTATTTTCTAAAGTTCACACTAACAGGGGGGCTGCTGTTAAGCTGATTAGTGCCTGTAGTGGCCCTCCAGGAGACGCCGCCTCGCCACGCTACTTCACTCCGGCACCCTCCCAATCACTCAGACAACGGTGAGCGAAAGGCGCACGCTTGGGCCGTACATCAGCAACACGCTCTCTCTCAACCACTCAATACCGTGGAGTTCCATCAAGCGCCAGTGCGTTTATATGAAGCCTATAACAAGCCGCCTCCCCTGCAGCGCCGCCCCCCGGGCCTCTCCTTCCAGCCACTTGCCCTTCATTTTAAAGCACTTCAACCCGCGGCTGATCAGCGGCGGCGCAGAGTGCTTTTCCTCAGGCAGGCGGCTACGCCGGCAGTCCGGCGTGATGCTGGTGGTGACGAGCACCCCTCGTCTCCCTCCTATTAAACCCACTCACATTAACATACCTCCCCGCCTACTTAATTAGCCGGCTAATGGCCTCACCTCCGCACACTGGCTGCAGAGAGACACGCGGCCGCAGCGGCTTCAGGTTTCGCTCCACGCACTTCACCATCCGCCGACAGGTGTGTGTGTATGTGTGTGTGTGTATTTGTGTGCGACTGTGTGTGTGGGGGGTTGTGTGTGTGTGTATTTGTGTTGGTCTGTGTGTGTGTGGTTGTTGTGTGTGCGTGTATGTGTGTGTGTGTGAGTATATGTGTGTGTATGTGTGTGTGTGTGGTTGTGTGTGTGCATGTATTTGTGTGCGTCTGTGTATATGTAGTTGTGTGTGTGCGTGTATGTGTGTGGTTGTGTGTGTGTGGTTGTGTGTGTGTGTGCGTGTATTTGTGTGCGTCTGTGTGTGGTTGTGTGTGTGTGGTTGTGTGTGTGTGTGGTTGTGTGTGTGCATGTATTTGTGTGCGTCTGTGTATATGTAGTTGTGTGTGTGCGTGTATGTGTGTGGTTGTGTGTGTGTGGTTGTGTGTGTGTGTGCGTGTATTTGTGTGCGTCGTGTGTGGTTGTGTGTGTGTGGTTGTGTGTGTGTGTGTGTGTGTGTGTGTAGTTGTGTGTGTGGTTGTTTGTTTGTGTGTGTGTGTGTGTGTGCGTGTGTGTGGTTGTGTGTGTGTGGTTGTGCGTATATGGTTGTGTGTGTTTGTGTATATGTGTGCGTGTGGTTGTGTGTGTGGTTGTGTGTGTGTGTCCCAAGGTACAAGAGGTATGAATGTGATTTAATTGGAGCGACCGCGTCAGCTGGTTAAACCTGGAGAGCCAGTGTGGTGCAGCTCTCTCAGGATGTCTGCTTGCTGCTCTGTCAGGAGGTCTGCTCTGTCAGGAGGTCTGCTCTGTCAGGAGGTCTGCTCTGTCGGGATGTCTGCTCTGTCAGGAGGTCTGCTCTGTCAGGAGGTCTGCTCTGTCAGGAGGTCTGCTCTGTCAGGAGGTCTGCTCTGTCAGGAGGTCTGCTCTGTCAGGAGGTCTGCTCTGTCGGGATGTCTGCTCTGTCAGGAGGTCTGCTCTGTCAGGAGGTCTGCTCTGTCAGGAGGTCTGCTCTGTCAGGATGTCTGCTTGCTGCTCTGTCAGGAGGTCTGCTCTGTCAGGAGGTCTGCTTGCTGCTGTGTTGACATGCCTCCTGACACAGGACGTGTGTTTCCTGCCATTGTTGGTGAAAGAATGGAAGAGCAGCTGCGGAGGAGAGGCATGATGGATGGAGAGTGGGCCGAGTGGAGAGGAGGATGGATGGAGAGAATTGGGAGGAAGGAGCGTGTGCCAGAGAGGGGATGAGTCTAGATGCTGCTATGCAAGATATGCTAGGATTAGTATCAGGGTGTGTGTGTGTGGGTGTGTGTGTGTGGGTGTGTGTGTGTGTGTGTGTGCACGCGTGCGTGCGTGCACATGAGTGTAACCCTATGGAGAATCAGGAGGTGTATGTATCTATGATAGGCTTAGTACTGGAGTATGTGCGTGTGTGTGTGTCCCAAGGTACAATAGGTGTGAATGTGATTTCATTGGACCGACCGCTGGGTATTGTGTGTGTGTGTGTGTGTGTGTGTGTGTGTGTGTGTGTGTGTGTGTGTGTGTGTGTGTGTGTGTGTGTGTGTGTGTGTGTGTGTGTGTGTGTGTGTGTGTGTGTGTGTGTGTGTGTGTGTGTGTGTGTGTGTGTGTGTGTGTGTGTGTGTGTGTGTGTGTGTGTGTGTGTGTGTGTGTGTGTGAGAGAGAGTTTAGTTTTAAGCCTTTATTGAGCATGACTTATACTCAAATACACATTGAAACATTTGTTTACAATCAATACCAAAATAAATGCAATACTGTAGATGCAGCAAAAATAAGTTCAATACGTTCAATACTACAGAGATATGTTCCCCCTCCACAACTAGAGATACGTTCCCCCTCCACAACTAGAGATACGTTCCCCCTCCACAACTAGAGATACGTTCCCCCTCCACAACTCTTCATTTTATCAATTTCATTTTAGGGAGCTTTATACTTTGTCCTCCACTACATTTATCTGAACCTATTAGTTACTAATGACTTATTTATTTAATATTTTTTTATCAGAGGGCGGCTATGTGGTGTAGTGGGCAAGGCGCTCGGTTCGAGCCCAGCTCTCATCAGCTTGGCTGGTCGTTTATACTAACACAATTGGCAGTATTAGGGGGTGGGAAAGCTGATGGTTGGGGATCGGACGTTGTGGACAGCGACTCCTACAGGTCGGTTGGTGCGCCTGCACAGCAGAATCAGGAAGCGGCGGGGGCGGCGTGTCCCTCCCACGCAGACCCCCGCCGCTGAGAGATCGCGCTGTTCAGGTGAAAAGATGCGACGGCTGCCTCCTCGAGTACCGGAGGGGACACGTGATGCAAGGCTTCGTCCACATTGCAGCCGGCTTGTGGGAGGCATGGCCTAACAACGTTCGAGACAGGGGAGGGTAGAATTGGACGATACGAAATTGGGATGGGAGAAAAATAGAAAAATGGGAGAAAAAAGTTGAATATATATATTTTTTTATCAGAGCCATGGGAACATTCTATCATCTATCCATTGAAAGCACAATAGAAAGGGCCAAGCAAGACCAGAGTTAGTACTATTTTATCTGTTTTTATTTAAGTAAAAGTTCCACCAGTGGATAGAGGGTATTTGTGTTTGTAAATGGTAAATGGCTGCATTTACATAGCGCTTTTATCCAAAGAGCTTTACAATTAGTTCCTCACATTTTTACCCATTAACTCACTCACACATTCACACACCGATGGCAGAGGCAACCATTCAAGGTGCCAACCTGCACATCGGGAGCAATTAGGGGTTAAATGTCCTGCTCAAGGACACTTCAACACGCTGCCCGGGACAAGTGGGAATCAAACTGGGAATCTCCGGATTACCAGATGACTGCTCTACCTCCTGAACCACTGTCGTTTGTATGTGTGAGAAAAAGAAAGCAAGAGAGAGAAGGAGAGAGAGAGAGAGAGAGATAGAGAGAAAGAGAGAGGAGAGAGAGAGAGAAAGAGAGAGAGAGAGAGAGAGAGAGAGAGAGAGAGAGAGAGAGAGAGAGAGAGACAGAAGGAGAGAGAGAGAGAGAGAGAGAGAGAGAGAGAGAGAGAGAGAGACAGAAGGAGAGAGAGAGAGAGAGATAATTAGTACTTAAAACCCTTACACACCGAATGTGTCACATGTGTGGTCGTATCATGACTGTATATGTGTGTGTGTGGTTCATGACAGATAGAAGATAATCATGGTCAAACCATCACCATCATGCTCATCGCCAGTAGCCACAATGTTCTAGCGTGTCCCACCTGTCTCCCATCTCCACAGGGGGGACAACTAACCACACGTTGTCACCATCATCCATAACTACACCCCCCCCCCCCCCAGGGGACCATAACGCCTACAACCCCGGCTCGGGGGGAAACTAAAACCCCCTCATTATCAAAGACACACGCTTCCTGGACCGCGAGAACACCACACCGTGAGAGGGGAATTCCTGGAGCCGACCGAACAACCCGGCGCCGAGGCCTCCTTCGGCTCGGTTTTGATTGGCAGCACGCCGCATTCCGCGCCGTCGATTGCTATGGTGACACCTCCTTACTCCCTACAGGGCTGCTGTAGCATTAGTGGAACAAACAAACGGAGGAAAGCAGGCAGCGTCAGAGAGAGAGAGATGTTTTTGAAAGGGATCACCGCGGGCCTCGTTTGAGAAGCCTTGTCGAGCTCCCGCTGCCGGGAGGCTTAACGTTACACACATTTGAAGTGTCCTATTAACTCAACCATCTCTGTCAAGGCGCGTCTCCCCGCCTGCTGCTCCCGGAGTCATGAAGTCATCTCTCGGCACGCTTTGACAACAGGCTGCAGGATTAACCCTTTCACTACCACACTGCAGACGGTTAACCCTTTCACTACCACACTGCAGATGGTTAACCCTTTCACTACCACACTGCAGACGGTTAACCCTTTCACTACCACACTGCAGATGGTTAACCCTTTCACTACCACACTGCAGAAGGTTAACCCTTTCACTACCACACTGCAGATGGTTAACCCTTTCACTACCACACTGCAAATGGTTAACCCTTTCACTACCACACTAACCCTTTCACTACCACACAACCAAAGTTTAACCCTTTCACTACCACACTACAGAAGGTTAACCCTTTCACTACCACACTACAAAGGGTTAACACTTTCACTACCACATTACAGACGGTTAACCATTTCACTACCACGCTACATACGCTTAACCCTTTCACTACCACACTACAGAAGGTTAAGCCTTTCATTATTTTTGACGTACATTTGACTCATGTCAAAGAAATGTCTGCTTTACTGAAATCTGCACAGTAGTAGTTTGTTTATACTTCAGAAGTATGATGTTTAGATGTGGTCCTCAAAATGATTGGACGTGAATGAGGAGTCTGACACCTGGGAGGAATGGTGGTGTTGACAGCAGACGACCGGGATGAGCAGTGGTCACTAGCTTACTAGTAGATGACTTTACACTTTACAGACTGCCGAAGTTCGACTAAAGTGAAATATCCCTTTAAAGAGTCCCAGAAAGAATACAGTGGAAAAGGTAGAATAAATGCAGACCCGAATGGGTTAGAAATCACAGGGGGAGAAAAAAACACAACAGGAAAGGTATTAAATTATGACATGCTGCTATTTGTAGGTGTGGTTCTGTTAAGTGCCACAAGTCAACTAGTGACACTAGTTAATAATGACATCCTGTTCTCTCTGTCAATTGTGGGATGTAAAAGGTTTAAGCATATGTTTATGGTATATATCTGTTTTAAATCTAGGCATATGTTACTGTATGTGTCTAGATGTGATATGTATTCATATATATATATATATATATATATATATATGTGTATATGTATATATATATGCATACGCTTTGCACAAGTATCTAGGCCTGGGCTGGTAATGCCCAGTCAGAAAGGAGTTGAGAAGAAACACGTTATGTGTAAACACATGTTAAGTGCCACAAGTCAACGAGTGACACTTTGTATAATGTTCTTATGTTTATTATATATGATTAAGAGGAATGTCTGTATATTCTTCCTCCCACTTGTGTAATACACTTGGCAAAGAGATCTTGAGTTCCTTTATAAGGGCCAACTTGCCAGATCACAGACAGATTTTTGAGATGTTGGGATTTTGATTTTGATTTTGCATTTTGACATGTTTTAGAGGAACTTTTTGTACTTTGTAACCTGATTTTGCATTTCTTTGTACTCTTGTATTTTTTAATTAAAACCTTTTGGAAACTACTTCGTGTTAATCCTTCTGACCATCCTGGTAAGCTTTAAAATATGTTGCACTTGTAACCTTACCCATTTTTGCATGATAAAGGAGAATCGGCAGGAACACTGCCCCGTCCACACATTATTTATGATGTAAAAACTCTAGTGGTAATGATCACATATGTCTTTCTTCTCACTACAGAGACCTAAAAAAGGAAGTAGATAATATGGGCTTATTAAAATTATATAGAATTTTGACTCTGGATAGTAAGCGTTGCATTGTGACTTCGTAGAGTAACTCTCTCCAAGTTGCCGTGTGACGGATTAGGGAAATGGATATCATCTGATTAACGACAAGGTCATACTGGTCAGATAAATCCTTCCCGGTGATCAAATAAAATAGAGATTTCGCAACTTCTATCACTTGACCTGGTCAATGACGGAGGGGGTCGGAACGATGCATTCGCTATCTCTGTCGGTCAGGTGTAACAACAACATTTTGTAGACGCATTGGATTCTGAATGTCAACCACATCGCAGGGCCCTGCTTGATGTCAAGATGAGCAGACCAATGAGTTATGGAGTTATCAATCTGACCTGAGACCTAGCATGGCATATATCATGGCGTCCCTGGGTGGGCATTTATACTAATTGAATAGGTGTTAACAGCCGAAGAGAACATGACTACTGTCAAATGCCTCTGGAGTAAAATTAATTACAGATTTGACAAAACCTAAAGTAGAAAGCTCTACTTGCGACTAGAAACCTAAAATAAAAGGCGTAAAGTCACACTCGAGTGGAAAGCTCTACTCGGGAATATCACACTTCAGTAGAAAGCTCTATTTTTGTGATTAAAGTAACGTTTACTCGCGACTAAAAGGTAACGTAATGTTTACCTAAAGTCAAAACCTAAGTAGAAAGCTCTACTAGCGACTAGAAACCTAAAATAAGAGGCTTAAAGTCACACTCGAGTGGAAAGCTCTACTCGGGAATATCACACTTCAGTAGAAAGCTCTATTTTTGTGATTAAAGTAACGTTTACTTGCGACTAAAAGGTAACGTAATGTTTACTTACAGTCAAAACCTAAAGTAGAAAGCTCTACTCGGAAAAAATCACACTTCAATAGAAAGCTCTATTTTTGTGATTAAAGTAACGTTTACTTGCGACTAAAAGGTAACGTAATGTTTACTTACAGTCAAAACCTAAAGTAGAAAGCTCTACTCGGGAATATCACACTTCAGTAGAAAGCTCTATTTTTGTGATTAAAGTAACGTTTACTCGTGACTAAAAGATTTAGGATTGTAGGAGATCCGGGGCTTAGCCCAGATGGGCCCCCCTTTTTTTTTTTTTTTTTTTATAATTATTTTTTTTTTTTTTTGGCAGGCAAGGGACAGATTTTTTTTGAATTTAATGAACCTGTACGTGCAATTTCCTGCAATATAGAGCCTTCAATCTTGACCAATAAAGCTGCTCTTTTCACTATAAAACTCAGTTAACCATAACGTAGTTATGGTTAGATTTATATATTGGGGGGGGATATATCATATTTTTCATATAATCAAAAAGTGGTGGAGCAAGATCATACCTTTGCTCCCCCAAGTTCAATAGTGGGAGAGCAGAGATGCTCCGAATGCTCTTATGGCCAGGCGTCTATGATTCACTGATACAAAGTAAAATAGTGCAGTGCAATAAAATAGTTAGTAAAATAGAATAAAATAATGCAATAGTGCATTGCAATAAAATAGTTATCATCGTATTTTTTCGGAAGGCCGGTAAGGAGTGCATTACAGTGGTCGAGTTGGCTTAAGATAAAGGCATGGATCTGGTTTTCAGCGTCCTTTTGATTTATAAATGGCCGTACTTTAGCTATGTTTCTAAGGTGGAAGAATTACGTTTTTGTCAACTTGTTGATTGTGATTTAAAGCTTAGGTCTGAGTCTACCATAACACCAAGACTTAACTCACTCAAATACAGTTAGCAGCTGGATAGACCACAGATGGAAATTAGCTTCTGCTAAATCTGGTGCAAACATATTTTCATGTAACAATGATGAATTGTAAAAAAAAAAAAAAAAAAAATTAAATAGATTCAGGGCTTTTCAGAATACATCCGGGGCTTGAGCCCAGGTAGCCACCCCCTAGCTCCGCCCCTGAACGTAATGTTTACCTAAAGTAGAAACCTAAGTAGAAAGCTCTACTAGCGACTAGAAACCTAAAATAAAAGGCTTAAAGTCACACTCGAGTGGAAAGCTCTACTCGGGAATATCACACTTCAGTAGAAAGCTCTATTTTTGTGATTAAAGTAACGTTTACTTGCGACTAAAAGGTAACGTAATGTTTACTTACAGTCAAAACCTAAAGTAGAAAGCTCTACTCGGAAAAAATCACACTTCAATAGAAAGCTCTATTTTTGTGATTAAAGTAACGTTTACTTGCGACTAAAAGGTAACGTAATGTTTACTTACAGTCAAAAACCTAAAGTAGAAAGCTCTCCTCGGAAAAAATAACACTTGAATAGAAAGCTCTATTTTTGTGATTAAAGTAACGGTTACTTGCGACTAAAAGGTAACGTAATGTTTACTTACAGTCAAAACCTAAAGTAGAAAGCTCTACTTGGAAAAAATCACACTTCAATAGAAAGCTCTATTTTTGTGATTAACCCGAGACTACAGGAGGCTACATAGCCCTAGTCAACAGGAGCGCCGGCTAACGAGCTGGTGCTAACAGGAGGCTACCTAGCCATTGCTACCATTGCTAACTGGAGGCGACCAAAACGGAGCCCACTTGGAATGCAGGCTAACTAGCCACAAGTGAATTGAATGCTAACTGGAGGCGACCAAAACGGAGCCCACTTGAAATGCAGGCTAACTAGCCACAAGTGAATTGAATGCTAACTGGAGGCGACCAAAACGGAGCCCACTTGGAATGCAGGCTAACTAGCCACAAGTGAATTGAATGCTAACTGGAGGCGACCAAAACGGAGCCCACTTGGAATGCAGGCTAACTAGCCACAAGTAGGGGTGTAACGGTACGCGGATACGTACTGTACCGCGTCAATGTGGTCCTCCGGTACAGTACGGGCTGTGCACCGTACGATTGCAACGGTATGGTCAACCTTTTTTTGCTGAACTTAAATCCCCCCGGCCCCCGTAATTTATCAACAACACTGCGGTCTGCTGTGAGCATTATAAAACAAACGTGTGTGTAACCGACCGTGAATTAAAGTGTCAATGCTGTTTGTCATTTTAACAGCAGATACTTTCTTAAATGCCATCCTCCCGACAGAGCGGTGTTGATGGGGAGCTCAGATGGGTTCGCTTGCTGGTGTTATTAGCATTAGCTGAAGAGCTAACCGAAAAGCTAGTTTTAGCTTTAACATTACCTTGGCTAAAGTTGGGGCTATTCATAATCCAGCAATAATGGCTGCAGACCTGCAAGCAAAGTACAGCAAGTTGGCACAGGAGTATTCCAAGGTAAATCACTTTTTCACCAATAACGTTATATTGTCTTGTTTCCATCTAACGTTAGCTAATGCTAGCTAACCTAGCTCACGTTAGAGTCATCACTGATCGACCTCTCGCACACAATTAATGACATGTTGCGGACAGCCATATCGGTGACAATGTTTAGCTTTTAGTGCCAAATGATAAGAGTCTGAGGCGGAGTCTCAAAAGATAATGTTGAATATTTATTTGTGCAAAAATCACAACAGATCCTCTGCTACTTCACCGGAGCCAGCATTGTAGACTGAGTAGGGTATATCTGCAGAGCCACTGGGTAGCGAGTGCAAAGTGACTGAGTGGATCATTGGAGTAGGGTATATCTGCAGTGCTGCAGCCCCATAATACAGTATCATTAATCAATCACCTGTTGTTGAATAAATACCATTACTTTCTAGTTATTACTAAAAAAAACAGTATATATAAAACAGTAGCTGTATATATATATACTAAAACAGTAACTGTTAACCCTCAATATAGATCCCCAGGAGAGGCCCCTGCTAAACGCTATTGCTATTATACTTGGCTCAAGACAAAGATATAATAGTGACCACAGAGTTCCCTGCCCTGCAGAGTGCCTCTAAGGGGACTATTACGGGCTCAAGGGCCATGACATCACGATGGGGACATTGGTCAATGATGTTGACGGATCCTAAAATGAGATTTATCACAACGGGAACCAAGTGCCCCCTAGAAACTAAAACCTGGAGTACTGGGAAGCCAAAGGGTTTGAGACCAGCACAGGCAGGCCAATGGCCCATGGTAACCTCTGGGCCCTCATAGTGGAACAATTCAGAGGCATGAAAATAGCCTGGAAATGGCTAAAAAGCCATACAGAGGAAACCGTGGTCCATTACCAGGTAAACAAGGAAGCTTATACCCTGGCCCAAAAACGACTTAAGGTCGGAGGGCTACACCTCAAAAGACTGGCCTTAGTCATGCCCACGGCCTGGGAAGACAAAGGCATGGTGAGAGTACCGGAGGACGAGGCTACTCACATGATCAGACAGGTACATGATAACCTTGGACATGTCGGAAGTAAGAGGATGTTGGTATACCTGAGAACTAACAACATTCTCATACCTAAAGCCAAACAAAGAGCGAGAACAGTCCGAAAGGCCTGTGAACAATGTGCGATGGTAAGGGGGACAAAACCTGAACCAGTGCCACCGGGACGAATAGCAGTATCTGAAAGCAGGACTGAAACTACTGGAGGAAGCGGGTGTAATGGCCCAATACTCTGTACCCTACCAGCCCAATACGAACGGGGTGGCAGATAGAGCTGTACGCTCTATAAAGGATCAGATGATCAAGGAGATTATGTTGCGATCCTGGGATGAACCGACCTCCCTCCTTAAGGATACACCAAGGAGACCGACAGTATAGTTCGGACCGGAAGGATCAGAACCTGCCCTATCTCGGGCCAGGAGCATTCTTAGACGGGGGGGCTGTCCCCCGGAGTCAGTGGACGACGCAGCAAATAGCAAACAGGAATACACTGACCCAGATCAGAACTCAGAAATGGAGGAAGACCGGGATAGGTCAAGCTCCAGAGCATCCTCAAGGTCCTCATCTAGATCAAGATCTAGGGAGAGAGTTCGGTACCCAAGGGACGAACCTCCTAGACCGAACAAGAGAGCTAAGCAGGCCAAACTGAGACCTATCAGTAAGGGGCCTTCTCTGAAAGCTCTCCTGGAGCTCAGGATTGGAGGAGAATGGGCAGGCGATGAAACAGGGGATATTATGCCCGCATATCCTGTGACATGGAGACAGAGGGCGACGAGAGCCCTGAATGGACCTGAAAGAGAAAAAATAAATTAGTCCTCTGTGGACTATATCTGTGATGTCCTGCGTGGCCTACGGACAGGGTCACACGACCAGGCCAACCACACTTCGATAGAGGACTGCTGCTACAATTCTCGGGGACCCGTGGGGTCGCCCGAGAAGTGACAATTCGACCTACCTCAAACTACGGGAGAGATCCAAGAGGTCAGAGGGGGTGACCATAAGAACCATGACATTGTGTTCTTCAGACTACAACAACTGGGAGTGCATTGGCCGGGAACAGCAGATGCAAGTCTTCCCGCCGGATACCAAGCAACGACGTGGCCCCTATCCTATCGAGCCGTCCAGCCAGGGAACAACAGATGCAAGTCTTCCCGCCGGCTACCAGGGTACCGAGGTACCAAGATGACAGAGGGGGTGTGGAGAGTCACAGCCACGTGACCCTGCAATCGCCATCTCGTCCCCTCGTACAGACGCTATTAAGACAGTGGAAAATGACAGAACAAGATGACAGAGGGGGTGTTAAGTGCCACAAGTCAACTAGCGACACTAGTTAATAATGACATCCTGTTCTCTCTGTCAATTGTGGGATGTAAAAGGTTTAAGCATATGTTTATGGTATATATCTGTTTTAAATCTAGGCATATGTTACTGTATGTGTCTAGATGTAATATGTATTCATATATATATATATATATATATATATATATATATATATATATATATATATATATATATGTGTATATGTTTATATATGCATATACGCTTTGCACAAGTATCTAGGCCTGGGCTGGTAATGCCCAGTCAGAAAGGAGTTGAGAAGAAACACGTTATGTGTAAACACATGTTAAGTGCCACAAGTCAACGAGTGACACTTTGTATAATGTTCTTATGTTTATTATATATGATTAAGAGGAATGTCTGTATATTCTTCCTCCCACTTGTGTAATACACTTATACACTTTTAAAACTATACTACAGTTAAATGTTAATGTTATGTTACAGTCAGAATGGAAACAGAAACCTTTTTGATAATGCAGTCTCTGTTAGAGGGGGTAGGAATGTGCTCTCTCTATATGTGGCCTTGAAGGATCCCACTCCAGCCCGAGCTAAGAGCAGGTTGGCACATTTTAACCCTTGCCTGTCCTGCCTGCATAGAGTAAACATGTAACCAATGATTAGTACAGGTATATGTATATATATGTATATACTATGTGTACTATATATATACTGTATGTACTATATATGCTATATATACTATATATACTATATACTCATGCAAGAAGTGTATTCATGTATTGTACACTACACAGGCCAGTTCTTCCCTCTCAATACTGACTGGACCCCAGAGGAATGTACGGGGCCTCTGCTCCAGAGGGACTTTCCACAATATCGTATTCTGTTCCAGCAAAAACGTTATAAGTACTTTTTCAAGTTACAACCCAGTGGAATAGACGGCAGCCAATGACAACTAGGAGGGGAGGAGAGTTAGTCCTGATGTGTGAGACGTTGATTGGCTAGTGAAATTACATCACTGTATTTAAACCAATGGCAAAGAGATCTTGAGTTCCTTTATAAGGGCCAACTTGCCAGATCACAGACAGATTTTTGAGATGTTGGGATTTTGATTTTGATTTTGCATTTTGACATGTTTTAGAGGAACTTTTTGTACTTTGTAACCTGATTTTGCATTTCTTTGTACTCTTGTATTTTTTAATTAAAACCTTTTGGAAACTACTTCGTGTTAATCCTTCTGACCATCCTGGTAAGCTTTAAAATATGTTGCACTTGTAACCTTACCCATTTTTGCATGATAAAGGAGAATCGGCAGGAACACTGCCCCGTCCACACATTATTTATGATGTAAAAACTCTAGTGGTAATGATCACATATGTCTTTCTTCTCACTACAGAGACCTACAAAAGGAAGTAGATAATATGGGCTTATTAAAATTATATAGAATTTTGACTCTGGATAGTAAGCGTTGCATTGTGACTTCGTAGAATAACTCTCTCCAAGTTGCCGTGTGACGGATTAGGGAAATGGATATCATCTGATTAACGACAGGGTCATACTGGTCAGATAAATCCTTCCCGGTGATCAAATAAAATAGAGATTTCGCAACTTCTATCACTTGACCTGGTCAATGACGGAGGGGGTCAGAACGATGCATTCGCTATCTCTGTCGGTCAGGTGTAACAACAACATTTTGTAGACGCATTGGATTCTGAATGTCAACCACATCGCAGGGCCCTGCTTGATGTCAAGATGAGCAGACCAATGAGTTATGGAGTTATCAATCTGACCTGAGACCTAGCGTGGCATATATCAGGTTCTCATGCAGGGTTCTCAGAGTCACACATCTGGACTTCCTGCTGCACCTGCTGCCACTGTCACTCTCACCTCTCACTCTCACATCGCACTCTCACCTCTCACATCTCACTCTCACCTGTCACTTTCACCTCTCACTCTCACTCTCACCTCTCACTCTCACCTCTCACTCTCACATCTCACTCTCACCTCTCAACTCTCACCTCTCAACTCTCACCTCTCACTTCTCACCTCTCAACTCTCACCTCTCACTTTCACCTCTCACTCTCACCTCTCACTCTCACATCTCACTCTCACCGCTCACATCTCACTTTCACCTCTCACTCTCACCTCTCACTCTCACATCTCACTCTCACCTCTCACTCTCACATCTCACTCTCACCTCTCACTCTCACATCTCACATCTCACTCTCACCTCTCACCTCCCAACTCTCACCTCTCACTTTCACATCTCACTCTCACCTCTCACTCTCACCTCTCACTCTCACCTCTCACTCTCACCTCTCACTTTCACATCTCACTCTCACATCTCACTCTCACTCTCACTTTCACCTCTCACTCTCACCTCTCACTCTCGCCTCTCACTCTCACCTCTCACTCTCACCTCTCACTTTCACCTCTCACTCTTACCTCTCACTCTCACCTCTCACCTCTCACATCTCACCTCTCACTCTCACCTCTCACTCTCACCTCTCACTCTCACTCCCATCTCTCACTCTCACCTCTCACATCTCACTCTCACATCTCACTCTCACATCTCACATCTCACTCTCACCTCTCACCTCTCACCTCTCACATCTCACTCTCACATCTCACATCTCACCTCTCACCTCTCACATCTCACCTCTCACTCTCACCTCTCACTCTCACTTCTCACTCTCACCTCTCACTCTCACTTCTCACTCTCACTCTCACCTCTCACTCTCACATATCACTCTCACATCTCACATCTCACTCTCACATCTCACTCTCACTCTCACTCTCACATCTCACTCTCACCTCTCACTCTCACTCTCACCTCTCACTCTCACCTCTCACATCTCACTCTCACTCTCACCTCTCACTCTCACTTCTCACTCTCACTCTCACCTCTCACTCTCACATATCACTCTCACCCTCACATCTCACATCTCACTCTCACCTCTCACTCTCACATCTCACATCTCACCTCTCACATCTCACTCTCACCTCTCACTCTCACCTCTCACTCTCACATCTCACATCTCACCTCTCATATCTCACTCTCACTCTCACCTCTCACATCTCACTCTCACCTCTCACTCTCACCTCTCACTCTCACTCTCACCTCTCACTCTCACCTCTCACTCTCACATCTCACCTCTCACCTCTCACTCTCACACATGACATGAGGTAGATGGAGTAACTCACTGAATTGGAACATTTTGTGACATTAGTCTGTGTAAATGGCAGTGCTTTCCGATTAAAGGTGTTGTAAGTGGTATTGGTGTGTTCAAACAAGTGGTCTACATGTTAAAATAATAGGTCTACATTCGGTCAGCCATCACTGGTGTAGAGTGTCTGGTCAGTAACATGGGCCTCCCAGTCCCCCCGCTCTGCAATAAACAGAGATTCCATTTCCTGGTATCCCGTTTTATCCAATCAGGAGAGAGAACTCCTAACTGCAACAATGGTCTGACAAAAATGAGAACTAAAAAAATTTGTTTTAAGCACATACAAGTAAAATAATCTGCCAGTGCAGTAAGCTAATAATATAAGGTTCTCTCTCCTGATTGGATAAAGTGAGAAGGGATACCAGAACATATCTTTTGTGTTTACTGCCGAGCAGAGGGACTGGGAGACCCATGTTACTGACCAAGCACTCTATATCAGTGATGGCTGTTGGAATGTAGAGCTATTACAGTTTTTTACGACTGCTTTGACGCATTTTGCACATCAGAGTTTCAATGTGCAAAACTCAAAATGCAAATAGCCAAACTGACTTTCAAAATTCATACTCTAAGATACTAAATGCTATGCTTACATATAAAGTGCAAAACTGTTAATACAAAGTGCCAAACTCTAAATCATATGCTCCAGTCTCAGAATACAGCCACCTAATACTACATTCAATTGCTTATTGCTACACAGGCAGATCACTAAATCAATTCAACAGGTGTTTGTACTAATGTCTCATTACCTTCAACAACCTTGCCCAGGTGAGTAGCATTGCAATACAATTGATAATCTCTTCACCACTACATAAAAGGCTGCTTATAAAACCTGAAGAAAGGAGCAACATGGAGCAAGTTGGTGCAGCTGAGGTTGGCAACGAAAGACAGGGTCGTGGACTGGGTCGTGGACTGGGTCGTGGTCGTGGCCAAGGAGGTAGAAGAACATCTGTATCAAATGAAATTATAACCACAATTGTTGACCACGTAATACAGTGAACCGAGGTCTAACACTGGCTGAAGCTGGCAGGGTGGTGCAGCCAAACCTGAACAGGTCAACGGTGGCATCCATTATACGATTTATTTTACAGTAAGAGAGATAATTGGTAAGTCAATATGTGTAATTTACTGTACAGTAACTATATTGAAATTACAGTAATTGTGAAATTGATATTGTTGTCTATTACAGTATATTTCATAAATACTAAAGGTGTGGGTGTGAATTATTTTTGTAATTTTTACCTTTACTGTACATTAGAACTGAACGAGCACCACCAAGTGGAGGACGTGGCCGTCTTCTCTCTGTGCAGCAGGAGAGGGCACTTGTAGACATGGCAGTCAGATGTGACATCGATGAAATTCTTTGGCCAAATGCAGATTTTTTTCTTTTTTTTACAATCGTTTGTTTACTGTAACTGTTTTTTGTTTTTACTGTAAAATACAGAGCTTTACTGTATGTATTTTTCTTTACTGCAACAATTAAACTTCAAATAATCAAATAATATTTCATAAAAACACAAGCACTATACTGCAGTCTATCACAGGGGTTAGGTGAGAACAGGGTACGTTGTCACACGTTTTACTCTAGTGTGAATTGCTCATAATCAAAACATCTTTCAATAGTCATTCCTACATTAAATTGAAGCTTAAGATGTTGGCTTAAAATGTGTATCCCTCTCATTTTCCAACGTATTGTAACAAAGAGTTAATCACCTATCAAAGACACTCTGACACATTGTGACAACCAACCCCATCATGGGGATGGTTGTCACACACTATGGGGTTGGTTGTCACCATGTGTTTTAAAACTTTTAATGGGAAAATCTTAAAAAGAAGACAAGATTTAGATTTCAGATAATGATTGAAGAAGTGAGTCTTTAGTCGACGGTGAAAGATTGGATGGGTTTTGGCTGTCCTAACTGGGGTGGGTAGTTCATTCCACCATTGTGGGGCAAGGACTGAGAATAGACAAGAAGACAGAACTACATTTGAAAGTTTAATTGCATTGACAAGTTGACAAATACATAACTTAATGCATCTTAATGAACATAAACAGGAAACACATCTTTAGGCCATCCTATATAACAAAATAAGAACACAATAAATCGGCCTAACAATAATAGCCTACACAACATGTGACAACCAACCCCAAATAAAATGTGAATAATTGTTTCATTATAAACCAATTGTGTAAAAGCCTAGAAGAAAAATACTGAGGAGCGGAATATTTACAAATGGACAAATTTACAAAAAGTCCTCTCACCTCAAATTCAGCTGTTTCACTCCAAATATGACAATAGGTGAACTCTGACCCCAATTCTGGACATTTAAATACCAAAGTATGGGAGACAGGATCCTCTGGTGGTGAAATATAATGAATGTGACAATCTACCCGTGTGACAACGTCCCCCGTTCTCCCCTACTGTATGAGGAAATTACCATTGCATAGTCTCTTTTGGTAACAAGTATTCTGTGTTTGACCGCATTACTGTATTTGATAATGGCCGTTGTATTTGAAAATGCACCAATAAGTAAAATTCAACGATGCACATATCCACTGTTCTGGTGCCCGTGATACTGTAAACCTTTGCATAATCTATTCTCTAATTTGACACTGGTATTTTACTGTAATCTTGCATGCTGTATTACATTTTTAACCCAAAATGAGCAGTATAGCATTCTGTGTTACTGTAATAGCTGATATCGGAGTCTTTGAAAATATCCAGTCAATCAGCCTCACGACTATTGGGTGAACATTGAAAAAGCACCAAGTAACCCTTTTTACTGTTCTTTACAATAGTTTGTTTACTGTAACTGTTTTTGTACAGTACAGAACATTACTGTATGTATTTTTCTTTACTGTAATGATTAAACTTCAAATACTGTAATCATATATTTTGTTTGTCTTTGGTTCAGTTCACTTAATTGTTTGAAATATCTAATGTTTTGGTGCTGTTATAAGCTTTTGCATATACTATTCTCTGATTTGACACTGGTATTTTAATTTTGCATGCTATATTGCATTTTGAACCAAACAATTTTCAGTATAGCATTCTGTGTTAAGAGTTTTGCACATTGAAACTCGAATGTGCAAAATGCATCAAAGCAGTCGTAAAAAACTGTAACACTTATTTTAACAAAAGAAAATACCACTTACAATATATGTGTGTAGAAAAGAAAAGCGGTGTGTGTGTGTGTGTGTGTGTGTGTGTGTGTGTGTGTGTGTGTGTGTGTGTGTGTGTGTGTGTGTGTGTGTGTGTGTGTGACACAGAGTGAGATGTGTGTGTGTGTGTGTGTGTGTGTGTGTGTGTGTGTGTGTGTGTGTGTGTGTGTGTGTGTGTGTGTGTGTGTGTGTGTGTGTGACAGAGAGAGATGTGTGTGTGACACAGAAAGAGATGTGTGTGTGGCACAGAGATATGTGTGTGTGTGACACAGAGAGTGAGATGTGTGTAACACAGAGAGATATGTGTGTGTGTGACACAGAGTGAGATGTGTGTGTGTGACACAGACAGTGAGATGTGTGTGTGTGACACAGATGTGTGTGACACAGAGAGGTGTGTGTGTGTGTGTGTGTGTGTGTGACACAGAGTGAGATGTGTGTGTGTGACAGAGAGTGAGATGTGTTTGGCCGATGCCTGGAACCGTGTGCCTCCCGTGACTTTCGATTCCCTTATCGCTGCCAGGTTTTCAAAACAACGTTAGCGTTAGCATGTAGCCATGGCAGACTTATTTGATTCCTTAAGGGCTCGAAATTGCCTGGATTTTGGTAATATGCTCCCGAAATGCTCCCGCTGTTTGGCTACTTCTATGTGCAGTGAAAACTACTTGAATGCTTTAGAATCTAGTCATTGATTTAGGTCAGGGTGAGCTAAAATTAGCCGCGGAGCTAACGCTATTTAACGTGAGCTAACGCTATTTAATCAAGCTCACAAAGAGAGATAAACAGCTGACAGCGGATAGTACAGGTACAAATACAATAAAGCAGCAGGTGGGGGCTGTTGTGTAAACCTTGTACTCTTTAGTTCACATATAATAAGAGCCGCAGTCTACACTGTAAGCCATGGTGGTGCAACATACAAATGTGTCCGTGTAGCAACACAAGCTATAGGACAGGGGCCCGGGGAGGGAGCTCTGTCTCTGTCTGTGTGTCTGTGTGTGTGTGTGTGTGTGTGTGTGTGTGTGTGTGTGTGTGTGTGTGTGTGTGTGTGTGTGTGTGTGTGTGTGTGTGTGTGTGTGTGTGTGTGTGTGTGTGTGTGTGTGTGTGTGTGTGTGTGTGTGTGTGTGTGTGTGTGTGTGTGTGTGTGTGAGACAGAAGTCGGAGGAATAACGACCTGTTATTCAATAGATTAAATTAGTTTAAGAATAAAAAAATAAATACATTTTAAGAGAATCTCAAATACATTATTTTATTTAAGTGTAGGCTATAGTTAATGTTTTATTTTTTACAGTTTTTGTATTTTTCTGACATGGGGGCTCAACAATAAATGACAATCAGAAATGTCAAGTTGCATGTTGTTATTCTAACCAGCTTAGACCCCTACGCTCTGCATCTTCTGGCCGCCTCAGACCTACTCCTATCCAAGCTCCGGGAGGGTCATCAAAGAGAAGTCGCCTATTCTCAGTCCTTGCCCCACAATGGTGGAATGAACTACCCACCCCAGTTAGGACAGCCGAATCACGTCCAATCTTTCGCCGTCGACTAAAGACGCACTTCTTCAACCATTATCTGAATAAAAAAAATATATCTAACCCTAACTAACCGTACTGTCATGCACTTGTCCTAATAAACTAACCTACACTGTAGCACTCAACACTTTGATGAACATTGTTGCTCAGCTGATAGAGTTGTGCCCTTCCTGATGGCTTGTCGTACAGAACTTGTAAGTCGCTTTGGATAAAAGCGTCAGCTAAATGACTAAATGTAAATGTAAATGTAGTTCTGTTGCATTTCCAATTTATTTATGTAAATTATAAATTGATCAGGTATCGATAAGGGTATCGATAAAGAATCGAATCGATAAGCAGAATCGATAATGGAATCGTATCGATAAAATCCTATCAATTCCCATCCCTAGAGATGTGTGTGCGTGTGTGACACAGAGAGTGAGATGTGTGTGTGTGTGTGTGTGTGTGTGTGTGTGTGTGTGTGTGTGTGTGTGTGTGTGTGTGTGTGTGTGTGTGTGTGTGTGTGTGTGTGTGTGTGTGTGTGTGTGTGTGTGTGTGTGTGTGTGTGTGTGTGTGTGTGACAGAGAGTGAGATGTGTGTGTGACACAGAGTGAGATGTGTGTGTGTGACAAATAGTTATATGAATACTGGCTGAGCGTTTCGCTTTCATGCCCTGAGGACCCTTGGCTGTTTTCTCGTGTGAAATTCAGACTCAGAAGGAGGAAGTATGGGCCCCGCCCCAGGATTTATGGGACCGGAGGTGGGCGTGGCAGTGGTAGATGTAAAGGTGCAAGTGAACGTTTTTCAGCAAGGTACATTAGGTGCTATGAGCAACGAATGCTTTCCCAAAGGCAGAGCGAAACGCTCAGCCAGTATTCATAACATTTCTTTTCTATCTTTTGGCGCTTTTTTGGTGGACAAACCACCGCACATGTGCACCGTGACTCACGACTGGAGACTAGCTCTGCTAGCACACATAGCCTACTGTGTACAGACGGTTTCAAACTGTATTTTAAATTAGAAAGCTAACCAAATAAAAAATAAATCTCAATTTGGTCAGTATTGTCATTTGGACAAGCAAAGCCATTACTTTAAGTTGCAGGCAAGAAAGACAAGTCTGTCCACTGTCTCTGGTTTTAAAGCTGCCCTGTTGCAGGTCACAATACAAAAACAAAAATAAAATCGATTTATTATCGACCACGTTTCATATCGACGAGGACAAATATATCGCGATAATTATCATTATCGTTTTATCGCCCAGCCCTATGTCAAACCCTATAAATAGCATTTGGAATAGGTCTTTCCGAATTAATTCAGCATGGTTTATAGCATTATAGGAATACTTCTCGCGGCGTGCGCTCCGCGGGGAGCTGTTTTCGGAGATAGGGCAGTCTAAGTATTTGCAGAGAGAGAACATAATATTAAGTAGAGTCCGCTACCGAGACACATTCTCCTTGATTTGTACCGCAATTTGGGACCCAAATTGGAGCGTGGAACAAAACGCAGTGTTGGATGTCATAATTTCCCCAACCCCCAACTACATACAATATCACAAATCCACTTCAAGGCCCTCGACCTGGCATACCGTGCGGCAAAGGCAACCGCTCCCGCTTACCTCCGGTCAATGGTCTCTAACTACACACCCTCAAGAACCATACGATCTGCATCTTCTGGCCGTCTCAGACCCACTCCTATCCGAGCTCTGGGAGGGTCATCAAGGATAACCTGCCTTTTCTCAGTCCTTGCCCCACAATGGTGGAATGAACTACCCACCCCAGTTAGGACAGCCGAAACCCGTCCAATCTTTCGCCGTCGACTAAAGATGCACTTCTTCAACCATTATCTGAAATAATTTTTTTTTATAATTTTCTTTTTTAAATAAATCTAACCCTAACTAACCTTACTGTCATGCACTTGTCCTAATAAACTAACCTACACTGTAGCACTCAACACTTTGATGAACATTGTTACTCAGCTGATAGAGTTGTGCCCTTCCTGATGACTTGTCGTACAGAACTTGTAAGTCGCTTTGGATAAAAGCCTCAGCTAAATAACTAAATGTAAATGTAAATGTAAATATCCACATATCAATAATAACAGCAGGCCAAGGCCAAGAGAGGATTTTACGCCAGGTTACCCAACATCATTGGAGCAATAGACTGTACCTGTGTAGCTTTCAAAGCTCAGAACAGTATATTATATGTTCGGTGAAAAATGCAACCCTCATCCGCTTGCAAAGTGCCGCGACTTGCGTGCGTTCAGCGCACAGGCATGACGGCCCGACGTGGTACCCCACCTGTTAAGATTAAAACGCACATGGACACAGAAAAACATTTTTAAAAGATGTGCAAGGTGAGAGTTTGTCTGCAAAGTTTACTGAATTCTTTGTTAGACCCAGGAAAACAGAGGATGCTGTAAATGCGTTTGCATATCATACTGTGAACCATCACAACAGCTACAGATGCATGGATTGGAAAAAAGACATTTCCAGACTCTGACCCTGCCAAAATGTTTAGTAGCCTTATATTTGGTTCATGGTGACTCACAATGTTTTTGCTTTGATTTATATAATACACAGGTAATAAATATGTCATGTTCACTAATGGAAAGTTATTCAAATGTACAAATCCAAAACTGCATAGTGCACTTTTAGAATAATTAGATTAGTATCTTTGTGAGGTTATACTGTTTTATTATTTACATTGAAAAGATACAGAGATAATTTAAAGCTGGATTTTCTACAGAAGAGGTATTATTTAGAACATTATTTCATATTTTTTTGTTATTTATTGTTGTCCAGTAAGACTTGAAAAGATAGCTATTATTTTGTTACAGGTTGATTTTTAAGTTATTCTTGTGCCATTGAGATTTGTCAGAGAGATACATTTAGGCATAATAAAACATGTTGATTGTTGAGTAACTTTAGTTTGGTGTGTATTTGGTTATAGAGAGATATGATTGTGTTATATAAAATAATATAAATAATCATTTTCTTTCAATACAGAGGAGGCATACTATATAGTATAACAATAAGGCATATTTGAGTAAACTTTGAGTATCATTATGTACGTATCTCTAGGCTGGGGCCAGCATGTCCTCTTTAAAAAAAATCTAAATATGGTCACCCTAAGCTAGCGTCAGTCAGAGTCTGAGGTAAAGAGAGATTCAGCTAGTGTCAGTCAGAGTCTGAGGTAAAGTGAGATTAGCTAGCGCGTCGCCATCATACGTTTTAAGATCTTTACTTTTGTAACTTCATGGGGATGCAATATTTTTTAAGTAATTCTGGGACTTATTTCTTCTTTCATAGTAATTTTCCTTGGTACTTTTTTGTCAGTATGGCAGTGGCATAGGTATTAACCTCTTAACCTCTTAAGCCCGGAGCCCTATTTTCTGAAAATCCGCCTAAAATACATACCTAAGTAAATGGAATATTGCTCCACTTCTACAAGGTCCATTTGCATGTTCTTGGTATCTAGGGACATCTATGGACATCTGTGAATGTATTCGCAGTGTCAGAAATATTGTGTCTATTACTAGGCTTGCTTAAATTGTGATGAAACAAAGGGGAATATGAATTATGATTTTTCTTTGCATCTTTGAAAGTGAATAACACCATGCTAAAATGACCAGACATAAGAAACTGCCACTGAGCTCGTTCAGCAGGCTACCTTCTTGAGATCACGTGTACAATAAATCTAAGAAAATGAATAAAGGGAAGATGATTAAACAGAAGGTTTTGTAGATACAGTACTGAATTCTGCCATCCGGACCCATGCAATTTGAAATATTACTATTGAATATAGAATATGAGGCCTATAAATTACCTTATTATAGTCAACTTGCACACTATGGATCGGGCCAATGGCAGAGTTCAATTTGGATTTAGTATCACCAGGCGTGCATAAGAACAGAGAATGAAATCGACTGTATGTGCAGTAGGTTTTTTATTCTTGCAACAGTTCCGCCATTTTTAAACTGATTTCAAATTGGATGGTTGCTAAATGCTCAAAATAGGGGAGCCAAACTAACTGCGCTCCAATAAATGCCAATAACATTCAGTTTTGTGGTATATAATCCAGAGTAATAAGATAATTAACCCTTGTGCCTTGTTAGGTAACTGACAGAGTTGGCACGGTAGTGCATGAAAAGATTGCATCACGTTCAAGGTCATAAAAAACTTAATTTGTAATATTTCGTTCCAATTCTTTCACTATGAACCTAACTCAACATATCTATCAAAGATTCCAAAGATTTCCAAATTGCAACCCCTTATATTCCCGTTTGTGTTAGGGTTAGGGTTAGGGTTGGGGTTAGGGTTGGGGTTGGGGTTGGGGTTAGGGTTGGGGTTAGGGTTAGGGTTAGGGTTAGGGTTGGGGTTAGGGTTGGGGTTAGGGTTAGGGTTAGGGTTAGGGTTAGGATAGGGGACTGTTCCCCAACACTGAGCAAGTGTTGGGGTGGGCACGGGCACAGGGATGAGATTTTACCTTCTCCTAATCTTTCTGTCTGGGTAACCCTAACCCTAACCCCCTAATGGCAAGAAATAAACCACTATGGACGGTTTGAAAGCTATTATTGTTAACTTTTGTATTAGAGGGTTTCAAAATCTAATCTTTTCAAATTCTGTGAATATATGGAAAATAAGCAAACGGACACAATTTCCTGACATAATCATCAACACAGCCACCGTTGCACACACACACACACACACACACACACACACACACACACACACACACACACACACACACACACACACACACACACTCACACACACACACACACACACACACACACACACACACACACACACACCAAAAAGGCTAAATACAGGAAATAGTTGCTAAGGAGGTCAACCTTCAAAAAACCCACTACCTGTCTCCCTAGTGACCGAAGCTGCGATCTCAGTAAAACATCTTTTTCATGTATTGTTCCAATTTTCTTTCATGAATATCATTAGTAACTTCAGTCCTCACCATACATATCGAATATTTATTCATTTTCAGGATTTTAACCATTTCTTAAATTAGGGTTAGGGTTAGGGCTAGGGTTAGGGTTAGGGTTAGGGTTAGGGTTGGGGTTAGGGTTGGGGTTAGGGTTAGGGTTAGGGTTGGGGTTAGGGTTAGGGTTAGGGTTAGGGGGTTAAGATTAGGGTTACCCTAACCCTAACCCTAACTCTAACCCCCTAACCCTAACCTGTCCAGTTTGCCTGTATCAGTTCCGCAACCGTTCCTATTTCCGGGGTAGGCCTGATTGGCCGCGACAGGCACGTGACCCGCCACGGCCACGCCCCGCGGCAGCCCCAGGACGCGGCAACGAGGCTGCTGTGTTCAACGCCGCCCACAGCAGCAAATGTGCGCGAGCGCAGGATTATTTCAGTGTGTATCATCTTTATCATTTAACATTTGAAAGGCATACATTGTTGTATGAAATAAAATAGTATAGAGACATATATACAGCGTTCGATGTAGAATAGAAGTAACTGAGTTACCATACAATATACAATACGCTATAGTGCAAAGCAGAAATGGGATGAGGTACAATTTACAGTAAGGTGATACTATGCAATGTACTAATATACAATACGGCTCACTTTTCCCACTTCAATGACAGAGCCGCTGTTTAATAATATTGTCGCGGCAGCATTATGTAGCAGTAATCCCCCTTTTTTTTACTATTGACAACTAGCTCAACTGGCAGCGCTGCCTTGCTGTGGATCCTCCGGTCCGTTGGTCACAAGTTCGATTCCCTTAAACTTTTAATTTTTTTCTTATTTTTTTTTTAACGTGCATTCTTTCGCCGGTTAAGTTTAGGCATGTTAACTTTAAGCATTGTTTCGGAGTTGCAGTGCAAATGCTTCTTACTGTTGCGCTCCAGAGACTGTTACTGTACCATACAATATACAATGCAATGTACCAATATACAATACGCTATAGTGCAAAGCAGAAATGGGATGAGGTACAATTTACAGTAAGGTGTATGCGTTGCAGTGCAGATGCTTCTTACTGTTGCGCTCCAGAGACTGTTACTGTACCATACAATATACTATGCTTAAAGTTAACATGCCTAAACTTAACCGGCGAAAGAATGCACGTTAAAAAAAAAATAAGAAAAAAATAAAAAGTTTAAGGGAATCGAACTTGTGACCAACAGACCGGAGGATCCACAGCAAGGCAGCGCTGCCAGTTGAGCTAGTTGTCGATAGTAAAAAAGGGGGATTACTGCTACATAATGCTGCCGCGACAATATTATTAAACAGCGGCTCTGTCATTGAAGTGGGAAAAGTGAGCCGTATTGTATATTAGTACATTGCATAGTATCACCTTACTGTAAATTGTACCTCATCCCATTTCTGCTTTGCACTATAGCGTATTGTATATTGTATGGTAACTCAGTTACTTCTATTCTGCATCGAACGCTGTACATATGTCTCTATACTATTTTATTTCATACAACAATGTATGCCTTTCAAATGTTAAATGATAAATGATTGCATGATACACACTGAAATAATCCTGCGCTCGCGCAAATTTGCTGCTGCGGGCGGCGTTGAAGGCGGAAAACGGCGGTGAAACACAGCAGCCTCGTTGCCGCGTCCTGGGGCTGCCGCGGGGCGTGGCCGCGGCGGGTCACGTGCCTGTCGCGGCCAATCAGGCCTACCCCGGAAATAGGAACGGTTGCGGAACTGATACAGGCGTCCAGTTCTGCGACTAGGGTGAAAGGTGTGACACTTGTTGTTCACACGCTTAATAGTGATTGTTAAAAAAAATAAAAATCATGGATTATTGTAATGTGAGTCCAAGATGTGATACTGAGCAACTTTTTTGGCATATACTGTGCATAAAATCTAGCCAACGCTATCCACAAACACAGGGCTTTTTGACCAGAACTGCGACAAGGGTGACTCGAGGGTTAACCTATTGGTAAACAAACGTATTGCTGAAAATATACACTATGACTGCTGTTGTGACATGGTTATGATGTTTACTCTTGAAAAGAAAAACGCTAATTATGTCAGACAGTCTAGAGACACTGATTTATGACGTGATGTCATTTTGGGACCGGTACCGGTCCCGTCGGGTTGAAGAGGTTAAGCCTGAGTGATCCGGTACCGGACTGACAATGACACCACGGCATAAATCCATCTCTACAGAATGTTTGATGCGTTTTTTTAAAGTAAGAGTAAAGACCCTAAGATGCTTTAGTAACGTGCTTTTTTTCCAGGTAGGGTTGTTGGCCCTACGCAAACCCATTTAACCTCTGGGGGAGGGTTTTGGAGTTGGCTTGTTAGTCCTCTTCCCACGCCTATTGTCTTCCAGGTGATGGATTGCAGCCTCATACCACGTGAGGCCAGACAGGCTGAGGGTCGTGTACAAGCTGAAGAAGTATGCCACAACCACCGGCGCAAGAACCAGATATGACGTTGGACTTCTTAGGAACAAAGAAATACAGAGTAGATTCCAGATCAGCCTTACCAACAGGTACCAGCAACTACAGGAACAGGATGAAGACACAGATGTGGACATAGAAACTCAATGGCAGCACACAAAGACGTTGTGGCTGGACACCTGCAAAGAAATATTGGGAAAGAAGAAGACAAAACACAAGGAATGGGTCTCAATGGAAACACTCCAGAAACTGAAAGAAAGAAAGGAGAGGAAAGAGATACTGAACACAAGCAAAACAAGATCAGCAAAAGCAAAGGCACAGGAAGAATACACCCAAGCCAATAAGGAGGTGAAGAGTAGCATTAAGAAGGATAAAAGAGATCACATAGACAACTTAGCCAAACAAGCAGAAACAGCGGCAGGGCAAGGCAACATGAAAGACCTCTATATGATCACTAGGAAGTTAGCAGGCAAGTTCCAACAAACGGACAAACCGGTAAAAGACAAACAGGGAAACCCACTTATAACAACAGAGGACCAACGGAGAAGATGGGCTGAACATTTCAAAGAACTACTGAACCAACCAGCCCCGACAGAGCCAGCGGACATTACACCAGCGGAGAGAACACTTCCAATAAACTGTGATAAACCCAGCAAAGCAGAGATAAAAAAAGCTATTATCTCAACAAAGGACGGAAAATCTGCAGGACCAGATGAAATACCAGCAGAAGCCATCAAGGACAACTTGAAGACTGCGGTAGATATGCTTCATAGCCTCTTCACCAAGATCTGGGAGGAAGAAAAGATTCCAGAAGAATGGAAAGATGGAATCATCATCAAGCTACCAAAAAAGGGAGATCTTACCAACTGCAACAACTACAGAGGAATAATGCTTCTATCAGTACCGGGAAAAGTACTCAACAGAATTATACTGGACAGAATGAGTGTTGCTGTGGATCCCATGCTTCGAGACCAGCAGGCAGGCTTCCGGAGCAACAGATCTTGCACGGACCAGATCGCCACCCTGCGCATCATTATAGAGCAATCCATCGAATGGAACTCTCCATTATACATAAACTTCATAGACTATGAAAAAGCCTTTGACAGTGTGGATAGAGAGACTCTGTGGAAACTGCTGAGGCATTATGGTATCCCAAAGAAAATCATCACTCTGATTCAAAACACCTATCAAGGAACATCATGCAAAGTTTTACATGCAGGCCAACTGTCAGAGAGTTTTGAGGTCAAGACCGGTGTGCGTCAGGGATGCCTCCTATCGCCCTTTCTATTCCTTCTAGTCATAGACTGGATTATGAAGACCACCACAAAAGGAAATAAAAACGGCATACAGTGGACCCTATGGACACAACTGGATGACCTCGACTTTGCTGATGACCTGGCTCTCCTGTCACACAACTACAACCAGATGCAGAACAAGACAACCAAGCTGGCAACTACATCCCTTGAGACTGGGTTGAGAATAAACAGGAAGAAAACCAACCTAATGATGATCAACACCTCTACCAACAACACAGTCACAGTAGGTGATGAATCCATACAGGAAGTCAACTCCTTCACTTACCTAGGCAGTATCTTGGATAAGAAGGGCGGCACAGATGGCGACGTCACAGCAAGAGTAGGCAAAGCCAGAGCAGCATTCATCATTCTGAAGAACATCTGGTCCTCCAAGGACATCGCCATGACAACCAAAGTGCGGCTCTTCAATTCAAATGTAAAATCTGTCCTTCTCTACGGTTCAGAGACTTGGAGAATGACGAAAAGAACATTGCAGAAGATACAGACCTTTATAAACAGCTGTCTGAAACGCATCTTTGGGATCCGGTGGCCAAACAAAATCAAGAATGAGGAACTATGGCTGAAAGGAAGACAGGAACCAGTGGAGAAGCAGATCCTGAGACGAAAGTGGGGATGGATAGGCCACACTTTGAGGAAACCGGCTACCAGTACTACACGCCAGGCCCTGACTTGGAATCCCCAAGGGAAGCGGAAGAGAGGGCGGCCTAAGAACACCTGGAGGCGGGACACTGAGGCGGAGCTCAAGAGACAAGGAACTACCTGGGGGGAGGCAGAAAGGACAGCCCAAAGCCGTGTTGGATGGAGAAAAGTCGTAGATGGCCTATGCTCCATTGGGAGCGATGGGCCTAAGTAAGTAAGTAAGTAAAGACCCTAACCCTGTCAAAACAGCAGTCAACGTGTATATTTTCAGCACTACGTTTGTTTACCAATGGTTTGTTAGTGAAAGATTAGGTATAGAAATCGAGTCGGAAAAAGGCGAGTATTGACGCAAGTAAATGTAGTCCTATGAGGAGAGGAGACCCAGGACCTTCGATGGGCTTTCGAATTTCAAAACACTACACTCCCTAGTTCATGCCAGCCCCTATCAATCATCTGACTTCTAGATTAACTTTTTTATTTCTCTTATTTTTTGGGATCATACCCCACAAACCTGAACGTTATTGCCATAAAACAGAACGGAGTTTGTTTCTTTCTGTGAACGTCTAGCAAAAAACGGCGTTGCAATCTGATGAAAAATGGCGGAGAAATTTACATTATAAAAAGGTAACTGTACTTACAGTATATTTCATATACAGCACAAGGCACAAGGGCTTAAGATGAATGTCCCTATACCTCTCTGATCACCATACGTGGTGGAATTGGAATCTGCATTGGAATATGTTTCTTTATAAAGCTATAATTAGAGACTGTCCAAATGATGTTACTTCTTTATTGGAATGGACCTCTGGACCCTGTCGTACACGGTCCAGTGATTATCTTACTTTTAAAGTGCCTAGAGTTTGTACTGAACTTGATCCAGTGATTATCTTACTCTTAAAGTGTCTTACTCTTAGAGTTTGTACTGAACTTGGTAGATCTGCTTTTGGCTTCTCTGCCCGCTGCCTCACGGAATACCCTGCAGGAAACTCTGAAACTAGACACTCGATCGATGGGTCGGTTTAGAGCCTTGATCAGGTCATCACAATAATGTAATTGTTTTTAAAGCATTTTTTAAATGTTTAATTGTTCAGATCGTCTGGTGTTTCTGTATTTATTAACGCACTATGACACCGCCTCTCATTCTCTCCCTCTTTCTCTCTCTACTTCCCTCCCTCTTTCTCTCTTTTTCCCTCCCTCTTTCTCTCTTTCTGCTTCCCTCCCTCTTTCTCTCTTTACTTCTCTCCCTCTCTCTCTCTGCTTCCCTCCCTCTTTCTCTCTCTTTACTTCCCTCCCTCTCTCTCTCTCTGCTTCGCTCCCTCTTTCTCTCTCTGCTTCCCTCCCTCTTTCTCTCCCCTTCCCTCTCTCTCTCTCTCTCTCTCTCTCTCTCTCTCTCTCTCTCTCTCTCTCTCTCTCTCTCTCTCTCTCTCTCTCTCTCTCTCTCTCTCTCTCTTTCTCTCTCTGCTTCCCTCCCTCTTTCTCTCTCTGCTTCCCTCCCTCTTTCTCTCCCCTTCCCTCCCTCTTTATCTCTCTCTTTCTCCTTTTCTCCCTCCCTTTCTCATTCCCTCCCTCTTTCTCTCTATCCTTCCCTCCCTCCCCCTCACTCTCTTTCTATCCCTACCCTTCTCTCTCCTTCTCTCCAGACCTCCCTCCCTCTCCTCCCCTCTCTCTCTCTCCCCCTTTTGCTCTCCCTCCCCCTCTCTCTCCTTCCCTCTCTCTCTCCCCTGAAACACCTCAACGACAGCGTAAATTAGTTGAACTACAAGGCGGCTGGGTGGCGCAGCGGTCTAAGCGCTCGTCACCAACGCAAGAGACACCGGTATCGAATCTGGCTGTCAGCATTGCCTCCGGCTTGGCCGGCCGTCATACTGGCTCAATTGGCACAGTCAGCAGGAGGGAAGCCGGTGGGGTGGTATTCTGGTCGTTGTAAACAGCGACTCCTACAGGTCGGTCAGGGCGCCTGCACAGCAAAGAAGGGATATGTTGAAGGTAGTGTGACCTCCCACGCGTTACACTTCACCAATGAGAGTCCGCGCTGGCAGGTGAAAAGAGGTTGCTGGCTGTCTCCTATGTGACGGAGGAAGCATCTGTTAGACTTCAGGACTCCCTAGACCGGGGGGGGCACATGCGAGCAACGACCAGGAAGGGGACGGGGGAATTGCCATAACGACGAAATTGGGATGGGAGAAAATCAGAGAAAAACAGGAGAAAAAGTGGATAAAAAAAATGTGTTGAACTACTCTGTGTTCATCAAGTATAAATAAAGATCAAATGAATGAATGATGTGTGCTGTGCTCCCCCCCCCCCCCCCCCCTGTAGGGGTAGGATGACAGGGAAGATCCAGACAAGCAACGTGACCAATAAGAATGACCCGCGCTCGCTCAACTCCCGCCTCTTCATCGGCAACCTCAACACGGCCGCGGTCACCAAGGTGGACATCGAGGCCATCTTCGCCAAGTACGGCAAGATCGCAGGCTGCTCCATCCACAAGGGCTTCGCCTTCATCCAGTACGTCAGCGAGAGGAACGCCCGTGCGGCCGTGGCCGGGGAGAACACCAGGGTCATCGCCGGGCAGTCGCTAGGTGATGTTGCCGTTATGCTATGTATCGTTTATGGATCTGTTTACATCCGTTGTGCTTGTGTGTGTGTGTGTGTGTGTGTGTGTGTGTGTGTGTGTGTGTGTGTGTGTGTGTGTGTGTGTGCGTGTGCGTGTGCGTGTGCGTGTGCGTGTGTGTGTGTGTGTGTGCGTGTGAAGAGGTGGGTATATTCTAACCAGGGGATCACTGTGACCCACCCTCCACAGTGTCAACTGGTTGATTGACAGGTATGCTCTGTACCAGTGGTTCTCAACCTCCTTAATGGGTGACCCCTGAGAACCTTTTCATGACCCCCAACATGGTCAAGTATAGACAGAATAGACAGTATAGACCAGGGGTAGGCAACCCTAGGCACGCGTGCCTGCATAGGCACGCAGGGGCATTTTCATAGGCACAGGGGGCAGCAGTAAAAAAATTTTTTTTTTTTTTTTTTTGCTTTGAAATATTATAGTGAAATATTTTGCACTGTTGTCGCATTTATCTTGTTGAAATCCTCCCACAGGTTCTTTTTACTACCACATATTTAATTGAGACCCTTTATTTGTTTATTATTTCAATTTAGCTGGAAATACATTGCTACATCATTCAGTAACATTTGCTTTGCTTATAACAAAAACATAATTACGGTCACCATTGTGACCAGTGGGATTAATCAACACATTTTATTATTTATTTGTCTATTTCATTGAACATTGCACATGTTAAAAGCCATTTATTTTAATCAAAATGTGAGTATTACCAAGTCAACTTGTGTTCTTAAAACAATGACAATAAACATAGTTTTATTAGGTTGAAATAATGTGGTTGTGTACTTATTTTTTTGTTAACTTATTATGGATTGAAAACTGAAAACCTTAATGCACAGTAACTGAACTCAATATTTTTAAGTTCTGGTAACTTATTATTATTTATTTTTTTACAGTGTAGTCTTGCGATCAATCAAAACTTATTTAAACAATATACATCACATTCACCCTACATTCACATCCTGGTGTTCTCCTGGGCCCTATTCCCCGTACCTGGTTCAACTAAGTCGATCAAGATGTCATTATCCAGATTCAGTTAACCCGATGTTTGAAGCCGGGATTTTCCTGTTCCTCGAAGGTGGATTCAGTCTCGTTAACTCAAGCCAGACTTGAGACCCAGGATAAGTGCGCGCGGCCGCTCCAGTTGAAAAGCCAGCACGTATCGATGGCAGAGATCCTGATTCTCTAGCGGCATTGATTGATTAATTGATTTAAAACTTTATTAACATATTGCAGTACGGCTCAATCGCCTCGCCGACAAGTTAAATGCGTTATCTATAGGCTCATTTTAAGTCCCTCATTACCTCAATCAATCAGATTATATTTCTTTAAACTTGCCTGCTGGATTGAATAATCAAATGAGATCTTGCTAGCGAAAATAATTAGTTAAACTGTTATACAGGATAACGATACGGCTCTCTTCCCATTGATTGATGTATGGTCGATCTTTTACTTATCTCCACTGTGGTGTAACGGGTTCTTCTTTTGACTTTCACGCAGACGACCGGGGTTCGAAACCTAGTCTTCCCCTTCTTTTTGCGATGTAGGAATAATTCAATTTGGTGCACGTTGAGAGCTATATAAAGAATGACATCCTCAATGCATGTAGATTTATAATATTTCAACTTAAAATTAGGCTACTTTGGCGTATAATCATTAATATTATATTCCAAAAAATTATATTGGAAACACGGGGTTTCGAACACCGGTCGCTGGGTTGCCAGGATTGAGCACTACCGCTGGGCCACTGTGCCAGATGGGATAAATTCATTGTTTATACATTAATGAACGAGAGACCCGTGTTTAGAATATTCTTTGTTTTGAATGAAGTTTCATCTCTTTATCCTCATTCATTAATGTGACGTCAACGGCTCATTCAATTTCTCAAATCCGTCAAACAGCGCATCTCATCAGACATCTTAATCCCAGTTACAATTAAAATAACCACATAATGTGTACATCGCACCGAGCGAGCGCCACGGTATATATAACGTGCATTATTTAGGACAAAGTGAATTTAGTATCAGCATTTTGGGTCTATTTTACATTTCAAAAGCCCCCTCTGGAAGAATGGAGCACAAAAACGTAATTCAGAATGGTATAATGCAGATCGTAGACTGTGGGAATAATTTCAGGAAACGGGCTGTCACTTCTTTGCGGGGGCGTGGCGATGGTTCATCCAGCTAACTTGAACTTAAACCCTGCTTTCGACCAGGCTCAAACTTTTGGATCTGTTGTCATGGTGATTTGGACAATCCAGGTACGGGGAACCGGAAAGTCAGGCTTAAGTCAGACTTCACCGAAAGTTATCCGGCTAACTCAGTTATCCAGATACGGGGAACGGGGCCCAGGTGTTCTCCATTAGGCCTGTAGGTGGAGCTATGACAGCACACATGGTGTGTGATGTGTCCAAAAATGGATGGGCAAATGTGAGTGAAATGGTCGCACTGTATGCAGCTATTTGTCTGCATTGCACCCCCCCCCCCCCCCCCCCCCAACTCAGATTTAGGGTTGATACAACCATCATAATAATATTGTTAATAATAACAATAACAATAATGATGTAATAATGTAAAAATTATCATTAAAAAGACCTGATTATGAGAAAATAAATTAACGATGCATGGAATATTGTTGAGGCACACTAGTTACAACTATATTTCAAACAGGCACTCCATGTCAAAAAGGTTGCTGACCCCTGGTATAGACAGATAGACAGATATACAGTATAGACAGATAGACAGTATAGACAGTATAGACAGTATAGGCAGAATAGACAGTATAGGCAGAATAGACAGTATATAGACAGTATAGACAGTATAGACCAGTGGTTCTCAACAGGGGTGGTGCGGCACCCTAGGGTGCCTCAGAGAGCTGACAGGTGTGCCTTGAGATTTAAAAAATAAAATAAAAAATGTATTCTTTTTGGATTACAGAAAATTATTACTGAAGTGCTATCTGTTGCAGCTGCACTGTTTTCCATGAAAATACCATATTTGGATAAGTTTGACCATTTCTCAAAATCTGAAAATCATTATTTAATAAAATACAGAAAAGGATCACCAAGTTACTCTGGATAAAAAAATCCTTTACAGACAACATTGAGCCAAAGCTTCCTGACACATCTCCGTCCAAACTTTTGGAAGAACTCATTGAAATCTCATCTGATACCACCTGGAGAGCTAGGTTCAGAGTGTGGTGCTGAGTACCAAGTATCTCATGATGCAGCAGTTAAGGTGTTGATACCATTCAGCACCACATATCTGTGTGAAGCTGGCTTTTCATCCTTGACAGCTCTGAAAACAAAACATAGGGCCAAGTTGAGCCTTGAGGATGACATGCGTGTTGCCTTGTCAAAGATCTCCCCACGCATTGACCGTATTATTAGCCAGCAGCAGCAGACCTCGCATTGAGCTAGAAATGTCCACTGAGTGAACAAGTGCTTATTTTCTGTATTTATTTATATTTTTTGAGAAATGGTAACTTGGTGATCCTTTTCTGTGAAATGGTCACACTTATCCAAATATGCTATTTTTATGGAAAAGAGTGCAGCTGCAACAGATAGCACTTTAGTGATAATTTTCTGTAATTTTATTTAAAGAAATATGCTATTTGATTTACTACTACAAGCAGTGTAATGTCAACAGTAGTAAGCCATTTAAACCTGAAACACCTTAATGCAGATATAGACAGTATAGACAGTATAGACAGTATAGACAGTATAGGCAGAATATACAGTATAGACAGTATAGACAGTATAGGCAGTATAGACAGAATAGACAGTATAGACAGTATAGACAGTATAGACAGTATAGGCAGAATATACAGTATAGACAGTATAGACAGTATAGGCAGTATAGACAGAATAGACAGTATAGACAGTATAGACAGTATATACAGAATAGACAGTATAGACAGTATAGACAGTATAGACCATATAGACAGTATAGGCAGAATAGACAGTATAGACAGTATAGACAGTATAGACAGTATAGACAGAATAGACAGTATAGACAGTATAGACAGAATAGACAGTATAGACAGTATAGACAGTATAGACAGTATAGGCAGTATAGGCAGTATAGGCAGTATAGGCAATATAGGCAGTATAGCTTATTTTGACACCAAAGAATGATCATTAGTCATTTTCAGGCTACGTCACTTATATCATTGGAGGATTGCCTTCAAATATTCCTTATTTACCAAGTAAAAAAGCATCTGTACCAAATATTATAAACATGATGAAGTATGTCTTTTTGGACCCCCAAAAATGATCTTGTGTCCCCCTGGGCGGTCTTGACCCTGGGTTGAGAACCAGTGCGACCAGAGAAAGAGGTTTGATTGCTTCTTTTATTTGCGTATCATGCACACAAAGTGCCCAACCCTCATGGGTTTATAAGACACCAGAAATACTGTCGCAGTGTTCCATTACTTCCATCACGTTTCATTTCATTACATAATTACAAATTATTATACAGCTCGATCTTAAACGAGGTGTTCTGTCTTCTCTCCCGAGCTTGGCAAATAAAGTCTGCTACAAAAAACGTTCCCGTTTTGAAGTAAAACTCATATTCATCCTGCTCAAGAAAATTCAAATGAATGGAACCTTTTACTAAAAAGTACAAACCTTATATTTATCCCTTATAAATATAATATACTGTATAATAATATATATTTATATTATCTTTATGTATATACATAATATACTGTATATATATTCTCTGCATCTGTATATATATATATATATATTATATCCTCTGTATGTAACACACCTGGATTTGAACTCAACCACAGGGGACAAACACACACACACCTGGCCAAGGCAGATATCAGGCTCTTCAGCCAAGTAGAGCTACTCTGCTACATGTACTGGATACGTGTGTATAACCCCAACTACACTACTGTGTGTGTGTGTGTGTGTGTGTGTGTGTGTGTGTGTGTGTGTGTGTGTGTGTGTGTGTGTGTGTGTGTGTGTGTGTGTGTGTGTGTGTGTGTGTGTGTGTGTGTGTGTGTGTGTGTGTGTGTGTGTGTGTGTGTGTGTGTGTGTGTGTGTGTGTGTGTGTGTGTGTGTGTGGTGTGTTTGTGTGTGTGTGTGTGTGCATGCAGCATGTTTCATCCTACAGCATAATGTATGAACAGCAGTCAAAATCCTGAGCTGAATAATAATGGTCTGCGAGGGGAGCAGGTTGTTAAGCAGCGAGGCTGAGGGTGAAGATGGAAGATGAAGCAGAAATGAGATGACTTTAAATGAGGAGAGAATGGGAGGAGAGGAGAGCGGGATGGATAGAGTTACAGAAGAAAGAACGACCCCAAAGACCGAATAGACAGAGAGAGAGAGAAAGAGAGAGAGAGAGAGAGAGAAACACACTTACTTATATGAGTAAGACTCATATAAGTGGACTCAGTGGATCCCTGTAAATCTTCCCTATATTATTTATTGATTATTTCCCAGCCTCTTGTGGAAAAATAAAAATCCTCTCCCAGCCCTAGTCTCTCATTAAATATGAATAAGAGTCCTGTATGGTCACATCTGAAATTCCATCCTTCTCTCTCCGCTTCATGCATCTTTGTGTGGCGCTGGTAAAGTGGCAGGGCTATGGCTTGAGGGATCTCCAGACAGATTTACTGTATAATTACACGACTTGAGAACTATTATTGTATAGCAGTGTGTAATTGACATTCATATTGGTAGCTTGGTGAAACCCGGGGGGGGGGGTCTGTACTTACATTCAAGTAGGGAGTGTTTGCCTGAGCCTGCCTCGAGTGGAATGTGCTGCCCTGGGACCCTTTTCCCTGGTTCATCCTTCATTGTGTTTGTTGTCAGGTGTTCTCCAGCTGCTCCGTGAAGCCCCAGGGATGATATCTCTATTATGAACAGTGAACATACACCTGACTGTTCCCATCAATTGCCACACAAATCCGCCATGTGTGCCCGCTGCTTCAAGTGTATTGTGCGGCGTGTCACTGCATCCATTACGGGTGTTTACAGACTGAATATAACAACGTTGAATTATCCACACACACATTCCCAGGGTGCCGGCGGGCTTTGAAAGGGGCCTCGAGGGCTTGTCCAGCCGGGAGGCACTTCCCCTGGACGCGTGTCCACTGGACAAAGGCACTATAATGAGCAGGAACGTTTTGGCGGAGCACAGTTCCTCCTGACACCTTGCCTTGGCTTACCGCTGCCATGCTATCATCACCCAACGTGAATTTTTGTGCATTTCATTTCATGGCTGCTCCCTTCACCACGCTTCAGAGTCCTTGAAAACAATACATACAGCTTATCTCTCCCTATTTCTCTCTCCTTCCCTCCTTCCCCCTTCCTCTCTCCTTCCCTCTTTCTCTCTCTTTCCTTCCCTCCCTCTTTCTCTCTCCCCTTCCCTCCCTCTTTATCTCTCCCCTTCCCTCCCTCTTTCTCTCTCCTATCCTCCCTTTCTCTCTCATTCCCTCTTTCTCTCCTTCCCTCCCTCTTTCTTTCTCTCCTTCCCTCCCTCTTCTCTCTCATACTCTCTCCTTCCCTCCATCTTTCTTTCTCTCATTCCCTCCATCTCCTATCCTCCCTCATCCTCTCTCCTTCCCTCCCCCTTTCTCTCTCACTCCCTTTCACTCTCTCCCTCCCCTGCTCTCCTTCCCTTCCTTTCTCTCCCTCCCCCTCTATATCATTCCCTCCCTCTCTATTGATTGATTGATTGATTGAAACTTTTATTAACAGATTGCAGAATGGGTACAATACAGTACAGCTCAAGTACGGAGGGGGGGGGGGGGTTTGGACATTTACCGGGCCAGTTTCTAATTGCACATTATTTTATGGCTGTGGGTAGGGCATTCCACATTATTGTGGCATAATTGCAAAACGTGTTTAGTCCCTTGTTTGAGCCGAATCTGGGTTGAACATGATTTGTGGAACTCCCTCTGGTGTTGTGGTCGTGGAATTCACTGACCTTTGGGAAGTATTTCGACATGTACATGGGTATCTTAGTGGTGTAGTGTATCTTGTAGACCAGGCCCATTGCAAGTTGCTGTACTCTGTCGTCTACTCTAAGCCATCCTAGGTTGTCAACATGGGCAGGGGTAAGGTGTGTTTTAGGAGTAAGGCCAAGCAGTAGTCTGACCAGTTTGTTTTGTGATGTTTGTAGTCTTGTTTTTAGGGCCTTTGAGGTGCTTTGGTACCATGAGGTGCAAGCATAGTCGTAGTACCCTTGAATGAGTGCTCCTGTTAGAGTCTTCAAGGTATTCTTGTTTATCAGAGAGGAGATCCGGTACAAGAATCGTGTTCGTTGTTATATTGACAAGGCTTAACCCGAGGTTCAATAAGATTCCTTTATTGACTCGTTCGTATCTGCATCCATTCATGTCGCTCACGTCTGTCACGTTCAACTTGTGTCTGTCGCCTTCCTGGTGACGTCACAATAACAACGGCAATCAAAGAGGTTCAAACCCGAACCTAATACATCACATCCTTCTCTTTAACATATTTTTTTTTTCTCAAACAGAACTTAGTATTCTACCTTTGTTTAGCTTGAACTCTTGCTAACACGTCCTATCTCCCAAAAACAAACTTACCAAACATTTCCCAACTTAAATGTTTACTCAGCGCATCCACCTGCTGTAAATGAAATAACAATGTTAGTCACAGACAACTTTCACTTTAAAGGATCCTGTAACTTAAACCCACTTGAACCATGACATAATGCAAAGCACTTAATGCGAAAACTTGAATATGAAAATACTCCAACAACATGCATATGAAAACACAGTTACTCTCTGTATCTAAGAGGTAGTTTAATTGGTCTACCAGACCTAGTCTGATACGGCTGCGTTTCAGATTGTCCATCATGTGTCTCTGTTTGGTCTGCAACACCTGTGTTCTCTGCTGAACGTGTGCGTATTGCCAGATTTTCTCTCGTGTCACAGTCCACGTTCTGGTAAGCATCCTGTTCATTTGTAGATGGAAAAGTTCTCTCCTCCGTTTGTCTCAGGTATTTTCTGTTTCTCCTGTACTGTCTCCCATCCGGTGTGCGAACCACATATGAACGCGGTTGGTCATGTTTGTGCAGGACCACGGCCAGCTGCCATGTTTCACCTCTTTGAACCCTGACGTTTTCTCCTGCTTGTAGGTCAGGCAGTCTTTTTGTTTGCCTGTCGAAGTAGAGTTTTTGTTTCTCCTGTTTGTCACTCAACTGCCTACGCACGTATGTAGTTCCTTCTGGAGTGAGCAGTGATGTCGAGGCAGGCAGTTTTCCTTTCAGCCGCCGTCCCATGAGCAACTGTGCCGGTGATAGTCTTACACCTTCCAGCGGTGTGTTGCGATACTCCAATAGCGATATGTAGGGGTCGCCATTACTTCCTTCTGATTTCTTCAGCATATTTTTGATAGTCTGTACTGTTCTTTCTGCTTGCCCATTTGACTGGGCGTGACCGGGACTCGACGTGGTGAGGATGAATTCCCAGCTTTCTGCAAAGTCCTTGAACTCAGCACTGGAATACTGAGGACCATTATCCGTGAAGACAACATCAGGAATGCCATGTCTGGCAAATATTGATTTCAGTCCGACAATGACACTGCCACTGGTAGTGTCTCTCAGTTTTGTGATTTCCGGGAACTTTGAGAAATAGTCCACACACAGCAGGAACTCAGATCCCTTATAATGAAAGAGATCACTCCCTACTTTTGACCACGGTCTGTCTGGTACTGGGTGTGGGAGCAACGGTTCTCTCTGATTGTTGTTCCTGTTCTCATTACATATGGCACACTGAGATACCATCTCCTCAATTTGTGAAGACATGCATGGCCAATATAAAATGTCTCTGGCTCTTTCCTTGCACTTAACAATTCCTAAGTGTGACTCATGGATTTTGTTAATCATTTCTTGTCTCAACTGCTGCGGAACAATGAGCTTCGCTCCCTTGAACATCAGACCATCTGCGTGTGAGATTTCTTCTTTAAATGTCCAATAGGGTTGAATTTCCTTTTGTACAGCACTTCTGTCTTTCGGCCATCCCTTGAGTGTGGTTTCTTTTAGTAGCTGCATTTCGGGGTCTTCTGCCGTTGCTGTTCTGAATGTGTGCAGTTTCTCCTCTGATATCGGCAGCTGCAGAGTGATCATATTCACTTCCAAGTCTTTCTCCAATAGATCTTCTTTCTGCTCTTTCAGGAACGCTCGACTTAGAGCATCTGCAATATGAAGTTCCTTGCCTGGCCTGTAGGTGACTTTTAGGCTGTACCTTTGCAACCTAAGCAGCATTGACTGTAGCCTCATAGGAGCTTGGTGTAAAGGCTTTTTAAAGATGCTCTCCAAAGGCTTGTGGTCGCTCTCAACGTGTATGCTTTTTCCATAAACATACTGATGGAATTTTTCACATCCATAGACTATAGCAAGTAGCTCTTTTTCTATCTGGGCATACCTGCGCTGACAGTCAGTGAGAGACCTAGACCCAAAAGCTACAGGTTGCTCATCTTGTAGTAGGACCGCTCCGAGGCCTTCTGAGCTGGCATCTACTGACATAGTCACTGGTTTGTTGACGTCATAAAACTTCAGGGTTGGAGCACTAGTGACCAGCTGTTTGATTTGTTCAAAACTCCTCTTTTGTGGTTCCTCCCAGTGCCACTCTATGTCATTTTCAAGCAGCTTCCTTAACGGTGCACTGACATCTGACAGATTTGGTATGAACTTGGCGAGATATTGAACCATACCATTGAACCTGAGCAGGTCCTGTTTGTTCTGTGGTGGGGGTATTTGTGTCACTGCTCTCACCTTCTCCCCATCTGGTTTCAGCCCACTGGCGCTGAGTATGTGTCCTATGTATCTTATTTCACTTGTCCTGACAGCGCACTTGTTCCTGTTCAGTTTCAAGTTGTATTCCCTTGCTCTGTCTAACAGTTTAAGCACCCTGTGGTCGTGCTCTTCCTTGGTGTCTCCCCATACAAGCATGTCATCTATGATGTTTACGACACCTTCTAGACCTTCAATCATCTGCGCTATTGCCCTTTGAAACACCTCTGGCGCAGATGAAATACCAAACGGTAGACGTAAGAATCTGTACCTACCTATGGGAGTGTTAAAGGTGCATAGCTTTGAACTTTCTTCGTCAAGCTTTATTTGCCAAAAACCCTGATTAGCGTCTAACACTGAGAAGAACTTGGCGTTTGGCATACGGGAAACTACTTCCTCCACAGTGAGCAATGGGTAATGCTCCCGTTTAATAGCTTCATTTAAGTCCTTAGGATCCATGCAGATTCTGAGTTTATTTGGTTTGACCACAGTCACCATACTGTTAACCCACTCAGTTGGCTCAATCTGCCTTGTTATTACCCCCAATTTCTCCATGCGCTGTAGTTCCTCAACTACCCTGTCTCTGAGCGCGACTGGGACCCTCCTGGGAGCATGCACTACAGGTGTAACAGTAGGGTCAAGTTGAATATGATGCTGACCGGGTAAGCAGCCCAGTCCACTGAACAGATCATCATAATCCTTAAGAATGTCACTTTCCTTGGAAATGTCATGCATTCTCTTTACTAAACCTAGTTTCTCACAAGTGGCTCCGCCTAGTGTAGCTGGTACATCCTGCTGTGTAATTTCAAACTCTATATTATGCTTTTGGCCTTTGTACTCACATGTCAGTGCTCTCTTGCCCAGTGGTGAAATCTTTTGCCCAAAGAAAGCAACTAGTTTGCATTTGCTCACCCTGAGTCTGCCTCTAACGTCCAGTTCATTCAGCGTTTTCACTGACATGGCGTTGCAGTCAGCGCCTGTATCCAGTTTGAAAGTCACTGCTTTTCTGTTTATCCTCACTGTTTCATTCCACGGATTTTCCTTGAATTTTGTCTCCATCAGTCTGATGTGTTTTTCCTGCTCCACTTCGACTGTGCCGATGAACATTTCCTCCTCATCACTCTCACTCTGCTCAATTGCATGCAGCTTTTTTTTATATTGGTGCTGTGGTGGGCCCTGCGCTCTACACACCTTGGCAAAGTGATTTCTCTTGTGGCATGATTTACATGTTTGTCCAATTGCCGGACATGTCCTTGTTCCATGTCTGTAACCACATCTGTAGCAACTTGACTCATCTGGTTCAGTATGACCTGTGCTATCTGCAACTTTACTGTCTTTTGGCCTGACTGTTCTCAGTCTGTTCACATCCACCTCTTCTGTCAGTGCTTTCACTTGACTGGTTGTGATCTCACTCGCACGGCAAATATCCAAGGCTTTTGCTAGTGTCAGATCTGCTTCTCTTAACAGTCTGCCTCTTACTTGGTCATTAGTTATGCCACACACTATCCTGTCTCTTATCAGGGATTCGTTCAACTGACCAAATTCACAATCATTGGCTTTATACTTTAAATCCGTGACATAGGCATCTATTGTTTCTGACTGTTTCTGTGCACGTGTGAAGAATATGTGCCTTATATATGGCAAGTTTTTCCGGGGCTCACAATAGTCCTGAAATTTCTTCTTCAGTATGTCTATTTGGTCTTTTTCTTCTTCAGTAAAGACAAAAGTATTACATACTTTAATCGCCTCCTCTCCGGCGACATGAAGAAACGTCGCACACTGCACTTTTTGAGACTTTTCTGAGATGCCGCTGGCGATGCTAAATAGTTCGAAGCGCTGTGTCCAATTCCTCCAATTTTCAGCAAGATTGCCTTGCAGACTCAATGGCATCGGAGGTTGAAACTGCGCCATCCTCTTATTCCAATTTTACTTCTGACACCATGTTATATTGACGAGGCTTAACCCGAGGTTCAATAAGATTCCTTTATTGACTCGTTCGTATCTGCATCCATTCATGTCGCTCACGTCTGTCACGTTCAACTTGTGTCTGTCGCCTTCCTGGTGACGTCACAATAACAACGGCAATCAAAGAGGTTCAAACCCGAACCTAATACATCACATTCGTTGGTTTGATATTTTTTTTAATCTTTTTTGATTACATTGGTTGCCATTTTGTCACAGGAAAGATTTGCCTCTAGGATGGAACCCAGGTAGGTAATTTCATCTTTCCTTGTGACAATATTGTCACCCACTGTAACAGAGAAGCTGTTGGCCTTGCTGAGTTTGTTATTTGATCCAAAGAGAATGGATTCTGTTTTACCCAGGTGTAATGATAGTTTGTTATCAGCGAGCCAGGTGCAGATTCTGCCGAGTTCAGAGCTGAGGGCTTTTTCAACCTGCAACTTGTCCCTGTCAGAGACCAGCAGGGCTGAGTCGTCCGCGAACAGGAACAAGTTGCAGTCACAAGCTGATGACATCTCATTTGCATAAATCAGGAACAGTAAAGGTCCTAGTATGCTTCCTTGTGGAACACCACAGCTCACTGGGAGGGGGGGGGACAGTGTACCGTTCACCTCCACCATCTGTTCTCTCCCCTCCAGGTAGGATTGCATCCAGCTCACTGATGAACTATCCCCTGCTTTCTCTTTTTCCATGCTTATTATGTACACACCCACACACACACACTTTCCCAAACATCCTACAAAACTCCCTTCCCTCATGTGCACGCTGTAAATAAACAGTAGTATGCCGCCAGTGAACTGTATCGCTACGGGATGTCGTGTGGCGTGTTTTGGAAAATGTCATCTCTTTACCATCTGTTGTGATTCCGGTGCTCCACTCATTGTTAACCCATCCCGGGGCCCCATATACCTTATCTTTTAAACATTACCCGCCTGCTCCATTATGCTGCGTGCAGTGATGATGGCAGAGGTTTGGACAGCAGGTGGGGAGAAGGCATGAATGCTTGAGTAGATTTAATAGCAGAGAGAGAGAGAGAGAGAGAGAGAGAGAGAGAGAGAGAGAGAGAGAGAGCACGTGCGCACGCAAGAGAGAGAGCACGTGCGCACATGAGAGAGAGAGAGAGAGAGAGAGAGAGAGAGAGAGGGGGGGTGAAGCACCAGCTCTATCGTTCAATTTAATTTAATTCCATTGGACACGAGTGAATCGCTGACACAATGCCTTGATTAAGTAGCTCATAGCAAATAAGAGTGACAGTCAATCACGCTAGTTGTTTGGACTGAGACAGAAGCCATTCAGGTGCTGATAAAGATGGTGTGCTGGTGATTAACAATGTGTGTGACTCCTGAAGGCGCCCGTTTGACAGAGTCAGCATTAAACTCCAGGCCACTCGATAAAATCAGAACACAGCTGCACTTTGGTATTAAAGAGCACGTGTTTGAAATTGGGGGGAGTGTGGTGCGAGATGTGTCTGATAGGGGGGGGGAGAATTGGTTGGTACTGGGAGTCTGAACCATACAGTAACTCGTAGTCTTCCAGTGCCTCTCTGTGGTGATAATGTCTACTGCAGCATAGAACGAGCCCAGCAGTAGGGGGTGAGATGTCAAAGTGATAAGGGCACATTAGGCACATAGGATGTCATCTCTCTTTCAGGATGTCATCTCTCTCTCTCCCTATCTCTCTCTTTCAGGATGCATCTCTTTCAGGATGTTATCTCTCTCTCCCTCTCTCTTTCAGTATGTCATCTCTCTCCCTCTCTCTTATGTCTCTTCCTCTCTTTCAGTATGTCATCTCTCTCTCTCATTGTCAGTTACAAAAGACAATGTTTTTTGCTTGAACATTCTCAAAGGGATACATCACTTCAGTAGAACGTGTCGAGTTCCAGCAGTCTTACGTGTACATCTACAAGTAAGTACATTATTAAGTACATTTACTAGTAAACTAGTGACCACTGATGTCCCTGTCGTCTGCTGTCAACACCACCATTCCTCCCAGGTGTCATTTTGTCCATTCATTTTGGGGAGCTATAGTCTAAATATCGTACTTACAAACTACTGCTGTACAGATTTTAATAAAACACAATTCTGAGTCAAAGATACGTGTTTGCTTTGGGAGTTGATGTAAGATCTTTACAGGTTTATTACCTTTGAGAACTAAAAGCAGATCTGGTCAATTCATTGTAGGCGAGTGAGTGTGCTGTGTACCGTTGCCCTGAATAGAATGGTGTGTGGTTAGTTACCATGGTTACCTGTTGTGTTGCTAGAAGGAAGATTCTAAACATTCTGTAAAACGTTGACAGTTGGTCAAATTACACCTCAAGTAAAACATTGTTCCTTTACTGATGATTTGAAAATTGAACATTAACAGATAGCAATAATAATAATAATAATAATAATAATAATAATAATAATAATAATAATAATAATAATAATAATAATAATAATAATAATAATAATAATAATAATAATAATAATAATAATAATAATAATAATAATAATAATAATAATAATAATAATAATAATAATAAAAAAGTACCATTGAAAAATATATTACACAGAATAATATTGCTGTATAGTTTGTTCATACTTCAGAAATATAATATTTATGCTTCAGAAGTATGATATTTAGACCAGCTCCCCAAAATGAATGGAAGGGAATGAGGAGCCAGATGAGACAGCTGGGAGGAATGGTGGTGTTGACAGCAGACGACAGGGACATCACTAGCTTACTAGTAGAGGACTTTAGAGTGACAGAGCAGGTACAAGATGTAGGTAAGACTCTAACTGAAGTTCTACTAAAGTGAAATATCCATTTAAGACTTGAATATCCAACGGTATGACTCCCAACTGTCACTCGGCTGCCTTCTTGGGAATGTGTGTTATGTGCATTTTTACTATTTGAATGGGGTAGAGGTGATTTATCGGTGGGCAGTATCTGTTATAAGAATCCTATCTATATTCCTATATTCACCCCCTCGGTTTGGTACGTAGATCTCTCATCAGATGGCGTCTGGCTACACCGATCAGAGCATGACATGGCATTTTCCAAACGAACACTAGGTGGTGCTATAGGAGAATGATAGTGAGGGCTACGCCACAGTAACTGGTACTGCATAATGTAGGCCCATACTGCCTTAACTAAAGATTGTTGTTCTCTGTTGTACATACATTTTGATAATAAATTGGTGTTAGGCCCTTTGATGGTGCTATATTATGTCTATATTATGTTGGTTTGCTGAAACATGAACTGTTTATGACAACGATGGTGATGATGCAGATGATGAAGGTGATGATGATGGTGATGATGATAATGATAGTGATGATGATGGTGATGATGATGATGGTGATGATGATAATGATGATGATGGTGATGATGATAATGATGATAGTGATAATGATGATGATTGTGATGATGATGTAGAGCAGGAGGAAGAGGAGGGAGGGGTGACTTCTAGGTGATTCTAGTTGAACCCTGAACATTATTCTGCCATGTTAACATTCAAGGTCCACTGAACTGAGATCTACTTTAAAAAAAAAAAATTATTTAATAAAAAGAATGTTCCAAAAGCCTTTGGAAAGTTGATGTAAATGTTGATTTAAAAAAAAAGGCCTCAGACTGTGATGAGATGCCATGAAGCCATCAAAGCAGCATAATGAGCCTGCATCTTTAATAAGCATCCAGCCTCACGCCTGTTCTCGTGCTGAACAGAGAAAGCGTGCATCCATCAAGACGTCAGGCGTCGGCGTCGTACAGACAGCTGCAATATCCCATGTCAGTGTAATTACATTACATGGCTTCATCGCCAACCCGCCCTAATTGCAGCAACAGCTGGGGAGTCGCTAGACTTGATCCCAGTGTCTGTTTTGAATCCGTCAGAGTAGAGTCTATATACCCCCATCAACTTTTAAATTATGGGTGAATATAAACGCTTGGAAGATGAATGGATATGGGCTACGGAGGGATGACTAGTGAAAGAAGACGAGCCTGGTTAATTGAGGGCAGGAATGAGTTGATGTTGGGGGGGGGAGAGTTGATCGAACGAAATGAGCCTTGATTAAAAAATGGAAAGGCAATCTCTCCTATGACTTGTTATTGAATGAACCGAGAGAGAGAGAGAGAGAGAGAGAGAGAGAGAGAGAGAGAGAGAGAGAGAGAGAGAGAGAGAGAGAGAGAGAGAGAGAGAGAGAGAGAGAGAGATGACATACTGAAGAGAGTCTTTAATTGTTTAATTGTCATGCAGATTAACACACACATGCAAGACCCACAGGAACACACACATGAAGTGCAGAGAGATGAAATGTCTCTCTGCACTTTTCCCATCCCGCCATCCTTCCCCCCAAGGGCAGCCGGGAGCAGACACAAGCTGCGGTGTGGGCCGCGCCCCGGGGACCAATCCAAGTGCTCCTGTCCGTCTTCGTCAGGGACGCGACAGCGTTAGCGATCTGTTCTGCATGTTTTTCCATTGGGTTTATCTGGAGGGGAAACCCTTGCGAGCATGCAAACTCAGCAGGCTTTCGCTAAATGAATCAGGCCTTGCCCTCCCTCTTCTCTGGGCAAACACAGAACACTCTGCGGAACCCAGTGCAGACGATCCCAGAAGAAATGTACCATCTTTGCCTGCAACTGCACCAACATACCTGAAGGAGGCTCCACACATGCCAATTTATGCCACAAGGTAGAAGCTACATGGTTGTTTATTATCAGGACTCTGCCTCTATAAGAAATCTGAGGCAACAGCCATCTCCACTTAAACACCCTTCGTTCTACAGTACTTTCTCCACCACATTATCCCAATTTTTCTGTACAAACGTGTCATTTCCAAGGTACACTCCTAAATAGCTAAAACCATCCCTTTTCCAGGTCATGCTTTGAGGTAACACAGGTGATCATCTAATACGCCAGTTACCAACAGCTAAAGCCTCACTCTTCCTCCAATTTATTTTGGCAGCGGACACAGCATTACATCATTTAGTTTTTTTTTTTTTTTTACAAAAACAACTACATCATCAGCATAAGCAGACAAACCTGTTCTCTAGGAAACCAGGTATAGCTAACCCCCTCATCTCATTCCTCAATTTTTGTAACATGGGAATTGCATATAACATGCAAGAGAGAGCGCCGCCTTGTCTAATGCCCCTCTATACTTCAAAGGAGCACATAGAGCACCATTGAATTTGAACACACTCTCAATGTTCTGATACAACACTTCCACCATAGCAATGAGACCATCGCTGAACCCAAAACTCTCCATAACCCTCCAGAGATAATTGTGCTCAACGCGGTCAAATGCTTTCTCCTGATCTATTGAAATAAGACCAATATTCAAGCCCAATGATTCAGAGACACCCAAAACATCACAAATTAAATATACATTATCCAATATTGAACTGCCAGGTACACAATATGTCTGATCCCGATGCATGATCTGGTCCATTACTTATCTCAGACGGTTTTCTAAGGTCTTTGACAGAATCTTATATTCGGTGCAAACTATTTACACAGGCCTCCAGTTCCAGATGTCTTGCAAAGTCCCCTTTTTTGGCAGAAAGGTTATCACTGCTCTGCGACAGGAAAGCGGCAAAGCACCCTCAGCCAGACTTTCATTGAAAACCTTGAGAAGATCATCTTTCACAATGTCCCAAAAAACGTTGTAAAACTCCACCGTCAAACCATCAATACCAGGGGCTTTCCTGCCATCCATGCTCTGTAAGGCAGAATAGAGCTCTGATGTACTCCCGTGTACCTTAGGCAATCCTTCACAAAAGGTCTGTAGAAGGACATCATTTTCAATGTACTTGCTGCTATACAAAGCAGAATAAAACTGAACAGCCCGTCTCCGGATCTGACTGGCATCAGTGATGTCCTGCCCCGTCTCTGACAGAGGAGAGTGAATGAATTTGTGTTCTTCTTCTCCAGACCGAAGAAGTAATTGGGAGGCACATCCATAGCAGCCATTTACATTCATAAAACGGGACCTTAACAAAGCTCCTTGAGCATTCACACCTACTGTAGCAGGTCTGCTAAAGCCATTTTATTACAATTAAGGACTTGATTTGATTTGAAATCTTTATTTCGAACATGTAAATATAAAAACAATATAAAAACAAAACAAATCATTGATCTCTAGCAATGAAATGAAAAAAAAAACATAACTCAATTTACATGTTCGAAAAGGAGTAGGAAGAAATATACACTTATTTAATCCTACCCCTTTTCCACTACTCAAATGAATGTACTAATTTAAAACCTTACAAAACAATATATATATATATATGAAAAACAAAACAAAAATTATATATCTAAAACATGAAATAATTTTTATTTGATTTTTTAAACACCCGTGAATGTCAAATCCCTTCCTCATCCCTGTACCTCGTGAAAATTATTTCTTTATAATTCAGTTTGAATTGTCTCATATTTGGACATTGCTTTAGCACCACATTCAGACTGTTCCACAGTTTCACTCCATATATGGAAATGCAGTGTCTTCTCCTGGTAGTGCGTACACTAAGAACTTTTAAATTGAGCTCTCCCCTCAAATTGAGTTATCCCCTCAAACGGACTTCAAATTGTCCTTGATTTCCTGTGGACCCAAACATTTTCTCAAGGTCCATTCTCAAGCTCCTGCCCCACGCCCGCAGTCGGGAGGTTGTGTGTAAATGCTCTGTGTCCCTCTATCTCTCTCCCTATCTCTCTCTCTCCCTCTCTATCTCTCTCTTTCTCCCTCTCTATCTCTCTCTCTCGCTCGCTCGTTCTCTGCTGTCTCTGTCGGCACCCGCGCACATCAACCCATTTGAGGAAGTGTCATTATTTCCACTCGCTCTGTTGTTGAGCGAATTGTTGATTGTGGGCGGTGACTACAACCAGTGCCATACTCACGTCAGCAAAACAGTCAAATCAGAATGGCTTAGTTCAGTGAGGGAGGATCTCGTGAACTCGAGACTAGACTGATGAGCCAAAATGAGAATTAGAGACACAGACCCCATTGATACAAACCCCCATTGCTAGAAAACAATGCTAAACACTGGAAAAGGCAATTTATAAGACAGGGGACCTTTAAAGGGAAGGAATAATCGACCGAAATAACGTTAATTTAATTTAGTAGAAGAATTATTGTTGAATCAGTCTTCTTATCAGTTTTGCATTATGGTGATGTAATTTATAGGCATGCTGCGGCATCAACTCTTCAACCTCTGGATTCTGCATATCACTCAGCTCTAAGGTTTATTACTGGTGACAGATATGATACTCACCATTGTGTCCTGTATGATAGGGTGGGTTGGCCTTCTCTTGCAGAAAGGCGCAACAAACACTGGTATTTATTTATTTATTTATTTTGAAAGCCCTTATTGGTAAACAACCTGTTTATATCTCTTCACTGTTAGATTGGAATATTGGAACCTATTCAACTCGATCAAATGACAGGATGGTTCTTAGGGTCTCTCAAGTTTGTTCTGATCTAGGGAAGTCAGCTTTTTCCTTTGATTCCTCTAACTCATGGAATGTCCTCCAACTCTCTCTGAAGTTGGAGGTTCTCCTTTCCCATGGTATGTTTAAATGTATGATTTCAGACCATTGTGTGACTGACTACCTGTAACTGTTTTAGCTGATTTAAAAAATATATTTTTAAAGTTTTAAAATGTTACATTTGTACAATCGTCGTTTCTGTAAATGAGGGGAAACCTCAGAAGCTTACAATTTTAAATAAAGGTTGAAATGAAATGTTCTACAGTATAAGAAGCAGGAACAACACGTTAAAAAGCCAACTCCTCCACTATTTGTAGTATTATGACTCAACACTACATTTCCTTCCCATTCCTACCTCCATTCTACATCATTTTCTTTGTCACTGTGTGTCGCCTGCATAAAAAGAACATCAATGTGCTTCAACTTTACCAGTTCATACAGCGTTGCACGTTTTCTCACATCCCCATTCAAATTTAAAGTTCCAAACTTGCTCGGTCTGGCTATCACACGTATTTTGACCCTTTTTTGCTTGTGTGTGTGACCGGTGTGATCTTACTGCGTTGTGTTTGTTTCGATTCGACCCCTGTTAAGGGATCGTCCTGAGTGGGAGTTGAACCCTGGTCTCCCGCATCAGGGGCGACATCACAGACCACTGTACCAAGAGGTGAACTCACTCCTGAGCATCGGGTCCCCCCAGGGCTGTGTTCTGAGCCCCCTGCTGTACTCACTCTACACACACGATTGTGTGGCCAAGTTCAGCTCCAACTCCATAGTGAAGTTTGCAGACGACACGGTGGTGGTGGGGCTGATCTCGGACAACGACGAGAAGGCCTACCGGGAGGAGGTTGAGGTACTGGAATGCTGGTGCCAGGACAACAGCCTGCTCCTGAACATTGGTAAAACCAAGGAGCTGATCGTGGATTATAGGAGAGGACAGCAGGAGACACACACACCACTGATGATAAACGGGGCTACCGTGGACAGGGTGAGCAGCTTTAAGTACCTGGGGGTCCACATATCAGAGGATCTGACATGGTCAACACACATAGACACAGTCGTAAAAAAGGCGAAGCAGCGCCTCTACCACCTGAGACAGTTAAGGAAGTTCAGAGTATCGGGGAAGATACTCCAGTCCTTCTACTCCGGAGCTGTAGAGAGCATCTTGACTGGAAACATCACTGCCTGGTATGGAAACAGCACGGCACAGGACAAGAAGGCCCTACAGAGAGTGGTGCGCTCAGCCGAGCGTACCACGCGTATTGCACTACCTCCCCTGCAGGTTCTATACAACAAGAGGTGCAAATCCAGAGCCTGCAGAATAATGAAAGACCCCCACCACCCCAATAACAGCCTGTTCCAGCTGCTGAGGTCAGGCAGACGCCTGCGAACCCCAGCTACTAGGACAGAGAGGCTTCGGCTCAGCTTCTTCCCCCAGGCCATCAGAGCCTTGAACAATGAACACTGGGTGCCACAGAACACTGAACTTTTCACACACAAGCACACATGAGCACACATGAGCACACTAGCAGCCACTTTAACATGAGCAGGCACACACTCATGCCGCACACGCCCACACTTATGGCCAAAAAGGAAAGGTCACTTTAAAAATAGTATAACAACAGTAACAGTGTATTGCACTACCAAAGGACCTAGCATGTCCTATATGCTCTGTAAATAACTATGTACAGATACCGAGATGTCCCACCATGTTACCTGTTACCTGTTTATTGCACAATGTTGTTTTTATTGGATTCTATTATATGTTGTACCACTGTATTGCACATCGTTGCAGGCAAGACCACCCGCATTTCATTGTATACTTGTATGCCGTGACAAATAAAACTCTTGACTTGACTTGACTTGACTTGACTTGACTTGACTTGACTTGACTTGACTTGACTTGACTTGACTTGGGTCTGGATGCCTCTGGGGAGTGAGTTTACTTGCAGTACCGCTTAACGTCCACAGCCACTTCACTACTTGTACCTCGTGACTGTGGATAGACTGCGGTACCTCCGTTACACTCACCCCCCTAAACTCACTCCACCCAGGGCATCCGGGTCTAGCGGCACCACGTGTGACCGGTGTGATCTCGCTCTGCATTATGTTTCGATTTTTCTCTCACAGCAGCACTGCCTGTCTGTTTCTCACTAGTCCCTTCTACCTGCAGCTCACCTGTAGCACTGTCTGTCTCAGCTGGTTTATCACTGGCCACTTCTGTTTGTAGCCCACCTGTAGCACTGTCTGTCTCAGCTGGTTTATCACTGGCCACTTCTGTTTGTAGCTCACCTGTAGCACTGTCTGTCTCAGCTGGTTTATCACTGGCCACCTCTGTTTGTAGCTCACCTGTAGCACTGTCTGTCTCAGCTGGTTTATCACTGGCCACTTCTGTTTGTAGCTCACCTGTAGCATTGTCTGTCTCTCAGCTGGTTCATCACTGGTCACTTCTGTTTGTAGCTCACCTGTAGCACTGTCTGTCTCAGCTGGTTTATCACTGGCCACTTCTACCTGCTCCTCATCACTACCATCTAATCCCACTGTCTCATTATTTGACGCTTCTTTTCAGTCCTGCCCCTCCTTCCTTCCTCCATCTGTTTGTCCACAAGTTTCAGCTACAATGCTGTCAGCAGCTTCACCAGCCTTTCCCTGTTTACTAGTTCCCTCTCCAGCTTTACCAGCCTCTCCTTGTCCACTAGTTCCTTCTCCAGCGTCAGCGTCAGCCTCCTGAGCCTGTTTATTGGGTGCATACAATACAATACATAATCATAGTCTTCCACTTTAACATGGAATCTCATGTTGCACTTATCATTCCTGTCATTCAGAATCATATATAAAAACCGTCTATGAGAAACAACATGCTTGTAAGCACTTTCTTAACACTTTCAGTGCCAGCAGGGGGCGCACGATTTAGTGCTTGAATGCCCACCATCCACTTCAATGTTAGCGTTAATATCGCCTAATCTATGTTCTAAATTATGGCTATGTGTCTAATCTGCCCGTCGCTTATCAATGACTCATTTTCCAGTCAACATTGTCGAAGCGGATTGTTTTTTTATCGGTTCATTTCCGTTTTATAGCATCTTGAAAAGCCCTCGTTTCAAGGAAAATAAAAATATTCCATAATAAACGGAATATTCTAGAATACACAAAAACGTTCAAATTTTTTGGCCTATTTATGAATCGTTTTCAAATAAACGCTAGATTATCGATAGTATGTGTACGTATGCACGCTATATAGGCGATCTGATATCTGATCTGATATATTTCCTGATCGCTCGCACAGCCAAACAGCCACATCACACATAGGGGAAAAGCTTATATCTCCGTGAAAACAGGTCTGATTATCCTAAGACTGGTAAAATAGATTCCTTACCTGAGATCAGATGTTATCCAAAAAGATTATTCCAATTCCTGATCGCCATTCCAAAAATCGATCCTTTTATTGATCCAACGCTACATACTGTAAACACATATTACACGCTGTTCTGATGGTCCACAATGACTGGGATCATCTCCGGTTACATGCGTGAGAAGTAAAATGTGGATTCCGGATTTTTCTTTTCTCATCCATTTTCATTGAGTCCATTCCAAAAGGGTGCATTACCATCTGGGAGACGATGGGGGCGCTGATAACACGTGTTATGTCGTGGCTGGCATCCAAAGTGTTAAGGGAGAGACTATCTTTCCGTGTCGACAGCCCTGTTATTTGGACAGCTCTGTTATCTGGACAGCTCTGTTATCAGAAACTCATCAGAGATGAATGGTGGGACATTAGACAACGTATCTCTAGTTGTGGAGGGGAACGTATCTCTGTAGAGATGTGGAGGGGGAACGTATCTCTGTAGAGATGTGGAGGGGGAACGTATCTCTGTAGAGATGTGGAGGGGGAACGTATCTCTATAGAGATGTGGAGGGGGAACGTATCTCTGTAGTATTGAACGTATTGAACTTATTTTTGCTGCATCTACAGTATTGTATTTCTTTTGGTATTGATTGTAAACAAATGTTTGAATGTGTATTTGAGTATAAGTCATGCTCTCTCACACACACAGACACACACACACACACACACCCTGATGCTAATCCTAGCATATCTTGCATAGCAGCATCTAGACTCAGCCCCTCTCTGGCACACGCTCCTTCCTCCCAATTCTCTCCATCCATCCTCCTCTCCACTCGGCCCACTCTCCATCCATCATGCCTCTCCTCCGCAGCTGCTCTTCCATTCTTTCACCAACAATGGCAGGAAACACACGTCCTGTGTCAGGAGGCAACACAGCAGCAAGCAGACATCCTGACAGAGCAGACCTCCTGACAGAGCAGACATCCTGACAGAGCAGACCTCCTGACAGAGCAGACCTCCTGACAGAGCAGACATCCTGACAGAGCAGACCTCCTGACAGAGCAGACCTCCTGACAGAGCAGACCTCCTGACAGAGCAGACCTCCTGACAGAGCAGCAAGCAGACCTCCTGACAGAGCAGACATCCTGACAGAGCAGACCTCTTGACAGAGCAGACCTCCTGACAGAGCAGACCTCCTGACAGAGCAGACATCCTGACAGAGCAGACCTCCTGACAGAGCAGACCTCCTGACAGAGCAGACATCCTGACAGAGCAGCAAGCAGACATCCTGACAGAGCAGACCTCCTGAAGGTGCTCCCATAGTCGAGCGGACTGTACACGGAGCAGACTCCCGCGGGCTCAAAGCTGACCCAAAGGGTACTCAAAGCGGACCCAACGCAGAGTCCAAGTGCGAAGCTCCTATTTTCTGACGCGCGGACGTCCGCGGCGCCCGCTTGGTGTCACACAAACTGGCGCGAGGTGTAAACTGGCGCGAGACATGTAGGAAATTGGTCCGCGGAGATCCGCTTGACTATGAAAGCTCAAAGAGTCCAGTGGACCTCCGCAGAGTCCAGTCCGTGTACAGTCTGCTCGACTATGGGAGCACCTTGACAGAGCAGACATCCTGACAGAGCAGACCTCCTGACAGAACAGACAGAGAGAGATGACATGCTGAAAGAGAGAGAGAGAGATGACATGCTGAAAGAGAGAGAGATGACATGCTGAAAGAGAGAGAGAGAGATGACATGCTGAAAGAGAGAGAGATGACATGCTGAAAGAGAGAGAGAGATGACATGCTGAAAGAGAGAGAACGAGAGATGGCATGCTGAAAGAGAGAGAGAGAGATGACATGCTGAAAGAGAAAGAGAGAGATGACATGCTGAAAGAGAGAGAGAGAGATGACATGCTGAAAGAGAGAGAGATGACATGCTGAAAGAGAGAGAGAGATATGACATGCTGAAAGAGAGAGAGAGATATGACATGCTGAAAGAGAGAGAGAGATATGACATGCTGAAAGAGAGAGAGAGAGAGATATGACATGCTGAAAGAGAGAGAACGAGAGATGGCATGCTGAAAGAGAGAGAGAGAGATGACATGCTGAAAGAGAAAGAGAGAGATGACATGCTGAAAGAGAGAGAGAGATATGACATGCTGAAAGAGAGAGAGAGATATGACATGCTGAAAGAGAGAGAGAGAGGGCTGTGTTCTGAGTCCCCTCCTCTACTCCCTGTACACACACGACTGTGTGGCTCAGCGGAGTAGCAATACAATCGTCAAATTTGCTGACGACACAGTGGTGGTGGGCCTGATCTCTGCCAACGACGAGAGGGCCTACCTGGAAGAGGTCAAGGTCCTGGCGGGATGGTGCCAGGAAAACAGCCTCTCCCTGAACGTCAGCAAAACAAAGGAGATGATTGTGGACTTCAGGAGGTCGGGGGTCAAGGACTACAGCCCCCTCAGCATCGACGGGGCACCGGTTGAGAGAGTCAACAGCTTCAAGTACCTCGGAGCCCACATATCCGAGGACTTGACATGGACCATACACATTAACAGTGTGGTGAAGAAGGCACGACAACGCCTCTACTTCCTCAGGCGCCTAAGGAAGTTCCAAGTCAGCCAGAAGATCCTTAAGAACTTCTACTCATGTACAATAGAGAGCATCTTGACCGGCAACATCACCTCCTGGTTTGGGAATAGCACTGCAAAAGACCAAAGCAGACTACAAAGAGTGACACGTTCAGCCGAACGCACAATTGGAGGGGGGCTCCCCACCCTCCAGAACATTTACTACAAGCGTTGCAAGGGGAAGGCTAAGAGAATTATTAAGGACTCGAGCCACCCGAACAACTGCCTCTTTGAACTGCTGCCGTCAGGCAAGCGATACAGGAGTCTCAAGGCGAGCACAGAAAGACTCAGAAGTAGCTTCTATCCCCAGGCCATCAGGCTGCTAAACGAACAATGAATGAACACTACACAACAACAACCACCAAACACACATAGCACACACATCCACACGCACACACTCACTTTAAACAAACACACTGTAGCACCCACTACACACACTTTATAGCACACACCCACTTTAAACAAACACACTGTAGCACCCACTCCCCACACTTTATATTTATGGATGAAGGATTGCACTACAACTCGTACACCTTACTGTAAATTGTACCTAAAATTGTACCTCATCCCATTTCTGCTTTGCACTAGATAGTACTGTACATTAGTACACTGCATAGTATTGTGTATTGTATATTATATGGTAACTCAGAACATTGTACATATGTCTATACCGAACAACTGTGACCTCATTCTTCTTCTAAATTCATGCTATATTATGTTATTATGTTATTTGATACTATCTTGTCTAGCACAGTCTCTGGAGCGTAACAGTAAGAAGCATTTTGTATGAAAGTATTCTGTACTTCTGTATGACAACTATTAAAGAACTTGAACTTGAGAGATATGACATGCTGAAAGAGAGAGAACGAGAGATGGCATGCTGAAAGAGAGAGAGAGAGAGATGACATGCTGAAAGAGAAAGAGAGAGATGACATGCTGAAAGAGAGAGAGAGAGATGACATGCTGAAAGAGAGAGAGAGAGAGAGATATGACATGCTGAAAGAGAAAGAGAGAGATGACATGCTGAAAGAGAGAAAGAGAGAGATGACATGCTGAAAGAGAAAGAGAGAGAGAGAGATGACATGCTGAAAGAGAGAGAGAGGGATGACATGCTGAAAGAGAGAGAGATGACATGCTGAAGGAGAGAGAGAGAGAGATATGACATGCTGAAAGAGAGAGAGAGATATGACATGATGAAAGAGAGAGAGAGAGGGAGAGAGAGAGAGATGACATGCTGAAAGAGAGAGAGAGAGAGAGAGAGAGAGAGAGAGAGAGAGAGAGAGAGAGAGAGAGAGAGAGATGACATGCTGAAAGAGAGAGAGAGAGAGAGATGACATGCTGAAAGAGAGAGAGAGAGAGAGAGAGAGAGAGAGAGAGAGAGAGAGAGAGAGAGATGACATGCTGAAAGAGAGAGAGAGAGATATGACATGCTGAAAGAGAGAGAGAGAGATGACATGCTGAAAGAGAGAGAGAGAGAGATATGACATGCTGAAAGAGAGAGAGAGAGGGAGAGAGAGAGAGAGAGAGATGACATGCTGAAAGAGAGAGAGAGAGAGAGAGAGAGAGAGAGAGAGAGAGAGAGAGAGAGAGAGAGAGAGAGAGAGAGAGAGAGAGAGAGAGAGAGAGAGAGATGACATGCTGAAAGAGAGAGAGAGAGAGAGATGACATGCTGAAAGAGAGAGAGAGAGAGAGAGAGAGAGAGAGAGATGACATGCTGAAAGAGAGAGAGAGAGATATGACATGCTGAAAGAGAGAGAGAGAGATGACATGCTGAAAGAGAGAGAGAGAGAGATATGACATGCTGAAAGAGAGAGAGATGACATGCTGAAATAGAGAGAGAGAGATGACATGCTGAAAGAGAGAGAGATGACATGCTGAAAGAGAGAGAGATGACATGCTGAAAGAGAGAGAGAGAGATGACATGCTGAAAGAGAGAGAGATGACATGCTGAAAGAGAGAGAGATATGACATGCTGAAAGAGAGAGGGAGAGATGATATACTCTCTCAAAGTAGCAGTATCTGTCTCTAATCCATTCAATCTCACCAGTGTTACTCTCTATCACCCCGCCCTGAAGAGAAATAGAGAGATGACATCCTGAAAGAGAGAGAGATGACATCCTGAAAGAGAGAGAGGGGGAGATGACATCCTGAAAGAGAAAGAGAGAGATGACATATTGAAAGAGAGAGAGATGACATGCTGAAAGAGAGAGAGAGAGATGACATATTGAAAGAGAGAGATAAAGAGAGATGACATACTGAAAGAGAGAGAGGGAGAGAGAGATTACATTGTGAAAGAGAGCGAGAAAGAGATATGACATCCTGAAAGAGAGAGAGGGATTACATCCTGAAAGAGAGAGATTATACCCTGAAACAGAGAGAGAGAGATTACATCCTGAAAGAGATTGATTGATTGATTGATTGATTGATTGATTGATTGATTGATTGATTGATTGATTGATTGATTGATTGATTGATTGATTGATTGAAAACTTTATTAACAGATTGCAGATTGGGTACAATATAGTACGGCTCAATACAAACAATTGTTAAAGGAAAACTCCAACATTTTGGGAAATTAGCTTATTTGCCATCTACCCTTGAGTTAGACAAGAAGATACATACCTTTTTCTGCTCTGTGCATGCAGTAGGAGTAGGAAGACGTTGGGAACTAGGCTAATGGAGGAACCTACTTCCAGTGACTGACGCTAAGCTAGGCTAATGTGCGTGTCTTCCTACTCCTACTGCATGCACAGAGAAGAAAAAAGGTATGTATCTTCTTGTCTAACTCCAGGGTAGATGGCAAATAAGCTAATTTCCCAAAATGTTGGAGTTTTCCTTTAAGGGGATCTAATTGCAGCCACCCGTAGGTGCTTTTGAGGTTTTGAAGGAGGGTAGGGGTTCACATTATTTTATGGCTATGGGTAGGGCGTTCCACATTGTTGTGGCATAATTGCGAAATGTGTTTGTGGAATTCACTGACCTTTGGGAACTATTTCGACATGTACATGGGTATTTTAGTGGTGTGATACTGTAACCTGAGAGAAGGATTACAGCCTGAAAGAGAGGGAGAGAAAGAGAGATGACATCCTGAAAGAGAGATAGATGACATCCTGAAAGAGAGAGAGGGAGAGAGGGATTGTATCCTGAAAGAGAGAGAGATGACATCCTGAAAGAGAGAGAGGGAGAGATGGATTGTATCCTGAAAGAGAGAGAGATGACATCCTGAAAGAGAGAGAGGGAGAGAGGGATTGTATCCTGAAAGAGATAGAGATGACATCCTGAAAGAGAGAAAGATGACATCATTAAAGAGAAAGAGAGAGAGGGATTATATCCTGAAAGAGAGAGAGATGACATCCTGAAAGAGAGAGAGATGACATCCTGAAAGAGAGAGAGATGACATCATTAAAGAGAAAGAGAGAGAGGGATTATATCCTGAAAGAGAGAGAGATGACATCATGAAAGAGAAAGAGAGAGATGACATCATGAAAGAGAAAGAGAGAGAGAGGGATTATATCCTGAAAGAGAGAGAGATGACATCCTGAAAGAGAGAGAGGGAGAGAGGGATTATATCCTGAAAGAGAGAGAGATGACATCCTGAAAGAGAGAGAGATGACATCATGAAAGAGAGAGAGAGAGATGACATCATGAAAGAGAAAGAGAGAGAGAGAGAAAGAGAGGGATTACATCCTGAAAGAGAGAGAGATGACATCATGAAAGAGAAAGAGAGAGGGATTATATCCTGAAAGAGAGAGAGATGACATCCTGAAAGAGAGAGAGAGAGAGAGATGACATCATGAAAGAGGGAGAGAGAGGGATTATATCCTGAAAGAGAGAGAGATGACATCATGAAAGAGAGAGGGATTATATCCTGAAAGAGAGAGAGATGACATCCTGAAAGAGAGAGAAAGAGAGATGACATCCTGAAAGAGAGAGAGAAAGAGATGATGACATCCTGAAAGAGAGGGAGACAGAGAAGACATCCTGAAAGAGAGAAGAGAGAAAGAGAGATGACATACTGAAAGAGAGAGAAGGAGAGAGAGCGAGAGAGAGAGAGAGAGAGAGAGAGAGAGAGAGAGAGAGAGAGAGAGAGAGAGAGAGAGAGAGAGAGAGAGAGATGGTGAGTGAGGGAGAGACAGACCACTTTGTCTAAAACACTTAGGAAGAGTGATAGCAGCGCTTCTTCTGATGGACTGTGCCAATGCCTCGGCAGTTTGACTTTTAGTTCAGGTTTAGAAAGTGCTGGGTGGAATAATTGAAGCGAGGGCTCCCCCTGGAGTATTTTAACAAATGGTACGGTCGGAGGTGGCTGCCCCTGGAGTATTTTAACAGATGGTACGGTCGGAGACTCGGAGGTGGCTCGACTGTGCCTCCTATACAGTAGAAGTACACGGGCTGTCTATTTTGGGGGGGAGAGAGAATAATACAGTAAAGTCGTCACGACCGGGCATATCACTACTCGGCATGACCATGTACAAGGGCAGGCGTCGCAACCACAGATGTAAGTATTGAGACGTCAATCATTTGAGAGAGAGGGAGGAGGGAGAGTTATGAAATACTTCGTGCCAATCAATTGATCGGATGAAGTTAGCTATGTTGTTGGTTTTGATTGATAAATATCCAGGTCAGTAAGATGTACCGCTCTGTTATGATGTCTGTAATTAAATAACCCACCACTCAATTTGGTGTTGGTATAAGGTTCATTGAAATGTTTAATTGTTCAGTATTTATTTACTTAACGCAAACAGCCCTGAGAATGATTGTTTTAATGTTCTAATGCAGTTTGTTGAAGTTGAAATCTGATCGATATGGTCTTTTTTTCTTTTGTAATTTGAACTTGGTAGAGTTGGTTGAGTTGGTTGGTTGAGTCCATTGAAGTGGTCAAATGTTTGACATCTGTGCGGATCTAATCTATGCAATATTTTAATACTTCAAAAAAAAATTGGAAGTGTATTTATTGAGTGATACTGTGTCATATTGTAATGTAATATCGAGATTGTTCACACATGCGCTTTCAATTTTTAAATAGAAAATAAAAAAAACATGTAAAATAAGAATAGATTATAATCAGCATTCATCATTGATAGCCTAATCAAAACTAATTCGATTAGATTCAAATGTATTGTCATCATACAGTACAACAAAAAGAAGCTTGGCATCCAACCAGAGTGCAAATGTAACAGTAAAGTGCAATAGCCATGTACAATGTACAGGTGATTAAATTGTGTATATAAATTAGTACTACTGAGTAGTGCTAATCAGATGCATACTGGACAGAGTTGTAGTATTAATATATGTACAGTGATACATACAGGTAAGACACTATATGGCCAGCAGTGTAACTATACGAGTATAGGATATATATATATATATATATATATATATATATATATATATATATATACAGATAATGAGGGTAAACTAGTGTAACGAGGTTGAAACCTTGCAACGGCATGCCCCTGGCTCCCCTGCGTTGCCTGCCACCCGAGTTGGGTTATTTATTCCATAATAACCCAAATAACCCAAAGCCTTGGTGGCAACGCGGCGAGAGGGGCACAGCGCGAGGTGCCCGCTACTAGCAGCGGTGGACGAAGTAGCCTACATATACAACAAAGTCCCTAAGTAAAAGTAGAAATACCCAGATAAAATAGTACTCTGGTTAGAACCGTTAAAAATGATAATGTAATTGTAATTATTATACATATAATGTAATTATTATGTCAAAAGTGTCAAAAGTGAAAGTAGCATTCTACATGACGTTTGTGTATTCATTCCCGTGCTTGGGAGCGTTCTTCAACCCTCGAACCACCGACCGCTAAAGGTCACGTGAAAGTGGTATGTGGTCCAGTTATGCTGCTCTGATTACATCCTCTCTTGAAGTTGGTAGGCTTCAAATTTCAAAAGTATTTTCCTTCAAAGTAACTAACCGATATGGGTTCAGATAAATGCAGTGGAGTGAAAAGTATATTTCCTTTGAAATGTAGTGGAGTAAAAAAAAGTGTATACTCAAGTAAAGTGCCATTTGAGCAAGTGCCTCAAAATTGTACTTAATTACAGTACTTGAGTAAAAATACTTAGTTACTTTCCACCACTGGCTAGTAGGCCTACAGTACTTATAATTAGTGCCACCCAGATTATGTACAGACGGTGATATCATAATAATGACAGACACTATCATCAAAGTCTCGCTTGAAACCGTGTTGCTCCATCTGTCAGAGGCGCGGCAGCACAACTTCCAAACTGGGGCACGGAATGGCCTGGCAACCTTCCATCTGTGAGACATGTTTTTAAAACTGTGCCATGTTCCTATTTACTAATGTTGTATAACAAAAGAGTAGGCTGCAGTGCCCACTGCAGTGCTCGCGCAGGAGAGATGCAGGAGAGAGAGAGAGGCATGTATACCACCACCGTATACTCATGAATAAGAGATCAAAGATCTCCCAAACAGAAGCAGCCCGTCTACCAGCTGGTAGCGCACAACAGGAGGAAGTGACGGAGCCGCTCTAGTAGTCGGACTGTTGCAAAGCGTTGCACTCGGTGGTCGCGCAGTTACATCATTATTACCCCCCCCACCCCCAAATTAAAAGGAAGGAAATGTAGAAAAGAGGATGAAAGAC